>NC_133393.1:143336535-143639565 GCF_047511655.1 Castor canadensis
CAGGGGACAGCGAGGCCACCATACCACCACTGCTGAGGGAGGCCAAAGGAGCCCATATGGCTGCTTTTTGGATCCTTTGTCTTTTGTCTCTTCGTTCAGGACCCTTTCTGGGGTGAGATTTGTTTTTAGCTGACATGAAATATTCATACAGAAAGTGCACACATCAAAAGTGGACAGTCCAGTGCCTTTTCAGAACCTCAACACTGTATAACCAGAGCTCAGCCAGCCCCAGGTCCCTTCCAGGCACTCCCCCTCCCCAACAATCACTCTGTCCTGACTTCTACAGTGTAGACAAATTTCACCTGCCCTTGACCTTCACATAAATGGACAGTGTGACCTCTATTGTTCCTGGCTCCATTTGTTCAACATTCCATTCATTTGGTTCCTCTGTATCGTGTGTGTGGCTGAATTTTATTGCACTGGATAAAGAAAGCACACTTAGGTGCATTCGTTCTACTGTGGATGGGCACTAAGTATTTCTGGTTTGGGGCTGCCAGGCACAGGACTGCTGTGAATATTCTAGAACATGTCTTTGGTGACTGTGCATGCAGTCCTGTTGGGTTTATACCTGAGGAAAGCCACTCAGCCCACGGTTATGGAGGATGGATTCTGAGCCAAACCCTGTGCAGGGCTCCCAGCTGTCCACCACCACGAGAGCTGCCTCGGCTCACTGTTTCTCTAATGAGGATGTGATCCCGGCATCAGAATGAAGCAACACGGGAGATTTATAACAAGATATTCCCACATGTAAGACGGCACTGCTCCAAGCAGCAGGCCCTTGCCAAGTGATTAAAGGCCGTGGGAAGCAGGGATGCTTGAGCCAGGAGAAAGAAGTCAGAGCTCTTGTGGAATGGCTCAGCCCTGGGAAAACTGGCTGGCCAGAGAATGATGGGAGGAGGAGTGGCCAGCTACAGAGGGAAGATGGCAGAAGGAAGAAAAATCTAGAGAGCTGAATGATTAGGACGCCCTTGACCCTGGAAGGACAGGTAACACATAGTAGGTATCTTACCAACTTTTAGTTCAGCACTGGTTCCCAGTTCCCCAGGGTGGTGGATGCTCTGCCCTGGTGGTGAGAGTATAACAGACAACTGGTCCACCCCTCCCATTGAGTCATACTCTCCACGCTGTGACTAGAATAGAAGACAGAACTGGCCCCAGTGGTGATCTGAGGCCCAAACATGTCTAGAAACTATTGTTTTAAGGAACTGATCACTTCACCTGTTCTAGGCCTCATCAAAAAGAGGTTCAGCTCTGGCCTGCTCTCAGCTCTCTCCTTTCTCCTGGCTTCCGCAGCTCCCCCAGCTCTGTTTGCCCTGCACTCTGTGCAACTGTTGACCATGCACCCAGGCTAACTGTAGCATGAACTCAATTCAGCAATGAGCTTCCATCTGGTGCCGCCTCCTTGATCTGCTAAAGTCACACTGCTTCACTCTGACCTCAGTTGAGGTCTTTGAAGGGGTAGTACTTCCCTGGGCCCAAGGTCAGAAAGCAGTCTTTGTGAGCTAATGCGTTCTGAATGCAAGTGTGACTTGACCTTGTCCTGTCTTAGTTTCCAGTCCTGTAGAATGGGAATACTAAGATGTGAAGTTGTCACAATTACCAAAGGCTGCAAGGTACGTAAGATGTAGAGCACAGCTCTGGCCATTGGGTACTCAGAGCAGCCAGAATCCAATCCCAACATGAGTAGAACTTGTCCACAGTCCAGTGCCTGTTGCACCAGTCTCCTGTCTGGTAGCCCTGAGTCCTATCTTGTCACTTCCATTCTTTCTCCACATAGCACACGGAGGGAGCTTTGTAGAACTGAGAGCTGATCTAAGCCCTTTATGCCCTGTGTCCTCTCAGGAGTGAGGGAGGCAGATGACTTCACAGCTTCTCTGCGTCTGACTTCTTGTAGGAACTTTACATGGGTATTTCCTCTCCTGTTTATGGCAAACCCAAGCAGATGGTATCGTTACCTTCATTTTTTAAGATGAAGAAACTGAGGCACAAATTGCTTGGTGATGAAGCTGGGTCTTGGACTCAAGGCTTCTGACACTAAAGCCTATGTTCTTGTCTTTGTGCCAGTTTGCTCTCCAGTCCTCCCCTGGTTGCCCCTGGCCACTGGGGGGTGAATTTTTGACCACAGAGCAGGCAATGCCAGCTGAAGGTTGCAAAATGCCTTATATAGAATGACCCAGCCTGGCTCAAGAGCATCTTTCCATCTCCCCAGGCCCTGAGCCCACTCAGGATTGGTATCCGAGATACTGGTGCTCAGGGAGTAGGGATCAAAGGAATGGATCTCATTTCCTCAGGATGGAGCAAGACACAACCATCCCGCCTGCAGCTGGGACCTGATTTGCTTACTTTACAGTGCTACACAGCCACTTGCTCCAACAGGCAAGAGCAAAAGTGTGGAGAGTGGATTATAAGAAGCTTATGAGAACTGGACATAAGCAAGGTGAGATGCAGCTCAACTGCATTCATCTGTAGGCTGAGATTGGCCCAGCCCTGGCCAACAGAACAGCTGCTTCTCCTAAGCTGTTTATATTCAGAGAAGTAGGAACGCAGGTTTGTCCTGTTGCAATGTCACGCCCCTCCCACCGCTGCTCCACCACCCTGTTTACCATGGGGTATAAAAGACTCGCTGAAGGAGGACACATGGCTTTTGGTTTTTGACTTTTGGATGAAGGCAGGCTTTTTGATGTTGGAGTCTTTGGAAGGGAAAAGAATTGCTGATGGGAAAGTGCTGGAGGAAGTTTGCAGCTAAGCTAAAGAAAAGCTGAAGAGAGTATGGGACAGTGCAAGTCTAAGGACCAAGACTTTGAGAGTTCTGCATATGCAGATTTCAGGCGCAGCTGTTGTTTGCAAGTCTGAGCACCGAGGCTTTAAGAAAGCTAAAGAGAGAACGTGGGACAGTGCAAGTCTGGGGACAAAGACTTTGAGAGATTATGCTAAAGAACAGCTAAGAGAAAACATGGGACAGAGTGAGCCTAAGGAAAGAGATTTCAAGCAAGGTTTTAAAGAACTGTAAAGGAGTAAGGCCTTAAAGAATAAAGATAGAGAAAAGAAGCAATGAGGGTTGTGCATCTCCACCCAATTGCCCAACACACCTGATCCCACTTTCTGTCTGTCTATCCTATGTGTCTTCTGAATCTCCAGTTGCCCCCAGTTTAGCCCCAGTTAGGTTCAGTAATAACCACGGAGGGAGAGAGAGAGAGCTCACTCCACAAAAGAAGGGGCCCACAAGTTAAAAGGTAGGGCAGGGGGTGCTGGCTAGGCCTCAGGCTGGGCCCCAGGGATGAGTCACTGCTCGGTCCTTGCCCACCTCTCTAAGGGACTTCCTGGGGCACAGGCTGTGAGCTGGGACCACCCATTGTCCTATTACCCTGTGACCTGGTTTCCTGAGAAGGCACAGAACCTAAAGTTGCCAGTGTAAAGGTGAGCGCCTTGGGTATCATCCAATTGTCAGATCCCTCATCTTCACCCATGGGTATAAGGAGACCTGATCCAATCCCAGCTCCTTTTCAGCCTGGGTGGAAACTGGATGCATCAGACAGTCTCTTAGGGTCTCTGTTTTGCCCTGTAAAATGGAGATACTAATGGTTCATACTTCATAACATGGCTTTTACAAGAATTAAATGAGGTAATGTGCGGAAAGCAGTTAACACCATGATTGGCTCACAGTAGCTGCTCAAAATGATAATTCTGGTTCCATTTTACTAAGGGAAAACGGCACCATCATTCCTTCATTCACTCAGCTCCTCGTTTGTCCTTTCATTCTGCAAGTATTTATTAAGCACCACTTGAGTACCAGGTGCACCCATAATACCAGTACTAAGGCCAGAACTTTGAAACACTTGACCCTGTCTGAGGGGAGGCAGAAGTGACTGGGACAGGCTGTCCAGAGCAGACGATCCTGGGCTGTGTTCTAGACTCCCTAGAAATTAGTGGGATATAGCCAGGATTGTAGGCAGGTGTCTGCCCCACCCTGGCTCCCAACTAGAGCACCATGTCCTTGAAGGGGGGACTGTTGTATGGCAAAGAATGCATGACATATGTATGTGCTCATGTGGTCGCATGCCAAATGGCTTCTCTTTATTTTTTTTAAATTGATTTTTTTTATTATTCATATGTGCATACAAGGCTTGGGTCATTTCTCCCCCCTGCCCCCACTCCCTCCCTTACCACCCACTCCGCCCCCTTCCTCTCCCCCCCACCCCTTTCATACCCAGCAGAAACTATTTTGCCCTTATTTCTAATTTTGTTGAAGACAGAGTATAAGCAATAATAGGAAGGAACAAGGGTTTTTGCTGGTTGAGATAAGGATAGCTATACAGGGAGTTGACTCACATTGATTTCCTGTGCATGTGTGTTACCTTCTAGGTTAATTCTTTTTGATCTAACCTTTTCTCTAGTTCCTGGTCCCCTTCTCCTATTGCCCTCAGTTGCTTTTAAGGTATCTGCTTTAGTTTCTCTGCGTTGAGGGCAACAAATGCTAGCTAATTTTTTAGGTGTCTAACCTATCCTCACCCCTCCCTTTTGTGCTCTCGCTTTTATCTTGGGCTCAAAGTCCAATCCCCTTGTTGTGTTTGCCTTTGGTCTAATGTCCACATATGAGGGAGAACATACGATTTTTGGTCTTTTGGGCCAGGCTAACTTCACTCAGAATGATGTTCTCCAATTCCATCCATTTACCAGCAAATGATAACATTTCGTTCTTCTTCATGGCTGCATAAAATTCCATTGTGTATAGATACCACATTTTCTTGATCCATTCGTCAGTGGGGCATCTTGGCGTTTCCATATCTTGGCTATTGTAAATAGTGCCGCAATAAACATCGGTGTGCAGGTGCCTCTGGAGTAACCTGTGTCACAGTCTTTTGGGTATATCCCCAAGAGTGGGATTGCTGAATCATATGGTAGATCAATGTTTAGCTTTTTAAGTAGCCTCCAAATTTTTTTCCAGAGTGGTTGTACTAGTCTACATTCTCACCAGCAGTGTAAGAGGGTTCCTTTTTCCCCGCATCCTCGCCAACACCTGTTGGTGGTGGTGTTGCTGATGATGGCTATTCTAACAGGGGTGAGGTGGAATCTTAGTGTGGTTTTAATTTGCATTTCCTTTATTGCTAGAGATGGTGAGCATTTTTTCATGTGTTTTTTTGGCCATTTGAATTTCTTCTTTTGAGAAAGTTCTGTTTAGTTCACTTGCCCATTTCTTTATTGGTTCATCAGTTTTGGGAGAACTTAGTTTTTTAAGTCCCTATATATTCTGGTTATCAGCCCTTTGTCTGATGTCAACTGGCTTCTTTATGCCTGCATGTGCACACACCTGTTCCTTGGTCATTGCACATCTACATGCGCGTGTTAATAGGATATTCACATAGTAGGTATGCGATAAATATTTGTCAGCATGAACTAAAGAATGGTAGTTTTCCATTTGGGTGTGGGTGTCCATCTTCTGGAGGAAATTCACATTAGCTGTACCCATAAAAATGACAGTGCTCCAAGGTGGCTCCTCAGGGACACTAGACAGTTCTGTGCCCTGCATCTGAAAGTGCTGGACCTCTCTGCTTCAAAGTCAAGCGCTGGGACTCACACCTTGAAAGAAGGTAAAAGGGCACTTCCATCTCCCATTTCTGACCAGGTGAGGTCAAGGGGGGCATTGGCCTGTCTCCTGCTGTTGCCTTTAACATGGGTCTGTGACACAGATGTCAATGGGCAGGTCAAGAGACATCACTGTGAAAGACAAGGGAACAAAAAGTCGACTGCCTCTTAATGTTTCCAGTGTGATATTAACTAAGACAGTGGCTTTTTCACAAAGTGTAGGAGGTCGTGTGTGTTAGCAGGCATGCTGGCGCTCCGAGTCACCCCCGCCATATGGGTCAGTTGACATAAAAATGCTGATCCATGATGCTAATGGACCAGTGCAAAGAACATGTCAGTATTCTTTGCATGTGCTTTGCTGTGAGTGATGTAGGGAGGTCATCCTGGTATCCAGGGAAGGCTGGAATTTTGAAAAATTCAAGCTCAAAACTGTTACTTGACTTTGTTCTATTTTATTCTGTTCCATTCCATTCCATTTTATGCACCAATGTGTTCCAAAAAGGATTAAACGTTGCCCATGATATTATCACTGAATGGCAAGAAAGACTCAATGTGAACTCAGTGACAGAGATTAAAAAAAAAAAAGGTGAACACCTAAAAAGGAGTCAGAAATGAGATGAATTCAAAAATGAATGCTGTACCACTCTATACGTGTTTGCTGATGAGCTACAAATGAGGCTCTGAGCTTCCAGGAAGGCATCAGGAAAAGGGAAAGCTGGTCAGTTACATCACCCCTGTGGCCGGCAAACCTGTGACAAGGTCAAGCAGCCTATGGCTGATTCTGAGATAGAAGGGTTCCTCTGAGTCCTTTGTGGAAAACCCCTTCCAGAAAACCCTGCATCGCCTTCCATTCTGCACGCGGTGATGCTCAACTCAGCCTTACTCAGGGCGTGCTCACCGTAATATACTATGGTCCAACTCCGCTGCTCCTACAAATCACTTTGGTCAGTTTCACACAGGGATTCTTGTCACGGGGTTGAAATAGTAATGCGGTTATGTTAAAACTGGTATTTAAATATAGTCAAACTTTTTTTTAAGAGCCATGATTTTATTTTAATTTCTAAAGCTTGGACAGTTGGACAAAAAGGGATTGGAAAGGAATCCAGGGCCAGTGACCCATCAAGTCAGGCCAGAGAGACCTGCCATGAGGAGAGAGACACATGGGTCTAGTGTATTGCTGTGCTTCCCACATCTAGTCTTGAGTTCAGCACATAGTAAGTGCTCATAGTAGGTGTTTGTTGAATGAATGTGTTTGGCTGTGGTGTGAATATAATTTGACAAGCAAATAATTGATTGAAGGAAACAATGGATCCAGGTACACAAAGAGAGTCATAGTGGACAACTGGTCAACACTTCTGTCTTTTTATTTCCACCCTCCCCGCCAATCATTTGAAGAATTTGAATGAGTTCAGGAAGGGTTGAATCTCAGCAATAATCTTAGCTCAATATAATATATTGTGTTGCTCACAGAGTTTTCTTACAGGGGCCTAGAAGCCCTGTTATCATCTCACCTCTTGGAAAGATGGCCCTGGACTGATTATCACCTAAAGTCCAATGTTGTCTCCTTGCTCTGCCTGAGAAAGATTCCCAACTTCTCAGCCTCTGACTTCTCAGAATGGCCTTCACCCTGCCAGTTGCCCAGCTTAATGCACACTGACCACCAGTGACCTTTGAACATACCTCCAGAACATTGAATCTAACAAAAACAGGTTAGCTGTGATTCTCCCCAGAGGCACTCGTTCTGATTCTACTACCCCGCCTTCTTCTCCTCCCCACTAAGTATTTTGCACAGTTGAGAACTGACAGGTTTCAAAAACTGAACACACAAATATTTGATCCAGGAAATGGTGGACACATTCGGCCTCCAGATGTTTTCTGGCCCTGCAGAATAGCCAATCCCAGGTGACTGTGGCCGGAGCTCAGACTAAACAGGTGAAGCTGCAGACAGCTCCACACAAAGGCCCCTTTCAGTTCCCCCATGGGTTTGCTACTGTCTTCTCCTGACCTAGGGTGGCCCAGAAGAGCTTCTCAAAGTTTCTGCTCCAGGAGAATCACAAACTTACCCTGTGAAGGCACAAGGATCTTCAGCACAGCATAGAGGAGCTCAGGGCCTGAGTCCAGCTTGGCTGTGTGATCTCAGGTGAGCTATTTGCCATCTCTGTGTCTCAATGTCCACATCACTAACAGAGAGCTAATGGTCTCCACCTTCTAGGGCCGCCATGAGCATTACGGTTAATGCATGTTAAATGCTGGGGACAGTGCCTGGCACACACTAAGCGCAGGCATTTGCTGTTATTATTCCCAATTCCCTCCTTCTCTGGAGAGCACTGTGGAATTAGAAGTTGGTCGGTGTCCTTAACTGATTGTTATCATTTCACCTTGACCCTGTGGGAATGTCTCTTTTCCTAATCTCTCTCTAGGGCCTAGTAAGGATGGCAATAACAGTGCTGAGATTTATTGAGCACTTCCTCTGTGCCAGGCACTGTGATTAGCACTCAACATTCACAGACTACATGACATCCTGAGGCGTGGCCAGGCTGAATGCCTAAGGTAGAGTCTAATGCACACAGTTCTCAGAAGTAGCTACTGTTATCAGCCGAGGAAAAGGAGGCTCTGAGAGGGTGCTATAGGGATTTGGCAAAGGGGCCACCTTTGAGTCAGGCTTGAAAAAGTATGATAGAAGTGAGCATAGAGAAAAGCATTCTAGATAGAGGGAACAGCATGAACAAAGGCACAAAGAGAAATTCCAGATATGTTTAAGCACAAAAGTAGTCAGCTTTTACTCAGGGTATAGTTAGATGGAAGACTATGCTCACATCACTCAATTGTGGAGGGCATTGGATGATAAAAAATGTTATCCCTTAGGAACTAGGGAACCATGGAATGCTTTTGAGTGAAGGAGAACAAGCTGTGCTCTAGGAAGATCAACCTGGCAGAGGAGTGTCAGGTAGAATGAGAGCCAACACCAAGAGGTCATTGGATTCAATGATTCCTAATTTTCCTTGGAGGACTGGTGGAGTAGCTCAAGCAGTAGAGCACCTGCCTAGCAAGTGCAAAGCCCTGAGTTTAAATCCCAGTATTGCCAATAAAAAAAAAAAAACACCCTGATTTTCCTTGTAGCTTTAAACCAATGAGGTATCCCCAACTTTTCCAGAAGTGAGACTTGGTAAGGTAAGATTACTTGATAGCAATACAGATTGTAAGTAGTAGAGCCCAAACTTTAGGCAGGTGTTCCCACACTAAATTCCATCTTCCTTCCATCATTCCATCAAATCTGCAAAGATGTACCTGAGTTTGGTAGAAGGCCTGAAAGTGAGCCATCAACTCTGAAGGTCATGACTGAAGTTACAAGGGCATGAGGAATGGGGTGTGTGTGTGTGTGTGTGTGTGTGTTTTATATAAATACGTATACCTGGGCATGGCCTCCCTTAGAAGAATCTAAGCCCATGAAACCAACAATGAGCCAGGGTCACACCCCCAGTGAATCCCAGAATTCCTCAGTGACAATGCCTGGAATCCAAAAGCAACAATGAGGAGAAGAAAGAGGATGATGGCCTGACTGATTTGGGTGGGAAGCAGGAATGGTAGAGGCTAACCGAACATGTCAGCCTCGGAAGCATTCCTGAGACTACAAGTCAGTGACATTCTTTACAGCAGTGGGCAATTCCCCTCCAGAGGACACGTGACAACATCTGGAGATGTGTGTGCTTGTCACAACACAGGGCAGAATGATGCTGTTGGACCCTTGTGGGTAAAGCCCAAAGTGCTGCTAAGCATCCTAAAATACACAGAGCGGCCCCTTCCAACAGTCGTTACCCGGTTCACCATGTCTACAGTGCTAAGGCTGAGGCCTTGCATTGGAAAGCAAAGGTCTTGCACAAGCTGATCACAACCCCTGGGTGTAACTTTTTGCTACTGAGCTTCCAGAAGAGTCTGATAGCTACTTGGAAGGCAAGGCCGTGTGAAGTGAGTAGGTCTAAGAAGACTTTGTGCTTTCTACAAACCCTAAGTAATAGCTACAGGGCCCAAGCATGATGCTGAAGACCCGGCCCAGTGGTCCTGCTGGAATTTGGGACTTAGGCCTCTGGTTTGGTCCTATTCATAGACATACAGCACACTGGAGGGGCCTGAAGGTCATCTGGCATCTTGTTCCATAGTTACTTAATGGGATCCTTTCTGCCTCTGGCTGCCTCTTGGCTGTACTCTCTCCTGGGGGCACTCTAAGCCTTCTTGATCTTGCTAGATTGTTTGATAGATCTTGATAGACTGCTTGATAGATCTGGCTTTCTAGGCTTTAACTTCATACCTTCAAAACAAATGCCTCTAGTGGTCCTGACCCTGACCCAACCGTGTTGCTTGAAGGAAGTACCGCTGAGTGCATGGAGCAGAGAGGAGTCCACTGTGCCTCTGCCAGGAGTGGCCGGGAATGGTACTGCAGAGGAATCTGGGATTGTAATTACCAGGGGGATCTGGGGATGGACATAAAGTCACCACCTCTGGCCGGTAAGTGACAGTAGGTGCTGACTGTCTGGTCTGCTCTTTTCACTCTGCCCTGGACCTCCTCAGGTAGAGCCGCAGCCTCCCAAGATCTGACTGTAGTTTGGATACTCTACGCAGGAGTCTCAGGCCAAAAATCCAACTTAGGGTAGCCTGGTCTCCCTCAGAGCTCACTCTGTGCTGATTTTCATCCCATTTCATTTGTAGGGAATTTGGGGAGGTGAGGGGAGGTGCCACAGGAGAGATCTCTTGGGCCCCTGATCTTTCCTGGGGACTGAGGAGTCATCAGACCTGTTGGCACTGCACACATACCCCGACCATACCTGGCACCCTGCATGGTGCCAACCCTGGCACCTCCCTGAAGTCCCCTCCTCTTGTTCAACAGAATTCAGCTCCAGAACTGGCACCATCTCTAGGCAGAACGAACTAGGCTGGTCTGATCCCCAGATGCAGGCTCCAAGCTCTTTCCAGATGCAGATTTGACGCATGGCTATGTGTCCAAGGCTGCTGACTTTTCATCCATCCCAGACCGTGAATAGCAGGTGGGCCTTTGTCTTGTAAAGAAGTACTAAGTCCTTTGGTGGTGCCCACTGTGTGCCTGTTCTGTGCCCCCAGAAGGAAGGTCAGTGACAAAACTCTCTGCTTCATGGAGCTGACCCCAAACCCACATAGGGCAGGAGGAAAAGCCAAGTGGAGAAAATCAAAGTGGGTTGGGGGATGGGCAAGCTAGGGCAAAGCTGGGACTTCAGATGGCATTTCAGAAGCCTCTCAGAAGGTGTCACTTGCACCATACCTGAAGGCAAGGGAGATGTCTTCAGGCCAAGGGCGAGTTGGGCAGCACTCCTGGTTGAGTTGAGGTCAGAGTTCAGGAAAGAAGTTCTAAGAGCAGTGAAGAGGCTGGGTGCCTGGAGCTGAGAGAGCTAGGAGGGAAAGAGCCATAAAGTCCTGGGTGATGGCTCCTCAGACATTGTGAGGACCTGGGTGTTCACCTCAAAGTGCAGGGTTTGACCAGAGGAGGGGCCACATTCAACTTGGTGTTTGACAGTCACTCTTGTTGCTGAGTTGGAATAGGCCCTGGTGCATGTGGGAGCAGGATGGAGGCAAAGAGATTCCCCCCAATGAGGCCAGGGCAGGGATTCCCCATTAGGATACTGAGATGAGGATGGGTTTTGAGCTTTTTCTTAGGAAGCCAGTGACAGGATTTGCTGACAGATTAGATGTGGAACGTAAGAGAACCGGGGCATCAAGTCTGGCTCCAGGGCTGTGGTCTGTGCACAATTGTTTCCTGAGATGTGGAGGAGGATTCAGGAGCAGGCTGGAGGCACAGCATAGATTAGCAGCTCGTCATGGGACATGTGATGTCCTCAGTGCCCCTTAGACCTGGATGACGATGTCCAGTAGGTGTCCACTGAGACAGAGAAGGCTGCGGGAGGAAAAGGACCCTTGTGTACATTTTCTTCCTTACTGTATATAGGAACCCTCGGCTGGTGGATTATATTAAACCCACTTTTAGAGACAAGGAAACTGAAGATCCCAGGGGTAATAGCAGGCCATGGCTCATGGGATACATGTGTGGCAAAGCAGGACTCTTACCTCAGCCCCATTGATTCCAAATCCACTGCCCATTGCTTCTCCATGTGCTCCCACAGTTTCTCAAGAAATTAAAAACTGGTCTAGGGCTGGAGATGGAGCTCAGAGGTAGAACCTTGTCCCACATGAGCAAGGCCTTGGGCTGCATCCCAGCATCGTGCAAAACCAAACCACAAATCAAACACTGGTCTAACCAGTGACCTTTGACATAGTGGTCTACATCTGTATCTCAAAATCCCATCTTTCCTTGCTCTGGCTGTGTTCTGGGCAGTCTAGGTTGGTAGTGACAGTGACACAGGTGTATCACTTCTTTTGGATGCTCTTTAATGCTGCCTTCTAGGCCACTGGCTTCCTGAGAGAAGCTCTTTTAGGGTGTGTGTGTGTGTGTCACATGGAAGGCCTGAGAAATGAAAATAATGCTTGACCTTCAGAAGTGAATCACCCAACCTTGCACATAAATCAAGCCTTCTGCCAGCCCAAGAGAGATCATACCTGCAGAGCAATAAATGAGATCATTGGTTTTTTTTATTTATTCTTATTTTTTCATATTCTCTTGACACATAACATAACTTTCTCTTTGGAAAGCAATGTTTCTAAGACTGCACAAAACTCTGGTGGAAACTATTTTAGTGAAAGAAAATAATGTCTGCATGGTAATCTGAAGAAATGACTTCATATATCTATTTTACTCTCTTAAATGTCTCTCTGGAGCATGCGGAGGTGGCCAGGAATTCTCTGACTCCTGGTTGCTTTTAACAAAATACATGAGACCTAGGAGGGCAGACAGCTGAGTCTGGGGCAAGAAAGCAAATTAGTTGGAAAGGCTGTGCAGATAACATCAAGAAAAACAAGATGGCCAGGTGCTGGTGGCCCATGCCTGTAATCCTAGCTGCTCAGGGGGCAGAGATCAGGAGGATAGCAGTTCAAAGCCAGTCCAGGCAAATAGCTCAGGAGACCCTAAAAGGGCTGGTGGAATGGCTCAAGTCATAGAGTGCCTGCCTAGCAAACATGAGGGCCTGAGTTCAAACTCCAGTGCTGCCAAACAAACAAACAACAACAACAAAAAAAAAAACAGCTAGGTGCCAGTAGCTAATTCCTATAATTCTAGCTACTCAGAGATCAGGAGGATCGTGATTTGAAGCCACCCTGGGTAAATAGTTCTCCAGACCCTATCTCTAAAAAACTCATCACAAAAAAGGGCTGGTGGAGTGGCTCAAGTGGTAGAGCAGCTGCCTAGCAAGTGTGAGGCCCTGAGCTCAAACCCAAGTACTGCAAAAGAAAGAAGAAAAACAAGACTCTTGGATTCCCATAATATGCTTGACACTGTTGCTTGGTATCCATGACCTCATGAAATGCTCGGGCAACCATTTTACAGGTAAGAAACTGAGGTGTGAGGAGGAGTCCTGATCACTCAGCTTAGTAGACAACAAGAGCTGGAGCTTGAACCTGGGCTTTCTGACTCCAAAGCCCATGCTTGGTCCACTACATTGCACACATGATCCCATCTTGGCTCTGTGGACATATTGTGGGGGCAGGGGACACAGTGAGTGGCCCTAATAAATCACATATATTGTAGCAGAATAGGGCAGAAAAAGTTGGTAGATGTGTGTAACACATCAGGCCCAGCCTGTCCAAGGGCAGGGTCCATGAATAGGCTGGGGCACAAGGGGGGAGTCTCAGCTCCAGAGGCCACCAAGAACTATCACCCTGCAGGCTTGGGAGAGGTGGCATCTGTGCCATCCAAAGACATCTTGTGAAAGTCTACAGCCCCAGGAATTAGTCAGGAAGTAAGGACATTGGGATATTTTGTTCTCTTTCTCTCTCTCTCTTACACACACACACACACACACACACACACACACACACACACACACACACATTTTATCTAGCAAACCCCTATGCATCTAAAAGTCCTAACTAGAGTATTTTGTCTGCTGAAAGACCACTGTCAATCAAATCCAAGGCAAAGCTGACCCCATCCTCCTTGGGCTCCCAAGGGGCATTGACTAATAGTAATCCTTGATCACAAAACACACCCAGCCACTGTCCTAAGCCTAACTCACGGTTTAAAATTAACCTTTATAGCAATCCTAAGTGATTATGTTATTATTATATACAGATGAGGAGACCAAGGCCCAGAGAGGTTGACGGACTTCCTCGGTCACACAGCTGTCAAATAGACAAGCTGGGGTTTATACCAGGTAGTCTGGCTGTGGAGGCTGGTCCATCATCACCTCATCATCGGTGCTGTGGTGGTTCCCCTTTTACAAATGGTGACCAGAGACCACACAGCATGTATTCTGTTGTGTCATAATAAGATAAATCCATGTCCGGCCTTCCCAGTTTTTCCTCTGTGTCAGAATGTTCTTCTTCACCCCACCCTCTGGTGCTGACCCATAGCAAATACCCAGGCTGGAGACCCAGGTAGAGTCACTTTCTTGACTATGAGCTCCCAGGAAACAGGTTGTCCTGTTTATCAGCAGATACCCAGTGGCCAGCACTGTGCCTGCCTGAAAGAAGTTGGGCCTATGGTAGAGGAGGAGAGAAATGTACCTGGTCATGAGATGCCTCCTTTGGCAGTTCACCTGTGCTCTTCCTGCTTGCTAAGCTATGGGATTAGAGCTCCATTCCTCATTTCTTCTCAACACTGGTCATGGGAACAAAAGGCCCCGTGTTTGGTGTTCAGTTCTCCTGTTAGAAAGCAAGCAGTGAACCTCTGCCCAGGGCCTGTTGCCCTTGGCTGGGAGGTGTTCCTTGGAGAACGAATGGCTGCAAAGGATAGAACACCTTCGTCTAAAAGGAAGCACACACTTTCTGTACAGAGGTCCTCCTGTTTATAATAGTACAGACAGACCCGAAGAACACAGCATGGAGCAGGGCATTGCCAGTGCCTTCATGGGCCTTGAATGTCACCTGGCCAACTCTTCAAAGGCTTCCCCATAGCACCGAAGCAGGAAGACAGCGAAAATTCTGCTGCCACCAGAAATATTTCCACAAATGCAATTTTACCCCTTCTCATCCCCATAAGGCTGATCAGGTACATTTTTATGTCACAAAACCACAAATACTCATTGCTAGCCAGACCCTCAGGCCCATCAGGTTCGTGGGAAGGAAAAGACTGAAAAGCACCCATGGCATTGATCAGCATTGGAGGAGTGACACCAGCACCAACTTCCAGGGCAATGGTGTCACGGGAGAAGGGACTGCTTGCTCTTGGTGTGGCCTGGACCAGGGCAGAAAGACTTTTTATGAAAGCCAGGCTACTGGGGAGGGGGGAGGTTTGGTCAAAAGAAGGAAGAGGGGTAGCAGTCCTGGCATGGGAAACAAAGGTGGAAGGTGGAGGGTGGGACTCGGGTGCAGAGCTTGGCTATGGGGAGAGACTTCCAAGGACGCACAACTGGAAGGCGGCAGGAAATTCAGGGGGGAGAGAGTTATCAAGAGTTTAGGTTCCTTAGAATTGGAATTGTTGAATTGGTATGTTCAGCTTTAGAAGATCCTGTCTACAGCTGTATGTGGAATTTATTAAATGTATCAATCTTTTCCAAAAATGGAAAAAAAAAAGTTTAGGTTCCAACCGGGCTTGGTGCTCCCCATCTATAATCCCAGCTAGTCAGGAGGTAAAGGATTGTACTTTAAGACCAGCCTGAGCAGCAAAAGGATTAGGGGTGTGGTTCATGTGATAGAGTACTTGCCCTGCGTTCAATCCCCAGTACTGAAAAAAAAAAAAAAAGCTATCCCTTTAGCCTGCAGCCTCAAAATCTTGATGTCTGGGAGGGAATGGGGTCTTGGTTAACTTACACAGGTGGTCCACTTGCCGAAACTCATCAGGCTGTACATTAAAAGTGGGTGTATTATTGGGTGTAACTGATGCCTTAATAAAGCTAATCTCAAATGAAAGAAACTCTGTACCCTTTTCCCAAATAATATTAATAGTAATAGCTACTTCACAGGAAGCAGGGGAGGCACCACGATGGAGCTTGTCAAGGGCTCACCCTCTACTTGGCTCCATGAAACTCATCCATGCTGGTGTTAGGTTCTGAGTCACGGGCAGGGACCACATGGTTTATGAGTTGGAACTGGGATTAGAACTCAAATGTGCCTGACTCCGAGGCCAGGCCAGGACAACACCTTTCCAGGGGCCACCTGGTGCGGGATGATAATGGCCATATATCTGAGTAGGGGGCTTCTTTGGTGGAGGAGTGAGCCTGCCCTGAGATCAAAAATAAAGAGATCTGAGTTCATTCCTCAGTTCACTCATTCCTCAGTTCGTTCATTCTCTCATCAGACAAGCAAATGATGGCTTAGTCATGTACTTCAGCACCGTGGCCACCCTCTAGAAATGTGTACTTTCCTTCTAAATCATTCATTCCATTCCTTCACTTGCCCATTCATTCACTTTTTCACTCAGCAAACACCAGCCAGGCATTTCCTTTGTAGCAGGCCTTGCAAGGCCAGTGGAACGCAGCCCTGCCTTCCCAGAATGCAGTGTGATGGGTGGGATGGGGATGTTAATGACAATAACAGCACTTCATGAAGGAACTGGACTGGGCCCTGTGATGGCCTGTTGGGATGTAGAGAAAGTTAGAAGATGAGGTGAGCATCTGAGGAGACTTTGTAAAATGCTGTTTCTGAAGTCCAGGACCTCTCCCCTTTCCTGTCACACCTGCCTTTTGTCCCCACCCACTGAATCTAACGATGAGAGTTTATTGATGAAGGGCTGTTTTCTCAGCTGAAAAACAAGGAGATGCTGCCTCCCAGGGATTTCTGTCATTCCCCTGCAGTTCACACCCTTCCTCCCTCTCCTACAGATGGGAAAGGATCAGGTCCCTTGGAAAGGCAGAGAACCCGGCAGGATGTGCCCATGGCTCTTCCAGGCTCTGAAGCTGGCACTTTCTGCCATCCTAGAGCAACCTTGGCCAGGTGCCACCTCTGTCTCCTGTGCCCTGGCCTGGGACCACCATTGACCTCTCCATCCTTTGGCCATCTCTCTGCAGAATGAGAGGAGTTCAAACCACCTTGCCTCACACACCAAAGAAAGCAATGGCAGTCCAGGCGAGCACACTTTGGGGACAGCCACAGGGAAAAACCTCCTGCTGACCCCTCTCCTTGTTTGTCAGTTTTTCGCCCTCGGGCAGGCACTTGCCTCCCCCAGAGATAAGCCAATGCCCTGTGGCACCAAGGGCTAGGAAGGAACTTTGTGCTATTAAGTGTCACCCAGCACCAGTGTGTCAGCAAATATTGTTTTCATGGGCTGCTGTTGGGATCAGAGTGGCGTTAGATAATCCCCAGGGCTGGAGAGCTGAGCTAAGCCTCCCCAAGACTGAGCAGCAAAGAAGGTTCTGTTATAATAAGGGAGAAAAGGCCAAGGTAGAGCCCCCAGGAATCCCCTGGAGCTGAGGCGGCCCTTGGGGACCTCCTCACTTAATGACCTCGCTGGAAATGTGGGTAAAAAAAGGCCAGAAGTGGGTTAGGCCTGGCTCTTCCCTTTATTGTCACAGCAGAAGGAACAGCAAGGAGCATCTCCGTGTGGAATACTGAGGGCTTCCCTGGGGTGGGGCATCTCTTTTTGGAAGGCAGGCCTTGTAATAGCCTTGGCTGGCCTTGAGCTGTGTCCATCACCAAACAACCTGCCGTTGCTGGAGCCTTCTCAGTCTTGAGGCTCCTCCTCTGTGGCATTTCTTGAGAAGATGTCTTGTTCTTGGTATCTTTACAAAGGTGTGATGGCTTGAATTGTGTCTCCACTGAAATTCATATGTGGAAGTCCTAACCCCCTCAGAATGGGACTTTATTTGGAATAGGGTCACTGCAGGCATAAGCAGTTAAGGTGAGGTTGTGACTGGTGTCCTTATGGAAAGGAGGAAGTGTGAATGCAAGCACACATCAAGGAGAAGGCCTGGGGAAGATGAAGAGTGGGGAGAGGCTGCCATACACCCAGGGGTGCCAAAGACTGCCAGTAAAGCACCAGGCTCCAGGGAGGCCTGGCACAGATCCTCTCAGAGTCTTATGAGGAAGTCTGTGCCACAGTCTTGATCTTGGATGTCTAGCTTTCAGAAACACAAAATGATTGTTAAGACAGCCCTAAGGAAACTTCTAGCTTACTTTCTTAGACCCACAAAAGGAAGGATTATGATCCCCACTTTACGCACATGGGACCTGAGGCTCAGAGGGGTCAAGTGACTTGTCCAAAGCCACACAGTAAATAAGAACTAGGATGAGAGCCCAGCTCTGCTCAGCTCTACACACACAGCAGATGGGATGTACTGGAGCACTGAACCCTGACTTTCTGTTCTGAGAAACACTGCAGGTTTCCCAGGAAGCAGTCAGCAACAGGACCCCAGCCTAAAAAAATGAGTCTTACACAGTCCTTCCATCCTCTTACACAGACCTGTCCTGGAGGTGCTGGGCTGTCAGCCCTGAGGGACCTGGATGGCAGGAGCTGTCCAGAAACAAGAGATGACCAAAAGCCAGGGGGTTTTACATATAGCCCAGGGCAGGCTTCTCCTAGCCTGGCCTAGGTGTGACCAGGGCACCAGGTGTCCCCAACTGTAAGGCTCACCCTGCTCACAGGTACCAGGAGTCCAGAGGATAGGAGGGTCCAACAAGGACCTAAACAAACCTCTCAGATTCTTCTCCCACAAGCTTTCAGAACTGGGCTATATCCCCACTGCTGTGGGATACCAAATTATTCCCAGCCAGCCTTTCTCTTGCCCTGCCACCTCCCCAGGGTATGAACTGTCCCCAGGCAGTGCCTTCCCTGCCTGCTGGGCCTCACTCTGCTCCCACCTCCCTGGATGCAGCACCTATGGGCGGGGGGTGGGGGGGACTCTCCTGAAGCAGGGCCCCAGGATCATTCTTAATCAAAGCACAGAAAGATGGCATCACAGTCCCCTGGAGCCTGCAAAACAAGCCTTTTAAAGCTCCAGCTCCTGCCAGGGGACTGCCAGGTACACTGGGGAGCTGTCACTGACAGCACAGGAAATGCAGAGATGGGAGCAGGCTGACAGTCGCTTCTCAGCATCCAGGGGAAGGCATGGGGTGTCCAGGACCCCCCAGAGCCCAAGGGGCCCTCTCCAGACCTTTGCAGTCTGAGGCTTATCCATACCCCCAGCCATCCTCACAAGTGCCACCCTCTTCCTCTTGGTGTGTGGGAAGAGGGACTAGAAAGAGGGCATGCCATGCTCTGCAGTCAGCAAAGCTACATTGCAGTCAGGATAATTCATTTTCCCTTAGCCATTGTCTCCTGCCAGAGTGTCCACCTAGCAGGGAAGCCAGGCCCACCTTGCCAGCTCTGCCGCACTGTAGGCTCTGCATATTGGAGGCAGGGATCAGCTTGGCCCCAGCTGGAGGGGGCCTGCGGACAGTACTCCTGGCTCCCCCATGTGTTCTTCTCAAGCTCTGGCTCAGAGAACCAGGCACAGCTTTCCTGGAACGCTATCCCTAATGAGTCAGAGGGGCACTAGGGAGGCCAGGACTGGCTGCCGTCTCCAAGTCACTGACAGACCCACACAGTCACCCTACACAAGAGTACTCCCTGAACTTTGGGGAGCATCTGCAGCTGGCCTCTTGGGGCATCCTGATACCCATTTCCCACTGGGGAAATCAAGGCAGCTGCTCACAGTGCCAACATACTCCTTCATAAGCAGCCAGCCTTGGCCTCTGGGAGCCACTGTGACTCTGCCCAGGTCACGTAACTACCTCGCCTCGGTTTTCTCATTCGTAAAAAGGGGGTAAGAGTTAACCCTCATAGGGTTATGGTAAGGATTAAATGAGATGAAACCTGAAAGTATATATCTATTTAGGATGGTACATAGTAAGCAGTAAATGGAGTTTTTGGTGGTACTGGGATTTGAACTCAGAGCCTTGCATATGCTAGGTAGGTGTTCTATTACTTGAGCCACACTCCTAGCCCTTCTTTGCTTTAGTTATTCTTCAGAAAGGGTCTCACATTTTTGCCCAGGATTGGCCTAAGACTGTAATCCTCTTACCTACACTTCCCACATTGCTGGGATGACAGGCATATGTCACCACAAATAAAAGTTAACTGTTAAGGCGGAAGATGAAGGTGATGACAACATCTCAGCCCCTGTGATGCTGAGAAGTTACCCTTACTACCCCGTGACCATCAGTTCTGCTGTTACTGTAACCACCATTGCGCTGATACTGTTGCCATTCCCGGGATAAACAGTTCCCTCCAGGAGACACTCACAACAATGGGTTTACTCCGATTTTCCTTTGATGGTAATGTGGTACTGAGGTGCTTAGTGCTCTATTTCTGCCTCCTGGCATAGCTCTTGCCTCACACCTAGGCGCAGCCTGCCCCTAGTCCTTCCACCAGGAAGCACCCCTCCACCCACCTTTCTTCCTCTATCCAGACCAGCTCCTATTCCTTTGTTACCAATGCCCCTTTTTCAAATTACACATTCCTATAGACTCAACTCCAATGTCACTTGCTTCATTCCATCTTCCCTGGACCTCTCCCTGTAGGAGAGACCTGAGGAAAGAAGAAGATGCAAAAGAGGAATTCAGTTTTAACCAGAAATAGACCCAATGTATGCATATTCCAGACTCATCAAGTTTTGTATATTAAGTTTGTGCCATTAAAAAAAGAAGAAGCAGGGACCTTAGTGTCCATGTGACAGCAACAATGAGGCTGCGAGGATAACCAGTAAGTCACAAAAGCTGCTCTGGAGAAGTCAAGGCAGGAACCTGACCCAACTAGGTCTGCCTCTCAGTGGCGTAGACAAATTCTGCCTAGCACCTTATAATTAGAAAATTGGGCTGATGAGCACCTGCTGTGTGCCAGGTTCTGTTCAGTGTGAATCCACACCAGTACCCAACCCTGACACCAGCCCTGCAAGGTGGGTGCTGTGGTTATCACCTCCACCTTACAGAGGTTCAGCAGTGTGGCCAGTTAAATAACAGAGCTGGGACTTAATCTGGGCAGCCTGACACCAAAGCCAAGTACCTGACCACTACTCTGTCTTATTGCATCATAATTCTTATTTCCATTTTAATTTTCCTCCTCTCATCTTCCTGTGATTCTGCTTTACTTCCCTCTGTCCCTAGTTATGACCTTAGGCTGTTAAGAACAGTCATCCTCTATTAATTAATTCATTAATTCAGCAAACTTTTCATGCCACCACCTGAAGATGTAATGTAGGAAGATAGGACAAGCGATTTAGAACAGTGCCTGGTACATAGTGGGCATTAGCTTCCATCACCACCACCACCATCACTATCACCATCACCACCATCACCAGCACAATCACCATCACCATCATCACCATCACAACCATCAACACCACCACCATGATTATCACCACCATCACAATCACCACCGCCTTCATGATCATTACCACTGTCACCATCACACTATCATCATCACCACCATCACCATCAACACCACCACCATGATCATCAAAACCACCATCATCAGCACAATTGCCAGTATCATCACCACCACGATCACTGTCATCACCACCATCGCAATCACCACAGCCGCCACGATCATCACCACTATCACCACCTCACCACAGTCACCATCGTCACTATCATCACCATCACGATCCATCATCACAGTCACCATAATCACTATCACCATCATCACTATCCCTGCACAGAACCTAGCACTAAGGTTTCCAGTGAATATTTTGTTGAATGACAGATAACAAGGAATTTCCCATGATCATTTATGTTCCTGGGAGAGACAGCTTTTCAGTGTCAGAAAACTGATGCTTTGGTTCTCTGAATTCCCAGAAAAGCCATCTGCTGCCTGTCTACCTGTCTGGGGATGGTGGGCACATCCTGCCTTCTTCTGGAAGTGCTCATTTCCACCTCAACTCTCTGACCTCCTCCACACACCCGCCTGTAAGCCCCTCTCCTTGCCATCTGTCTCAGGAGGCCCTGAGTCTGAGCACATCCTAGAAGCAGAGGACAGGCTGGGAAGAGAAACAGAGAAACAAAAGGAGGCTGGGGACATAGTGGGGCAACTCTGGCCCTCAAGGTCACTTTAATGGACTGAAAAAAATAGTACCAAGAGCATTTGTAAAAATAAAATGCCAGGCACAGTGATCCAGAAGTGGAGAGAGAAGTATCTGGAAGAAAGTTATAAAAAATGGCATTCTCTGGTCATCTTTCTTCATCAAATCCTGGAATTTGCCCAGAGGGAAAACAGGCAAAGGCTGCTGGAGATGGCCTGACTGCAAACTGATCCTAAGTTGTAAAGTGAGATGACACATCTTAACTTCTGGAAAGATAAGAAAGGCCCTGCTACCAGGCCCCAGCACCTAAGGACACCCCAAGAGGCTCAGACTGATCTGAGAGCATGAGTTTCCCATGGCCACCATCCAGATCACCACAAGTAGAGCAGCCAAAGTCAAAAACAGACCTCACTGAGCTCAAATCAAGGTGCTGGCAGAGCTGGATCCCTTTGGAGGCTCTGGAGAGAAGCCATTCCTGCTGTTCCCAGCTTCTGGAGGGGCCCACGTTCCTTGGCTTGTGGCCTCTTCCATTCCAATGCCAGCAATGGCTAGTTGAGTATTTCTCACTTCTTCTCACTATAACACTGAATCCTCTGCCCTCCTTTTCTGTATTTAAGGACCCTGTGTTATGCTGAGCCCACCTGGATAGTCCAGGAAGATCTTATTTTAAGGTCAGCTGACTGGCAACTTCAAGTCTATGGTTACCTTGTAATATGTCTTTGCATGTACCATATCCACAGGTTCTGGGAACCAGGATGTGAACGTGTCTGGGGACCATTATTCTACTAACCACAGAGATAAGATAATTCATACCTTGTACTAGAAATACCTTTCAATTTTCCAGAAATTCAGTTAAACCTCAGAAGAGTTCCCTACCCTCTCTGGGACTTGGTTTTCTTACTGTAACATAGTTCAGCTGGGCTCTCTGATAAGAACCAATCATCTTCTATGCCCGATCTGGCACATGATTTGCACTCAGGAAATGCTTGTGACCGACTGGGAGGAACCTCCTCTGGTGACATCTGTGGCATCCCAGCTTTCAGAGCCTGTGATTTCATGACTCACTGGTTCTAAATAACAGACACATACTTTCAAAACACATAATCACATCTGTTGAGAAGCGTCCCCCAGGGAGAAAAGTGTGTCATTTTTCTCTGTAATCCAGTGCTTTGTTAGAAGATACTTGTCTCTCTCTCTTTCTCTTTCTCTCTCTCTCTCTCTCTCACACGTACAGCAAATGATAAATGGGAATGTGTTTATACTGGGTCTGTGTGTGTGTTCGTGTATGTGCACACCTGTGTACAAACTTCAGATTGTAAAAATATTCATCTAACCTCCCTGTCTGAAGTCTCGCTAATCAATCAGCTCACACATTTGCCCTGCTGGAACAAGGATCATTTGTTAGCTAGAGAACCTGCTGCCACTGAGGCTGGGCTCGTCTGCTGAGTGGCCACAAGCAAGGGAAGGCCAGATGGGCACTCCAGAGCTTGGCGTGCACCCATGCTCCTCCCTGACCTCCATGCCTTTACCTCTCAGTTACCTCGTGGTACTCCCCACACCTCTGCCAGGAGGGTCTCTGCCATTGGAATGGCACTGTCTTGTACAGGAAGGGGTGAGGAACCCAGGCTACTAAGCCAACCATCTTTCAGATGGTCTACTGGACTCAAATCCTCTCCCTAGCCTCCTGTCTTTTATCTGTGACTTCTGGTCAAGATTCACACAGGGTCCCACTGCTGCTAGGGGTCCACTCAGTTTTTAGAACTCAGTTGTGCTTCTGATGAGGCACATGCAGACCCCACTCTGAGATACTCTGCCTCACCTGGCCACTTCCTTCCCTTGGCTGTGACTCCCATCTTTCTTCACCCAGAAGATTGGCACCCAGCCTGGCTCACACCAAGCCCAGATTGTTCCTCTGCCTCTGCAGGAACCTTTATGTGGATCTCCCTTGACCACAGACTTGGTAGCATACCTCATGTATCCAGGCTTAACCCATGCCTTTCTCTGAGCAGCCAGCCCCTGCTCTGCCTATCACCAGCTGTGTGACCTTGGGAAACAATGGTCACCTCTCTGTGCCTCAGTTTCATCATCAGTTTTATTATGTGGCCACCACACCAGATAGTTATGGAAACTGCATCAAACACCCTGATACAGAAAACAGAGGGGAATGCCCGCCATTTGGGGGAATCTGGAACAGCTTGCTGGAGGAGGTGGCATTTGAGTTGTCCCTGAAGAACAGGCAGCGCAGCCTGTTCTGGATGGGAGGAGCCTCACAAGCAGAGTCATGGGGGTGGGAGGTCACATCTGGATGAGTGAGTAGCTTCATTGGTTTGGGAGTGGAATGAAAGTTGGTTGGACAGCTAGGTTAGGTGAAGGTCACAGAGGTCCTTAAATCCTAGTTAAGAAGTTTTATTCTTGTCCTCTAGGCAATGGGGAGCCACTGAAGGTTGTTGAAGTAGGAGAGGGGGGTCATGGACTCAAAACTTTGCTCTGGGCAGTAAGAAGCATTTAAAATTCCAGAGAAATCAGTACTACAGCAGCCATAACGAAGTATTGCAAATGCAATGTCTTCGAATAACAGAAATGAATACTGTCACATTCTGGACACCAGAAATCTGAAATCAAAGAGTTGTCAGCATTCGCTCCTACTGGGAGCTCTGGGGGAAGATCCGACCCATGCCTCCCTCCTAGCTTCTGGTGGCTGCTGCTGGCCTGTGGCATTCCTCTGCCTGTAGACACAGCACTGCAACACTGTCTCCTTCCTCTAGTGGCCTCTGCCGTGTGTCTGTGTGCCTAATCTCCCTCCACCTTTCTCATGCAAGGATGAGTGTCCCTGGATTTCAGACCCATCCTAAATCCAAGATGAGCTCATTTTGAGATCCTTAACGGACATCTGTAAGTCCCCTATTTCCTGTAAGGTCACTTTTACAGGGTCTGGGTGTCAGAACACAGACAGGTCTTTGAGGACAACATTCAATCCACTACAGGAGATGGAACTAATGTCCAGGCACCTTGTCTGCCCTCTAGTCTCAGACTCACGCTATCTGAAGCTCGTGGGACCAATGGGAAGGAGCATCCAGAAGTGCAACGAGGCCCTGAATCATTTGGTTTTCCCATGTTTCTTCTGGCTACAGATGGGAATGTGGTGGCCAGGCCAGGCTTGGTGAGGGGACAGTGGGGCAGCCACTGGGATCTGGGCTTAACTCAGGGCTTCTCAGCCTGGATACCCAGTCTCCATGGAGAACATTCAGTCGCTGGAGTCCAGGGTCTGCAATGGAAACTGGGTGCTCAAACTTTGCAAACCTTTGCGTTTTCATATGTATTCTCAATGGGGGAAGACATTGCACCACAGGAGTGACAATGGTGCTGAGGGGCAAAAACACTTGTAAGGAGGATGGTGGCTCATTGCCCTTGAAAGGACCGTGGTACATAAATACATACAGTGTCATTATAGTGAGTGTCATATAATGAGGTGAGGGTTTGGGGCAGTACTAGGGATTGAACTCAGGGCCTTAGGCAGGTGACTTGAGTCATGCCCCCAACCTTCTTTACGTTAGTTATTTTTCAGACAGGGTCTTTCCCTTTAGCCCAGCAAACCTCAGACCTCTTACTACCTCTCTCTCAGTACTGGGATTAGGGTTAAATGGGGTGTTTTAAAATACACTGTTTTAATTTAAAAAAAAATCTGAGGTACAATGATCAATCTTAAAAAGACAGTTTGTCACACCACATCACCTGGGAGGGCCCATGGGGTAGCACCAGGGTGGATCAGGAGGCAGAGGAGGCAGGCAGGGACCATGGGCAAGGGTCTTTATTGTGGTTCCTGTGGGAAGGAAGAGGAGAGGCAGGGTGAATAGGCATGGAATTGGCTCCTTTGAATAATTTCATTTGCCTCTGAGGCACAGGGGCTGTCCGAAGTAGTTTGTACACAGCCCGGAAGACATTAGGGCAGGTGGATAGTGGTCCAGAGTGGGAGAGGCCACAGAGGAGGTGTTGGGGTGTGGATCTGAATCGGGTAGTTCGCATTTGAAAGGCAGGCTCACCAGCAAGTTGTGTACTGTCTCTGGGAAATGGCTTACCATGGGGCAGGGGGAATCATATCGAGGGAAAATTAGCCCAGATACAACTCAATGATTCTCAACGTTTTCCTATTACTGCTCCCTCCCTCTCAAGAAGACTTTTTTGGGAGGTTTTGTTTCCCTGCCTCCCCCTCTCTACTCCCAGATCAGGAAGCATCTCACTCATATCCAGCAGGTCAGGGCCCCACTTCCCCAGTAAGGGCTCTGCACTCGCTCCCCAGAGGCCCAAGCCCTTGTTGAAAGTACAGTACCTTTTAACAGCAGCAACAGAGGGGAATTTTAGAGTCCTCTTGTGGTTTATTTTGCTCTATAATCAGCTGCTGAATTTGGCCTAATGGGATTCTAATGCTTTTAAAAGCCTATTTAGTAATCTTTGTATTTTCAGTGGATCATGAAAGGCCTACTAGTTATTTATATCTGTGTACACAATGCATGACTGAAAATGGCAGATTTATGCTTTTATATGCCGTTGACTTCTACACTATGTTAACAGCAGCGTTTAGCAAGCTCTCGCCACACTACAGTCACGCACATGCATACTCCTGTCATTCGTGTGGTCAGCCGTAGGGTAGTTCAACTTATTAAATATTCTGGTGAATACTTCCTTACTATATCAGATCAAATAAGTAATAAGTCTATATCACCAGGCTGCTTAATTAAAGATAATCTGTCTTTGAAGACTTAGAATACAATTAGATATACTTAGCACTAAAGCTTGGTTGAATGTGATTTAATCTTTTGTGGGTAACTCAGGATCTTGCAGGCCTTGGGGACCTTCGTTAGGAATACAAATAATCCTCTTATTCTGCAGAAGTTCTATTGGAAAGAAATTTCCCTGCTGGAATCCTGGCAGGTCCACCAGCTTCGACTCTAGAGGGTATCCTTGCTTGTACCTGGAAATGGTTTCTGGGGTGCCTGGGACAAGACAAAGCTGTGAATATTTGCTCTTGGCATAAGATTCTTCTGACAGCTGGTGTGGAATTGCTCCATTTTTTTCAGCCCCCTTTAGTTTCAGGGAGGAATCCTCAGTGAGGTGTTAATATGGTATTAACACCATTCTTTAACACAAATCTTTCTTTTCTACCAAGAATTTCTTTCTTTTCTACCCAGGAGCCATTCATTTATTTAATTTGTGTTTATAAAGCAAATCTCAGTGAGACACAGTAGAAGTGGAGAGTTGGGAGCAGGAAACAGTGAAGCTAAATCTATTTCAAAGAATATGCTGTATATTCAAATATAAGTCTAGATGTTTTCATAAGTGGGTTTTTACATCCTAACCATTCCCATAGGCTGTCAACATCTTCCCTTTTCAATTGATCACTTTCATCAACTAATGAGTCAGAATTAAAATTAATCTGGAAATGAAAGATAAAAATAGCCTTAGAGTGTCTTGAAAAGAAAAAAAGGCATTGAATCAGGATCAGCCCTACCTGACGTTAAAACATTTATGAAGCCCTTATAACTAAATAGGTTCATTCTGACAAAAAATGAAATGAGATCAGTGGGATAAAATATGAAAAGTTGATATGGACTCAGCTGTATCTGGAGATAGATTAATCAGTAGGATGGAATTACTGGAAGTCAATAGGAAAAGATCTATTATTCAGCAAGTATCAATGTAATCAATTAGTTACTTGGGAAAGAACAAAAACTAGATCTTTGCCTCACTCTAAACTGATCAAAGTTTTAAAAATAATAATGAAACTAAAATTATCAGCAGAAAACATGGCTAATTTTTTAATAATCTTGAGTAGGGGAAAGTTTGTTTTCTAAATATAACCCTAGACCCAAACAAAACCTAGAGAAAGACTGATATATTTATCTGCATTAAATGAAAACATTTCTAGTTGGAAAAATACTGCAAACTCACTCAAAAGGCAGGTGATAAACTAGGAAAATATGTGTTAGGACACATTTCAGTCAAATTTCTATATTAGTTTCCTTCATATAGAAAGAACATTTATAAATCAGGAAGAATTTGATACATCTGTATAGAAAACTGGGTGAAAAACACAAATGTGTTCACAACCAAAGGAAAACAGATTTAATAACCATGAACAATCGTCTTGCTTATCATTAAAAGAAATAAAATTAAATTGGGTACCATTTTCAGCTTTTGCATTAGTTAGGGTAAGTCACACACAATATGGACTTCTTCTTCATCTGTTTTACACAGTTCTGCTTGTGTGGTTTTTTGTATGATTTTTGGATGAATGTTTGTACCTCGGACTAGGTTCTAAGCTCCATAAGGGCAGGAGCCCTTTTTCCCCTATAGAACCTGCACATTATTTGCACTTAATAAATACGTGTTGAGTGAGTGAATGAGTTAATGAATGAGAGTGGATAGAAGAAAATTCTGGAACCTTACACAAGAAGCCGATAATAGTAGTTATCTCTGAAAGAAAAAAGAGTTACTTTCAGTTTACCATTTTATTCCCTTCTTACTGTTAAACTTTTTTGAAATGGGTATTTACAACTTTATAATTAATGTTTTAAAAGCAACTTACATGTTTTAAGCAAACGTCCAAGATAGGAGTAAGATAGTGACAGGGAGACCTAAGATGTAGGCAGCTCAACTTTTAATTCACCCCATTGTCTCATACCATGGCAGGAAAGGAGAGGTTAGTGTGGGATGGAGGCAATCAGAGTCTGCTGAGGGGGTCAGTGATCCAGCTAGATGTCCTGCTCAGCCACACCGGGGGCTAGTTGAGCTCTGAGGTCACAGGAGGACTGCGTGGATGTTGAGAGTTCACAGAAGGCAGAGAGTTCAAGTTTAAGATGTCTGTGGAGCCAAAAGGACACACAAACAGTATTCTGAGTCCAGGAGATTCAAGAAGCAGAGGATGGCATAGGCGAAGTGTTGCTCTGGATCTGCTGGCAGCCTGAGCTGAGTGCTGGTCACTGTCTGTGCCCCATGGCGGGCATCTCCCATGGTCATTCTAACCACAGCACCAGCAGTTACTTCTGGGAATGAATGAATGAAATGAGGCACCAGAACCTGTTACAAGAGGAATTCAACTGCCTCCCCCGACACCAATGCTGGGCAAGCCCAGCAAGGCACTCAGTCCCTCCTTGATCCAGCCCCTGCCTACTTCTTTGGTTTTCCTTTCAACTCAGTGCTCCAGCTTTAGCCAATTTCTTACAGGCCCCACAATGTACCTGTTCTGCTGTGACTGTGCCTTTCACCCCATCCATTTCACCTGATGAACATTAGTGCATCTTTCAAGACAGATCCTAGGTCAGCTCATCTATGAAGCTGTTCCAGACACACCACCCAGGTGGACCATCCAATTTCTATTTGTACCAGTCATGCAGCATGTACAGACTTCTCTTGTAGTACCTGTGACACTCATGAACATGTGTACCCATCCACCAGACTGTGAGTTTCTTCAGAGCAGGTTCTTACTTTTCATTACAGTCTCAATCTGTCATATTATATGGAGTGGATGGAAAGGTAAATAAATCCATTCAGATGGATGGATGAATGGATGGATGGATGGATGGTTGGGTGGATGGATAGATGAGTGGATGGATGGATGGATGGATGGATGGATGGATAGGTGAGTAGATAGATGAATGGAGTTATGCTCCACAGAGTGGCTACTCTGGTTTCTTGCTGTATCCCCTGTTGTTTAGCACAATGTGCAGCACATATTAGATGCTCAAGAATCACTTAATGAAAGGATGATCAGTTACACAGATGGAAGTTTGGATGGATGGATGAATGGATGGATGGATAGAAGGTTGGACAGATGGATGGATGGATGGACAGATAGAAGGATGGATGGGTGAATGGATGAGTGGGTGGATGGATGGATAGAAGGATGGATGGATAGAAGGATGGATGGGTGAATGGATGAGTGTGTGGGTGGATGGATGGATGGATGGATGGATGGATAGAAGGATGGATGGATGGATGGATGGATGGGTGGATGGATGAGTGCATTTGAATTGCAGATATCTAAGAGGAACTTACATGACCATCTTGATGTAGAGCAAAATAGTCTTCATTGTCCAAAAATCTACCTCCTCATTGTTTAATCATAAGCCATTGCCATGGTGTTAATTGAAATGTCAAAGACTGTATCTTAATTCACACAATTTCTCTAAGAGTCATACCCCAAGGCTGAGTGTTGCTACATCACATGACATTGGGTCCATAAGCATCACTGATGTGTAGGGAACAAGAGGTGCTTTGCAGAGAACCTCCAAAGGCTACATCTCATGCTCCTGGCAGCAAGATCTCCAAAATCGGCTGACCTCCAACTTGCCACAGTAGCCCAAGACCTAGCTGGAAGTCTGAAAAGACATTATGAGACAAAGTCTGTAAGCAGACGCCAAGGTCCTTACATGGAATTAGGCCCAAAGCAGGTGTTCACATGTCCTGCCAGGTTCCCCAGAGCTCCTCGCTGCAAAGATGAGGAAGCTGAAGAAATCAGTCTTTCTTTCCTCTTAGGCCCCCTTGAGAGGGATGTGTCTCAGAACTCCGTGGGGAAGTTGCCAGAATAATAAACAAGGGCAGAACCCTGGGAGAGGAGTAGGGCAGACGCAATAAGGATATAAACCAGCAGTCTTGTAAGGATGCTGAATGATGGTACCTAGGGAAGAGGATGAAGGCAGAGAAATAGCTGCCACCGTGAGGGGTATGGGATGATAGTGTGCAGGGAAGCAGGGGAGAGGAGCAGAGAGACCTGTGGAGCATTTCCAGCAGGATGTCCACAGGAATCTCAAGTTGAACATGATCAAAACTAAACTGACCTTTCTCCGAACGCCACCCTCCTGCTGTAAATGGTAAATCCATTCCTTCCATTGCAGAAGTCAAAGCCTTGGAATTGCTTTTGACTGTTTTCTCAAAACCACTGGCTTGACCTTCACTTTAAATTAATAATTTTGTTTTATTTTGTCCAGCGGCTCCCATCTCGCTCACAATCAGAGCCAAAGTCGCCCTTGAGGCCTGTAGAATCTGTCTTCAAAACCTCTCTGGTCTTATCACCTACCCCTTTCCCCTCGCTACTCCATTCCTTTCTCCAACAAACAAAGCACATCCCCTCTACCCATGGCCTCTACCCTCACTGTCCCCTCTGTTAATCTGCAATTCCCCAGGACACAAGTCTTTCAATATGTACTATGCCATCCCTACCCAGCACTCTCTATCTTCCTTCCCTGCTGTTTCTCTCCACAACACTTACCACCTAATTGGTACATAATCTACTTCTACTTATATATTTAAAATATACACAAGTACCAAGTTAGCAAGAACTTCCAGTGTTTTTCTGCTGGATCCAAAGTACCCAGAACTGTGCCTAGTACACGGTAGATGCTCAGCTAATACTCCCTGAATGAGTAAATGAGCAGAGGATTTCACTCTTGGCTTCCCTGTGGCCTTCTAACATTTGGTTTTCTTATGCTGTCATTGTTAGAGCCGAACTGCCACCCCATTGTCTCTGTTTACCTCCTACTGTCTACAATGCTTTCATAGCAGCATGGCTGCCATCGTGCACTGACCTCGGGACTGTGCAGTACTCCTCATATTTTAACCAGTTCCCCTGGCTTCTGAGCTGACCATGAGAAAAAGGTGGCTACCTCTGGCTCATGTGGGGAGGGATGGCTAAGGAGTCACCTTAGGCCACTTCCTCCTTTGGGACCCCATCTTATCTCATCCTTACCTCTTTCTGCCTCAGCACCCAGCAAACACACTGAGATTCTTTGTCATCTTAAGACCACCCTGTCTGGATTGGGAGCTTCCTAAAGTCAGGGCCTGTAGCTTCTTTGAGTCTTGGCAGCTCCAAAGTAACATTTGGGTAGAGCCTGGAAGGATAAACATGAGCTTGTTGTGTAACCAACAAGAGTGGAGATGATAAGGTCTAGAGGGAATGAGGAAATGGAGATGGTACAGGCCACTACTTCTAGAATTAGGGAGAGAAATGTGGTATTTCATTTTTAAGTCCAAGGTTTAGTTTTTGGCCAGTGACCATGTACTTCATGACCCACCCTTGTCTTCTGGTCCAGCTTCTTCTCCTACTGCTGCATGTCTGCTCCAGTCTCATTCCCATGTGCAGAGCACATGTCTCTGGGCCTTTGTTCTTCCTGGAATGTCCTCCAACAATAACAATCATAACTATCACAATAATAATGGATAATATTTATTGAGCTATTTATAGAGATCACGCTTTACATATCTTTAACTCATTCAACCTTCTGGTGGCTCTAGGAGCATGAAGCTGTGACTATTCCCACAGTATTCACAAGGAAACAGGGGTACATACAGAGAGGCTAAGTAAATGCCTCTAATGCTTCTGGGAACTAGCAGAGCAGTGGCCCAGTCCAGGTTCCAAGCTTCAGAATCCATACTCTTCCAACTCTGCCCATGGCTGCCAACATCCCAGCTGGTACCAAGCTTTCCAGGAAGCATCCCTGAAGCTCTGAGGCTGCACTGGGCTCATCCTGCTGGGCCACACAGCCAGACCCCAGGGGCCCTATGCACTCCTCTGCTCTGTGTTTCTTCCATGGTACTTCAGCTGGTGGTGGGTGTGTCTTCCCAGCCAGCCACCAGTCCTCAAAGGCTTTGTGGTACTTGGAGTTAACAATTGATGGATGAAGATCCATGAATGACTTCGTGTTCTTCTGAGAAGGTCAGCACGTTCTCAGGTGTACTTCAGGCTCCATAATCTTAAACCTTCTGAACATCGGTTTCCACTGTCTATCTTGTCAGTGGACTGGCATCAGACTTTCTACTAATGTTCCCTTTCAATGGAACTCATGTTTATTGGGGTGCAGGGGGTGATATGAACCACAGTCTGGGTTCCTCCTAATGGGAATAGGGCCTGCGCCTGCTTCTCATTGACAAACAGGCTCACCAACTCAGTCCTAAATTTATTTCCTGCTGCCAAAGTCTCTTAAAATAAAAAGGAATTTCCAAGCCAGTGGTACAAGCATTTAAAAAAAATCTGATAATTTCCTATCTTGTTTCTTCATAAATTTAACAGTAAAAGAAAGCCTCTGGCGCTGTCTGGGTTATTGAATTCCTAAATCTTTAGCTTTGGAGAACTTCATTTACTTAGATTATTAGCAAACGTTTATCGACCCCTTCTCTGTGCCAGGTTGTCCATATATATTATACTATTACCGCCTCCCAGCCATGCCGGGGTGGAGGTTGGGGGTAGGGAGAGCAGCAAATGCTGCAGAAGGAGAACAGGCTCAGCTCAGAGAAGTCAAGCCCAAGCCTGACTCCCCACCTGGAAGGTGGCAAGGTGAGACCGCACCTGCCTGGGCCTCTCCAATGCCTCTTTGAAGGTCGCTCTGCTGCACCATCTCCTCCTGCCCATCTGGTAAAGCTCACCCTGGGGGCCAGGAACCCCGTGTTAAGTCCCAGGAGTTAGGCCACGGACGACCAAATTGAGCTTGGTAAGCAACTCGCAGTCACTTCTCTTGCAGCCAGTAACAGACAAGACAGAGTCCACGCTCACATGGTCAGCCCTCCCCTCCCCAATATGACACCATACTCTTCTGATTCTAGTTCCTTCTCACTGCTGCACCACAGACGCTCCCTAACCTCTTTATCCACACAGGCAGGTAGAGCTTTGATTGCTTACATTAAGTATCAGAAACAGGCAGACATAAACAAATAATATACAGCAATAGAAGATCAAGCCATAGTGCTTAAATTGAAAAATGAAATTGCATACTCAAGGTTTAAACACAGGTAATTTGAACCCAGAGCCACTGTTTTAAACTGTTACTTTATACTGTCTCCCAAAATATGGAGTTTCCTACTCTATAGTATGGCCAGGAGGATTCAAATAACTGAATTTAAACATGTAAAGTGCTTGACACAGTGCCTAGCCCAGAGTGAGTACTCAGTGACAGTTGTCTGGTCTCCTTCATCATCATTATCTCCATTGTCACTGAGGGTTTAATGAATGAATGTTCATGGCTGTCCATTTCTGTCTTCTCTTTATACCATCCCTGCCCTGGTCCAGTAGTTGAATGGAGAGAAGACAGAGTGCGTTGTGCATCCAAGCAGCGAGGCAGGCGGGGAGGAGAATGCGCCCCTACTGACCCCCACCAGAGACATAGGCCACACGTGGTTTGTCCAGGGTCCCCTCCCCCCAGAGCAGTGCTTCTCACATTTTATGCTCTCAGTGACCTGACCAAAAGGTTGTCCATCTCCAAAAACCTTCCAGATGCACGAGGTTCTGGAAAGATGATCCGAAAGACTGTTTGAATCCAGACATTAAATAAACACAACTGCACATTTGTGGGAATGGGGTTTATGCCAGGCGATCCCTGAAGGCCACAGGCTTTCAGTGTACTTTCCTGTTAAGTCAGCACAATAAACCCATGAACGAGACATTGTCACCCCTTTTTTGGTGTGGGGAAGCAGACTGGAGACCGGGGAAGCTCTTTGTCCAGGTTGAGCAAGGAGCAGGATCACAGCTCAGCTCTGCTGGGACCATGACCATGCTGGCCCCTCCACCCCATCTCGGTGCCAGGGCAGTCCCACAGCAGAGAAAGCATCTGTGGATGGGAACGTGGTCACTCGAAAGTGTCACTCAGTAATTGACCCTTTTGAGAATCCGAATGAACTCCTTAAGTCAAATGCACAACACATCCCAAAGCAACAGAATTCCAGGCAGGCCAAGCCCACGGTGGACTCTCGCCTGTGGCCACCTGCTCTCCAGGAAGATTGTTTCCTTTAGGTGCAAAGTCATAGCTGAACCTCCATTTTCTGTCTTTGAACTTGGGTCTTAATCACCAGACCATGGCTGTCTTTGGCTCCAATAAAGAGCCTGCGTCTGACTCTAATATATGATGCTCGGCCTTCTTACTCACCTAGGTGATCTTTTTACACACAAAAAAAATGAATGACTCAGTTTGCATGTAAACCCCATATAGAGCTCTCAAAAAGAAAAAAGGAAACCCTGGTATATAATCTTTGCATAATAGATCAATTACAGATTTCCCAAATCTCTGTAACATAGCTCTGGAAGCTTCTTTGAATAATGACATTTTCACATTTAAATTTCATAGCCCTCTAAAAGAAGGAGGAATAATTCCAAGGGAAATTGTTTATTCGTGTACTAAATCACAAAGTAACTCAAACTGGGTTTCATCTCAGTTGACGTTATGTGGAGAATCGACTTTTTGCTGAGCTTTGATCCACATTGCCTCATTTCACTCCCTTCTGCCACCCCCATCCCCGGCAGCCCCAGGAGAAAGACAAGGTCATTACTATTACTTCTATTTCACAGAGGAGGAAACTAAGGTCCAGAGAGGCTCCGTGAGCTGCTCAAGGTCAAACATAGAAAATGGCAAAGCTAGGACAAGAAGCCTTGGTTCCAGACTGCGGTTCTCATTTGTGCCTCAATCAATCTGTGAAGCAATGTTTTAAAAGGCAGATCTTGCTAACTTGTAGCAAACAGTCCAGATGCTAAGAGGACATCTGTGCTGGGAACTAGTCCCACCTCTTGTACCTGGCATTCAGGGCCTGCCTCTTAGGTTTCCTTTGCTGCACCTCTCCATCCTCCCAAAGCAGAGGACCTCATTACTCTGGAACTTGGGTTACTTGCCAGTCTGGGCCATGATCATCTGGTACTTTTTGTAGTGATCCCTTTAAGAGGTAGGGCATCCACCCATGGAGTAGAACCCAAGATATCAAGGGCCTCAGATAAATATTCAAACCTGCCTTAGCCTCTCACTTCCTGTATCGGCAGGTGAGCTTGCAGGAGGTATGCTGATTCAGGCATCCCTGCCTGGGGCAGGAGGGACAAGAGGGCGGCTTTGCAGGGTGGATATTTCTGTGAAGGTCCGGTGTACCCTGGTAGCTGAGGGCTCCCAGGGTGCAGCACCAGGCTGTGTCCAGTAAGTGGTAAAACGTGTTGGCCGGTTGGCATCAGGTTGTGTGCCGGCATCATCTTCAGTGCTTCTCACACTGCCTTTATGACCCATTAGTGGGGCATGGAATCACTTTTGAGCTGCAGCCAGTGTTTTTTTATTAGTAAGATAGAAGAGGAGGTAAGTGAAAAGAAAAGGAAAAAAACTGAGAATGCACCACACGTAGTCACAAAGGACCAGTGTTATTTTCCATGATAAATATGAAAAGTGTGTCTGTGCGTGTGTGTGTGTGTGTGTGTGTGCATGTGTGCATGTGTGTGTGTGTGTGTTATGTGGTTATGTGTATACTGGACAGTGAAAGAAAATGTATTCTTCTGAGTCATAGTTAAAAGTGTTTGGAGAAGATCTTAGAAAGAAGTTTACTTGACCAATTTCCTGATTCTAAGATTATTAAAATCTTGCTGGTATGGTTTGGTGGCACACATCTATAATCCCAGCTGTGCCAGAGGGGGAGGTAGGATGGCCCCAGCAAAGGTGCAAGACCCTATATGAAACAAATTAAAGTTAAAAAAAAAGGCTGGGGGTATGTCCCAAGTGATAGAGCACCTGCCTAGCCAGTTTAAGGCCCTGAGTTTAAATGTCACTATGCCAATATAGACAAATATACAGTGATCATTTGTATCATTTATTCATTGTTATTATTCATCCAAAAAACATCTACTGGAGTTACCTTCCCTGTTGCCCCAGCCTCAGTTAGGTGCAAAAGCACAAGCCATCCAGGAAAATGTGAGTGGCCGGGTTTGGGCAGAGCCACCTGACACCACATCCACCTTCCAAGGAGAAACCTTTTCTCACTGAGATCCCTTGTTCCAGCATGGTGAGGGTGAACTTGAACCACTAGTTTTGCACTGTCTTCCCTCACCCTGTCAGGGGGCTTGAGTCACTCAGCATCTGTATACTTATACTGTTCTGAGGGTCAGTGCCAGTCCTGTCCCCTCAGTGAGTTTAGAAACGACTTCAGTGTGCTTTCTGTTTCTTTCCCTTCCCCCACAGGGTTGGAAATACAGCAGGCACTAAAATAAGTGCCTCCAGTTCATTGACCACTCCTCACCCTGCAGGTCCCCTGAGACATTCCATCATTCCTAATCTCCCCCTATCTAGAGCACTTGTCATATGGCTTAGTGGTTACATGTGTCACAGGTTCTGTCCTTCACTTATACTGGGTGCTCAGTGAGGACAGGGACAATGTCTGTTCTGTCCATCTCTGTGTCCTCAGCCCCTAGCACCACACAGTGCCCTCTTGTTCATTGTATCTTCTGTGACTGGTACTTGGTAGGTGTACCTGTTAGTTTTCCCCATAATAGTGGTGAGTAACAAACAGCCCCACTTTCTCAATAGTCTACCAAATAGACGTTTGTTTTTGTGGGGCAACTGGGGCAGTTCCAAGCTTCAGGTCACTTCTGGATCTGTTCCATGTGTCCCTCGCTCTTCTTGACCAGTGGGCCAGCCATGGCATGTTTCGCTCATGACCAAGGCAGAACACAAAAGAACAAATTCAATTTTCCAAGCACTTGTCATGCCTTTGGTTCTACTATGTCCATTGACATACCTTTGACCACAGAAAGTCAAGTAGTCAGGCCTGGAGGTCAAGAAGCTAGGATGTCCACTCTTCCCTAGGGTGGTGAAAGAAGAATGAATATTTCTGAGTAATTTATGCCAGTAAGTTTTTAGGTTCTCGCTGAGTGTTTTTGGAATAAAAAGAAAGGAAAGAGAATAATGAATTTCATGGATTTCTGTGGCTATTCCCCAAATTACAAAAGCCCCTGGGGATGTTTCTACCTCCTGATGCAGCTCTCCAGAGAAGACCAGGAACCTAACATATCCCAGCCCAGTAACCCAGAATGACTTTTGTTGGGCCAATAGAGCAAGTTATCAGAAGCCACTGCCACAGAGACTGTCCCCCAGGGCACTTAGGGACCACAGCTGCCTGGGGAGGAAGGATGAGGCAGTGACCACCACATTCACAGGAGGTGTTTCTGAGCAGATAGAACCCCTGCCAGATAGGAGGGGAGGGTCCTGTTTGGAGTCATTTGGAAATGTGTGTGTCCAGACAAAAATGTGTGCCTATGTGTTTGTCAAAGTTAATGGGTCAGGTGTTTAAGGAGACCTTTTAAGAAAGCTGGACATGATATCTAGAAGGGTCCAGTACAGTAGGGTCCCCACAATGGCTTTGCAGCCTGACTGGCTTCTTGGAGATTTTGCACCCACCCCTGGTTGAACTGACTGCTAACCCTGTTCCCCTTTCTTTCTCCCCCTTCTGACTGCAGGAGTGCTGTGTCTGCCAGACAGCCTGAACCTGCACAGAGACCCGCAGCGGCCCAGCAAGCCCGGGGAGCTGCCCATGTTCAGCCAGTCGGAGCTGAGGACCATTGAGCAGTCTCTCCTGGCCACCCGTGTGGGCAGCATCGCAGAGCTGAGTAAGTGGGTACAAGTGCTCCAGGCTGGAGCCTTGGACATACCCTCTCTGTACCCACAATGACACGCCAACCCTCGTGCCACACAGTGCCAGTGCTGAGCCCTCAGGGCACTGCTTTGTAGCCACGCATGTGACACTTTTATTGAGTGTCTGCTGTGTATACCAGGCAGTACCAATAGCAGTGCGGAAGGTGAGGGCTCTGGGGCCAGGTACACCTCGTGTATTTCTCAGACCATTAATGAAGGTCAAATTCTTCATCTGTTCTGAGCCTTTTTATAAAATAACTGTTATAATATAACAGGGCATAGTTGGGATGATGTAATGAGCGGATGCCCGTAAAGGAGCCTGGCACCATTACAGCACAAGGCGATATAAACGCTCTGTTGATGGTGGCTGTTCACTGTTGATTTCCACCTGGGATCTATTTAAAGCATACACCAGATCACCTCTCTCCTCTGTTCAGAATCCTGCACTGCTCTCCCTTCTGGTCCACAAGAAAAGCCAAAGTCCTCAAAAGTGGCTTCTAGCACCCTCCGCACCAACTTCCTCCTCCTCCATGTTTTTCTTTTATTCTCCCTCTGGTGCCTTGTTGTTTCTTGAACCAGTAGGCATACCTCAGGACCTTTGTACTTATGGTTCCCTCTACCTAAACCACTCTCCCTTCTGCTTGCTCCCTCATAACCTTCAAATTTCACCCAAATGTTGCCTTCTCAATGAGGCTTTCCCTGACCACTGTAAAATCATAACCCCTAGGAGTCTTGTCATTGTCAGCTCAGGCTGTTATAATAAAATTCCACAGTAGCCATTTATTTCTTTCTGTTCTAGAGGCCCAAGATCAAGGTATTGGATGGTTCATTCCTGCTGAGGACCTTTCCTGGCTTATAGATGGTTATCTTCTCAGTGAGAGAGGGGGAGGGAGAGAGAGAGAGAGAGAGAGGGAGGGAGAGGGAGAGGGAGAGGGAGAGAGACCTATAAGGCCACTAATCGCATCCTGAGGGCCCCACCCCTAAGCATCTGCCATACACCGCACCTTCTTATACCATCACACTGCACTGGGAGGCTGAGGCCTCAACATGAATTCGGAAAGGACACAAACATTCAGTCCATAGCAACCCTTGTCCCTTTCACTGCTTTATTTTTGTGCCCAGCAGTTATAATCCTGTGACATACCCTGTATGTTTTTTTGTGTTTTAATTAACAGCTGTATTGAGATATGGTACACACACAGCTCACCTGTGCATACAATTCGATTGTTTCTGTACAATAATGGACTTACCAAGTTGTTCAGCCACAACAGCAGTCAATCGTGGAACATTTTCGTCTCCCCAGCCAGAGTCCCAGTACTTGTTAGCAATCACTCCCCACCACTCCTATTTTACACTCCATATTTTACTTATTTAACCGTGCCTCTCTCCCATATTTTACTTATTTAACCGTGCCTCTATCCCTACTAGAATCTCTTCTCTCTAACCGTACAAACATTTGATTTGCTCACTGATGTGTCTGACACTTAGTAGTCTTCTCAGGAAGCATGAATGAGGCAGGCAGGAAGGAAGGAAGGAAGGAAGGAAGAAGGACGGCTGGGGTATCCCAAGTTTGAGGAATACCTTGCCATATTACATCCAGCCCCACATACTCAGGGTTGTGCTAAGTCTGACCAACCAGAGAAAAGTAATCCATATTTCCTTGTGGTCCAGTTGATTGTCAAATGACTTAGCTGTGTGTTCATTCCTGAAGGAACTGGGGCGTTGATCTCAGAAACGCTAGGTGATGTTGAAGTGGGAGTTGTACTGAAGTTTCCGCTAGCAGATCCTGAACTATGAAAAGATTCAGGACCCAGAAGCCAGCTGTGCCTCTTCCAAAGGAATCAGTAGCACCCTGGCCCCTCCACTGGGCACACAGCCTGCCTCTCAGTGAAGGCCAGCCTCGGGATCCCCAGTCTCCCTAAGTAGCTGTTTCCTTCCGGCAGCTGAATTTGGAAATTGTCCTTTCATCCCCTTCAGACCCCTGAAGCCATGAGATAGCCCTGTGAGGTCAGTGTCTTTCAGCTGTTGGTGGGGCAACTGTTCTGGAACTTTTGGGGGTCATGACCCCTTTGGCAAGCTGGTGGAGCCTATGTCTCCCAACTTTAAAAGCATAATGCATGTAGACTACGAAGGAAACTAATACCATCTTAAAACTCAGCTATCCACAGACTTTCCACCTAAACTCTGGCATGTGCTTTCATCAGCACAGGTCTAGCACAGGTCTGATGACCGCACGATCCCAAGGCCACGGTGTGTGGATGGTATTCTAAGATATCCATCCCTAACAGGAGGAATACCTGTGTCTTAATGTGCTCCCCAGGTAAGCAGGTGCAGAGGATCCCAGCAGCCTTGGGGAACATTGCTAGAGAAGAAATGCCACATGTGGGGGACACCACTTGTTTCCAGGACATGCCCATGATGCTGGCAGGTGGAATATGGCTCCAGAGTTAGAACATGGCTGTGTGGGCACTGTCCAGGAAGAAGATGCCATACTAAGTGGCCATATACACTGCCCCCAGGCTCTCGGAGCTTAGTCCTAGGATAGCTCCAAGTCCCCTCCCAGCCTCTGGCACCTGAACTAGGCCCACATAACACTCGTGCTCTCTTGAAGAAAGGATTTGCTACACCAATCCACCTAAGCAGGCCACCTGCTGCAGCGACTGGCTGCGTAAATTGTGTTTAAGGATAATTTGCTCTGTAAATTAAACACCGTCATTGTTGGGTGGTGAATTGTTGGCACACAAACGGGTGTTGCTAATTGCACATGGGCTTGGCACAATCATTAAGTCAGTCCTGGGGACTGCACACAGAGCGCTTCGATAAGTCCTGACACCGACCGAAGGAATCAGAGTTCTTTTTTGGGATCTGACTGTAATTTAGATCTGTTTGTGGTGTGTTTTGAATCGATACAGACGGGCTCCCTTTGTATACAGAGAGAGCTGTTCTTCATATTCAAAGGGTTCTCTGCAGAGGCAGGTGATAGAAAGCACTGTTTTCCCAAAAGAGCTGATATGGGGTTTGTTCTCTGCTAGTCTTGAAATGGGATCATGGCTGGCCAAGGTCAAGAGCACAGCCCCTTCTTAACAGCTCCTATGATAATATCGGCAGGTGGTGTCTGTTGAACTAGGTGCTGAGACAAATCCTTACAGGAATGACTTCTAATGTGTTGGGATCCCCCTCTCACACTTGATGATCTGGGGGTGTTAAACCTTGTCCAAAGTCAAGCACACCTGAAGACTGAAAGGCTGGAGATGGAATCCAGGCTTCAGAGGCAAAGCCTGGCCCCCACCACACACTCATGCCCCCTCCAGAGAAGCCCACGGTGCTTCCTTCCACTTGGACCCAAGAGCCCCCTCTGTGGGATCAGAGGCCAGTGGGGCTGTGTCTGTCCTGCTCTGAGGACCTGAAGTTGACTCTGCAGGGTGCATTATGGGTGCTCTCCTCTAAGGGCAAAGGTTGTCAGGTCCCTAAACAGGGGACCAGCCCTGCAGATGGGTGTTTCTCCCTGTCTCCCTTGTCTGTTTCCTCAGGGCATCATAATAAATTCTAGAGCTGCCTCGGTCTACCAGAATTCCTAGAGCACTTAGCACACCCAGCCTGGTACACTGCTTTAGTAGTATCTTGACCATCTCCCAGAGTCTCAGGTGTTAAAAGCCTGGTCCCAGCCTGTGGTGCTCTTGGAAGATGGTGGAATCTTTAAGAGGCAGAGCCTATCGGGAGGAAGTTAAGTCAATGGGGACATGTCCTTGAGGGGAATATTGGGACCCCGGCTCCTACCTCTCTCTGATTGCCTTCCTGATTGCCATGAGGTGAGCAGGCCTCCTCCACCAGACGCTCCCGCCATGATGTACAGTGTCGCCACAGGCCCAAAATTACAGGGCCAAGTGACCATACACTGAAACCATGAGCCAAAAATAAATATTTTCTCCTTATAAGTTGATTAGCTAAAGTATTTTGTCATCATGATAGGAAGCTGACTAACACATATGACTTGGGGTTAAAAACACACCCGCCATTTCTGGAGCCTGCGGTGTGCCAAGTGCTCTAAATTCATTCCAGGTATTATTATTTAGTTCCTTGCCCAAGGCCACACAGCCAGTAAGTGGCAGAGTCATAATTCAAAGTGTTTCGTTTTGTTTTGTTTTTTCCCTTTTTCCCTCTGCCCTGCTGTGTCGGAATCAGCTTTGTATTCTGAACACCTAGCATGTCTCCCACACCTCAAGAAATGTTCTGAATGTCAAGTGGATGACCTCAAGTGAACTAGTTTGCAACACAAAAGCTGGAGGAAATGTCCCAGGTGTGTGATAATGACAGACAAACCCCGAATGTTAGGCTTTCTACTGATCTTCTGAACTCAGGGGCCACAGCTGAGCTGTGTGTGTTTTGAAACATGTGACTGGAGCTGGGTGTGGTGGCACACCCCAGTAATCCCAGCTACTCGGGAGGGGGAAGCAGGAGGATGGTGGTTTGAGGCCAGCCCAGGCAAAGACCCATCTCAAAAACAAATCATAAACCAGGAGGATGGGGGCATGGCTCAAGTGGTATAGTACTTGCCTAGCATTTGAAAGGCCCAGGGTTCGATCCCCAGTGCCACAATAGTGATGATATAATAAAATTCATGACCAGGAAGCTATTATCAGGACAGCACAAGGTCCCCACACTGACACGGGCTGGAAGTTCTGTGGCCCCAGCCCTGGGAACTTTTCATGGAGCTGAACTTGACTCTGATGTGGAGTCCGTGGCAGCTGGCGTCTCCTGCCCTGAAGCAGTGAGTGGGGCACAGGAAGCAGGTCCGCCCCGTTCCCCACCCCAGCCATGGGGAACCAGAGACCCTGGCTTCTCTCATTTGGGACCAACTTGACCTCACATTTGGTCCCATCCAACTCTATATTTATAGTGCCTGAGAGCTTGTCCTGTCCTTGTCGCTTCTGCCAGCCATGCCCAAAGCTCCCAATTCAACCCCCATTAAATTTAATTATAGTGTTCACTTGCTGTGATTTAAAGGGAAGATGTGAGGGTTTGCTGTTCTCTTCACACTAGAATGTGAACTTGAACTCGTCCCCCTCAATTAGGCAATCAGAACAGACCATTAATGTACAACCACACGAGAAGGTTTTCTGAGTTGTTTCTCCTTATTGGCACCCGGAAAGACACCAACTCCACAGAAGGAGCCCTTCTTGCTTGGCTGAAGGGTCTCTCCTTGTTTGCGATTGTGATGGGTTCTGTTCAGGGCGCTGCTGCTCCAGCCTTTAGGGTGGACCTATAACTTTCTCAGGTGGCAAGGTGGCCTCTGGCCACTTTATACTTCATGCTTCTGCCACAGGACCTTTGCACAGGCTGCTCCTTATGCCCAGAAAACTCTTCTGATAGTCACGGGGTTCCTACCCCACTTCATTCAAGTCTCAGCTAAAACATCCCCTCCTAGGAGAGGCCTTCCTGAAACCGCCCACTCACTGACCCTTCCCCATCACTCCCTACGCCCTCTCCCTTTTAAAATTTAGCACTTATTCCTGCCTGCCATACTATACATCTCTTTATTTATTGTCTCCCCCAAAAGACTGTAAATCCCATGACAGCTGAGACTTTTTCTTTAAAACATCACTGTAGTCCTAAAACTTAGCCCAATTTCTGGCACATAGTAGGACTCGATAGATATTTGGTGAATGAATGAATGAGTGACAAGTTTCCCACAGAAACCAGAGTTCATCCTATTACAGCTCTGTTCCTCCATCTCCTTCTGCATACGAGCAAGCCTCTCATTAGTCTGTACCTAACGGCCTGGATTATATGCAGTTTTATCTTCTTCCTTCTCTCCCTCCCTCTTTCTTTCCTTTCTTTTTCAAGAGAAGGAGCTCGCTCGGATGAAGCAAATCAAATAGCACTTTATGATACTGGACAGCACCTTGTTGCCCCCTCTGTGCTGTGTGACTTAGGGCAAATGCCTTGATCATTCTGTTCCTGGTTTTACCATCTTTGGAAAGGGACTTTCTCCCCAGGCTTTGGGAGGTTTGGAGAACATTACAGTACCTGGTAACTGAAAGGGAAGTGAAGAGGCTGTCTCAGTGTGGCTTTGAGGGAAAGGAGCCCCCATTGGCTCATGTAACCCTTTGTCCAGGGCGATCACACCTGTCACACAGGAGCAACAGTTTCTCAGGGATACACTGAAGAGCCTCAGTCAGGCAAGTTGGAGCACAGTCCCCCTGGGTGGCACGGGAGATGATTGTAGGTGATATAACAGTTTTTAATTTTAATTGCTATGCATATTTTATGAGTAGGAGAAAAAAATATTGATTTTCCATTTATGGCACTGATATGAAGTTTGCCTCTTAAATAAACATATTTGTATGAACGAATAAACCAATTTAGAGAGAAATATTAAGTAAATAAATTGTACTAGCAGCACACAGATAGGAGAGATGCTACGATGGTGATTCCCAAGTGGCCGGCACCTGGGACACACAGTTCTGAGAGAATTGATTTCCAGGAAACTCCTAGAACCAAACTCTAGCTGCTCAGTGCAGGGCAGCCAGTGACAAGTGCATTTATGGTTTGGAGTTTGTGACACTGATGGGAAAGGCAGCAGGGAGCACTCAAGGTTTGAAATGGAGCGAGAGATTATAGGAGTCCCTGTGAGGATTCGTGTCCGTGGTGAGACCTCTTCAGAGACTACCAGGGCCTCAGATACACGGACGAAGCTGATGATGGTGGTGGCGGTAATGGAGACAGTGATAGAGATGCTGGAAGGATGTAACCATGGTGGTGATGGTGGTGGTGGTGGCGATGGTGGTGGTGGTGGCGATGGTGGTGATGGTGGTTATGGTGATGGGATGGAGACAATGATGCTGGTGATGGAGATGTAGGCAAGAATTAATGATGATGGTGTGACCTTGGTAGTGGTAATGACACAAAGGAGAATGTGCTGAATGCTGACTGAGCACTAGACCCTGCTCCACGCTCTAGAGGTGCTTCATGGGCATTTGCTTGTTTCATCCTATGTGGTCAGCACTACTGTCACCCCCATTTTGCAGACAAGGAGACCAGCTTGGGTACATCATGTGTGTTTTTTATTTAATTCACACAACAAATCCATTATGTCATGATCATCCCCACTCACAGGGAGGTTCAGTGTCTCAGCGAGGGTCACACAGTGGAATGGTAGCCATTTGAGGACCAGACTCTCAGCCTATGTAAATCCAAAGAACCCGATCCTCACCACACACTGCACTGTCCCATGAATGCCCTGTGTCTCTGCTTTCCAGGCCCAGCAGACAATTAACCATGGAGCTCAACAAAATTAGGCAGGTGTATGTGAAACGGTATTAGCAGGACTTGCAGGTACACCAGGGAAAGTAGAACTTGATTCTGACCAGGGGCATCCTGGAGGGCTCTGTGGAAGAAGTGGCATTTATTTTATTGGAGGGAAATGCAAGCCAAGGTGAGAAAGCAACAAAAGCAGACACCTGAAAGAGCAGGGCAAGGTGAATGGTGCCTCTTGACAGATGGTCAGCCCTCCCAAAGCCAAAGGTGCCTGCCCCACCAGGCTTCCCAGTGCCTTGGGAAATGGAAAAGGCCCCAAACCTGTACCCTCTTCTCTTCTCCACTCTGTTTGCTTGTTCTTGTTTTCCTCTTTTGAGCTTTTTTTTTTTAGTGCAGTACTAGGAGTTGAACTCAGAGCTTCATACTTGCTAGGCAGGTGCTCTACCACTTGAGTCACTCCCCAGCCCTTTTTGCTTTAGGCATTTTTTTAATAGGGTCTCCACATTTATGCCAGGCCAGCTTGGACCACGATCCTCCTATTTATGCTTCCTGCAGCAGCTGGGATGACAGGTGCTTGCCACTACACACAGCTATTGGCTGAGTTAGGGAATCTGGCTACCTATTTCCCTAGCCTTGAACCAAGATCCTCCCGATCTCTGCCTCCCAACTAGCTAGGATTACAGGCACAAGCCACCAGTGCAAAGCCTGTCTTGAGCCATTTAACAGGAGTTTTTGAGAGAGAGAGAAACAGATGAAAAGATAAGCTTATTCAGCCTGACCACCAGTGCAAAGCCTGTCTTGAGCCATTTAACAGGAGTTTTTGAGAGAGAGAGAAACAGATGAAAAGATAAGCTTATTCAGCCTGACCCTAGGTGGAAGTGAAAGACAGTAAATTCCTGGATCCTGTAAGCTCGCTGTTCTGATCGTATAAATAGCACACGCCAGAATTAAAATTCAGAAACTATGGAAAAGTTGGACAGTATCGTCACCCATAATCCCACCAGGCACAGAAATCCTTGGTCAACACTGGCTTTTTCCTTCCCCTGGTATTTACTTGGTTGATCGTCTCTAATAACATAATCCTGATCACACTGTATGCAGTTTTGAGTTTCACCTTTTCTCCACTTACATTTTAGCATGCCGATCTTTTCTCGTGATATTGCAAGGCTATGCCAACATTTATAATGACTGTCTACATTTTTTATTTTCTCATGTATTAGACTTGTTTTAACCAGGCTTTTTTTTTTTTTTTTAATTTTTGAACATTCGTTTGTCAAATTTTGGATCCTGTAAATAAAGGTTTGCGTGCAAATCCTTGCGCATGAAGATTCTTCTGTGTGAAGAATGCTGACTCTGGGACAGAATGCCAGAAGTGGGCTTACTGACGCGGGGGTTTGCAGTGCTTGCTAATACCTTTGCTACATAATGCTAAATAGCTCTGAGATGGACTGAGAGCCACCAGCTGCATTAGGCTGCTTTGAAAGAGGAACTTGGCTTGTTGTGGAGTGAAGAAGGGTACAGGCATTACAGAAAGATAGGCCCAGGTTTGGAACTTGGTCTGTCCTCACTAACCCTGTAACACTTTCAGCATTGTGCAGAACCGGGGGCAGATCCCTCGTTGTGGGAACTGACCTGTGCATTGGAAGGTGTTTGGAGGCATCCCTGACCTCAGCCCACTAAATACCAATAGCGGCTCCCTGGATGTGACAGCCAAACATGTCTGCACACATTGTCAAACGCCCCCCTGGGAGCCAACGTTGATGCTGTGGAGAAGCACAGCTGCAACACTCAGATAACATTAATGTTCCCATCAAGAGCACAGTGAGGATTAGGAAGGTGTCTGTTCGACTCTTCTCACAGCATCGGTGCACAGTGAATGGCATCGGCTTGTAGTGTTGGTAATTACTGTGACAGTAACCGTTTCCCCACCGCTGGGTGCTACAGAGGATGCCTGAGAGCGCAGGCTGGCTCCACAGGAGGCTACTCCCAGCTCTAGGAGCCTTGGTTTGATGGTTTGGCCAAGCACCCAGCAGGGACCCTGTGTCTCTGGTGCTTAGAAATGGAATTGGTTCTTGGGTCTTCCCAATGGATGCCTCCTGCCTTCACCTGCCTCTGCCCCTGCTCGCTTACTCCTGGGTATGTGTGGCACAACTGTCCTCCCAAAAGATGGAGAGCTGACGCAGAGCCAGCCAAGTCCTTCAAGCTGCTCCTCACTGGGGTAGAGGTAGACCCAGTCACCTTTAGAACTGCCAACCTGCAAAGTCACTGGATAACCAGCCCCTCGCAGAGGAGTTTTTCACAGTCCCAAGGTGACATCTGGCATAGAGTCTCCACTTCTTCCTGCTTTGCTGTGTTTCAGTGTGAGCAGAAGCCTTACCTTCCCCCACCCCAAACAACCTGCATGAAACCCTAGCCCTTGCTTATAACCAGGATCTCCTGAGGACTCTGACATCCAAGGCCAGTACTGAAAATTTCCGGTCTTCCCCAAAGCTGCTGGCTGTGGGGCTGAGCAACGCCCCCTCCCCAACACACACACACACACTCACACACACACACTCTGTGCCATGCACTAGGTTCCATCAACAAACGCCAGTGAGAGAGGCACCCAGCTCTTCTGCAGGAACACTGGCTGGTCCCCAGAGGCCCTAAAGGGTCAGCACCCTCCACAGCCAGTGGCAGTCCTCACTCTCCAGGACAGTGTGTCACATTCCCTCTCTGCGCCTCGCTTCCCTTGTTTTTAGATGTATATGCTATGGGGGTCCCACCTCATTGGGTTATGTGGTCTTTAATGCTGTGACATACAGAAAGTTCTCAGAACTGTCCCCCACACAGAAAGTCCTAGGTGCATATTTGGTATCTGCCACAGCCTCATCCATATCCCCAAAACCAAGTTGCAGGGCTCCTGTTCTCGTCACAGCTTTCAAGGCAAGCCCTTCCAGTCACCAGGGGCTGGCCAGGATGTCTAACCCCAGAGACCAGGCTTCCAGGGCACCCCACTGTCGGGATGCCCTTCAGCATCACCCTCCTCCAGTTTTCCATGTGCGGGCCCCCAGGGTCTTCCTGCCCATCTGCCTCTAAGAATTTCCTTCCCTGCTTCTTCTTTCGTTTCTTGGCTACACATGTTTTCCAGCTGTGGGAAATGAAAAGAAAGGCCAGCTGTGGGCTAGGCGTGGTAAGATGCGGAGATGGATGCAGGAGAGGAGCTGCTGCAGGGAAGCAGCCCCCACATTTGTAATGCTGTAACAAAGTGCTTGAGACTGGGCCGTTTGTCAAGAACAGAAATTGGTTTCCTCACAGTTGTGGAAGATGGAAAGTTCGAGATCCAAGTGCCAACAGGTTCAGGGTTGTGAGGGATGCTCTCTGCTGCCAAGGTGGTGCCCTGTTGCTTAGTGTGCCAGAAGGTGGGTGGGAAAGAAAAGAAAGTGTTCCAGCTCCAGAAGACAGAACATTGGTCTTCCTCTGCCTTTTGGTTCTATCCAGGCCTTCAGCAGATTGGATGATGCCCACCCAGACTGGATCTTCCTTCTTGATCCACAGGTTCAATTGTCAATCTATTCCAGAAATGCCCTCACAGACACACCCAGAAACAATGCATTACCAGTTATCTGGGTATCCCCTGATCCAGTCAAGTTGACATATAAAATTAACCATTGCACTCCCTGCTGCCCTCTGCCTAACCTCCTGCACCTCAGACAGGAACTGAGAACCCAGAAGCAGAGTCTTAAGCCTTCAGAGGAGAAAGCCCTGCCTCTCATTTTGCCTCACTTACTTGGGTTCAGATTTCAGGTAAGCGTGTGTCGAAAGGCTCAGCAGGACGCTGGAGAATCGGTACCGACGAAGGCCTGGCTTCAGCAGGACCATGAGGGACAGGAAATGAGGTAGTAGCAGAGTGTTAGATACTGCGTCTGCCTCTCCAGAGAAATAGAACCAATAGGCTGTGTGTGTCTGCATGTGTGGAGAGAGAGGGAGGAGGGGAGGAAGAGAGAGGGAGAGAGAGAAGGAAAGAGAGAGAGAAAAAGAGAGAGAGAGATTGGAAAAGGAATTGGCTCATTGGCTCACATTCTGCAAGCCTCATATTTGCAAGGCAGGCCAGCGAGAAGTAATTCTGTAAGAGTTGATGTTACAGCCTGGAAGTGGAATTCCTTCCTTTGGGGGGGATCTTCAATCTCTCCTCTTAAGACCTTCAATTGATTGGGTAAGGCCCACCACATTTTGGAAGGCAGTCTGCATTACTCAAAGTCTACTGATTCAAATGCTAATCGCATCTAAAAATTACCTGTATAATAACATCTGGACCATGTCTGGCCAAACTGTGCCACAGCCCAGCCACATTGACACACAATATGAATCACTGCAGATGTCTAAGACCAGCGTCTCCCACTGTGCATGAGATGGTTTTAAGTGAGGCAGGAGCAGAGCATCAAATAACACTGATCATAGGATGATTCTTTTTCTTTACTTTTTTTTTTTCCATCCTAGGGATTGAACCCAGGGCCTTGCATGTGTGAGGCAAGTACTCTATATCTTGAGCCATGCCCCAGCCCCAGAGGGATTCTTTTAAATTCATTTTAATCCTGATTACTTAAGGAGAAAGATTCCGTTTGAAATGAGCCCCTAACACCTCTCTAACACTTGTTAGTTGTAACAAAAGAAAATAGGACCAGAATAGGGCCAGCTAGAAGTGAATTATTTTGGTTTCATGAGATTTACTTTTTTATTTTACTAGCATATAATAGTGTACAGGGGGATACATTGTGTATTTGCATATGTGCTTACAATATATCATAGTTAGATTTACCTCCTCCATCATTCTCCCTCTTCCCCTCGCCCCCGTTCTTAGAACAATTTCAACAGGTTTCATTCTTCTATTTTCATATCTGAATACAAAATACATCCACCATGTTCCTCCTCATTCACCCTTCCCTTATGCCAACCCCATCCCATTGGTACCCAACCCCCCAAAAAAAGACCTATTTTACCCTCTTGCCCTTCATTTTTTTAAGCATACTGATGGTCCCAAGGGGTTTTACAGTGACTTCCTATTCATGCAAAGCGACACTTATGTCCATTTATGACAGTGCTATAACTTTCCTTCTTAGATAGATAAATTTAAATAAAACACAACAAGCCTTCTTAAAATTAAGTAAATCATAGTGAGAAGTGGTCCTTTGATATGGCTACACTCAAGAAGGTGGCAAGGAAATGATCCAAGTTTGGAAGGCACCAGCTCAGCCAAGAAAAGTCAGGGCTTGCAGGCCAGGAAGATGCTCCCTGTGACCAGCCAGGGAACATGCAGGTTTGGGTTGATGAAGAAATCTGTTTTCCTTGTGAAAAAGGCAAGAAAAAGATCACAGCATCCCCTGGGTTTGCTAGTGCTGTGAAGAGGAAGGTAGAACCCTGTCCCCAGGGCATAGGGCTCAGTGCATGGATACTGGAGCCAAACTCCCCAGGCTCAAATTCTGACTCTGCCACTGATGTGTTTATGGCTGTGTGACCTTGAAAAGTTATGGAACCTCCATGGGCCTCCATTTCCTCATCTGTAAAATGGGTTTGCCAAGGTCCCCACTTTAGGGGTGCCACGTGAGAGTGAGTTGCTGACTCGTCAGTCATCAGGAGGAGGAAAGAGTTGATTCCAAGATGGCACCCAGGAGCCTCTATGAGGAAAGCACAGGTTGCTGACTGGGTTGGGATGAGGGTGGCTCTTGGATGGTTGTCTGGAGGCGTTGACACGAAAGCAGATGGCTGTATGATCACTAAGAGTCACCTGGAGAACAGGAGGGGCATGCATTCTAGGCAGGGTGAACAGCATACATGTGGCTCAGAGGCAAGAGAGAGTACAGTCCGTTTTTGGTACTGCGAGTAAGCAGTATTGGCCATGCAGAATATAACAGGCCACTAGGTAGGGGAAGTGGCTAACCAGAGCCAGGCACAATGGGCTCCCTATGCCTTAGATACCTGTGTTCCAACTGGGTATGATGGCTCACACCTATAATCTCAGCTACTGGGGAGCTAGAGATTGGGAGGATTGCAGTTTAAGAACAGCCTGAGCAAAAAATTAACAAGACCCCATCTCAACAAACAAGCTGGGTGTGGTCACATGCACCTCTCCTCCCAGCCATGAGGGAGGCATCGGAGGATCACCATCCAGGCTGGCCCAGGCAAACACACAAGACTATATTGGAAGAATAACTACAGCAGAAAAGAATAGGGTGTGGCTTAAGCCCCAAGCGAGCATGAGGCTTTGATTTTAAACCTCAGTCCTACCAAGGAAGAAAAGAAGGAAAGAAGGGAGGGAGGGAAAGAGGGAGAGAGGGAAAGAGGGAGGGAGGGAAGGAAGGAAGGAAGGAGCGAGCACCTGGTTTCCAGAGAAGCAAAGCTGCCATGATTCACAGCACCATCTGCTTAAAACAGCACCTCAGATCTGCTAAGCCCTCCATAGTCACGTGACGGACAAGTGCTTTTCTCTCTGCCTGATGTGGGACCTGTGGATCCCATGGGTTGGTTTCAGTTAATGAGGAGCCCATGGGTCAGAATGTATGCAGAGATCTGGTACCATTCTGTGCAGGCATTGTCTGCTGGAGGACCTAAAATCTCGCTTCTGTCCACAGGTGACCTGGTGTCCCGCGCGATGCATCACCTGCAGCCTCTCAATGTCAAGCACCACGGCAATGGCACTCCCCTGCACCACAAGCAGGGGGCGCTCTACTGGGAGCCGGAGGCCCTGTACACCCTCTGCTACTTCATGCACTGCCCACAGATGGAGTGGGAGAACCCCAATGTGGAGCCTTCCAAAGTCAGCCTGCAGGTGGAAAGGTAGGACTTGCCTGGCCTTGGGGTTTTACAGCAGCTCTCCTGCCCAGCATTGCCTTGTAGTGGGCGGGCACTGCCCCAGGGTGGGGTGAGGGCCAGAGACAGGAGGGAGACTGAGGGGAAGGACTGCCCACTTCCCTAAACTTGCTGGAGGGGTCCAGATAGACACCTTGCGCTCCGAGGGGCATCTTAGAGCCAGGTGGGGTCTTTGAGATGGGTTTCTATGAGACTGGCCCAGTTCAGCATGAAGGTGGTGAATTCCAGAGCGGAAAGGGCCTCCGGGGTACAGCACAGCATCCTTGGGAAGCAGCTCTGCAGATGCCACCTCCCTGGATGGAACTTGTCTCCATCTTCCTTCCTTCATGGCTGCTTCAGCTCCCAAGGGGACCAGAAGCACCTGCTCAGCCAGAAAGTGGCCTCTCAGGTGGGTGGGAGACCTGGCCACTCTGGGAGAGGCCACTTAGCTGTCCCTGTGCTGTGGAATCATGGCGTCCTTGTGGGAAGGAGGGGACTGGGAGGGGCTGGGAAGGGGCCTGGCTTCTGCTGCCTTTAGCTGTGTGGCTCCACATCTACATGCCTCAGCTTCCCCTTCCAGAGGGCTGAGCTAAGCTGTTTCTGAGGTTTCCATCCACCTGGACATTACAGGATTCTCTGGGACCTGCTTTACCCTCACAGAAGTGAGATCAGCCTTCCTCTCTCCCTGCTTCCTTTAGCAATGGCTTCTTATATCCTTTCCCCACTGTCACAAATCAGGCCCCACCTTGGCACAGGCCTTACTTGCTCTAAGTGCTGTATTAGTGACCCCTGTTACCAGAAAGAGTGATTAGGAGAGCAGACTCTGTGATCCAGACTTCCTGGATTCAAATCCAGGTTCTGTTAACTGAAAGCTGAGAGACCTTGGGAAATTGTCTTAACCATTCTGTGCCTTATTTCCTTCTTGCAAAACAAAGATGCAAGAGTAAACCTTTTGTGGGGCAATTGGAACCTTAAACGAACTGAACAGTGCCCAGCACACATAAGCACCCAGGAAATGTCAGCTGTTATTACTGTCATTGTACCTGTTATCCACGCATAGCTGAACAACTCCCAGCTTGGGCTACATACAGCTTTCTTTTCTGTAATTTGGTTCCAACTGGTACTGGAAAGCTCCCTGGATCCTCTGTTTCTGCCATGATGAATTGGGCCTAATTGGGCTCCCTTAAAAACCCCGTCTCTTGGCTTTCAGTTAAGGAAGAGGATGGAGAGAGGCCAGACAGCGTTGGCTTCTTGCTTGCAGGAATCCCAGGTTAGCATCAGTATTCTGTACCATCTCAAGTTGGCATGTTGGGAATCGGGGGGGAGGGGGCACTCTGTGCATAGTTTCATGAGCAAACAAGCCCCACATCAGGAGGTGGGGAAATGCCCATGGTCCCTAGGGAAAAACTGGTCTCCTAGGGGTTAAGGGGATGGATACCATTGACCTTGACCTATGGGGTACCGAGTCCTTCGGCCCCCTGACAACCTGAACAGTGGTGCCATTCCTCAGAATCACCTCCCTCGTGTCACCCCCCAATTCCTGCCTCTCTGCAGGTGAACCTCCTCCATCCCCAGCAGACCCTGCCTCCCCTGAGCTCCAGAACCTTCACCTACCACTGGACCTTCCCCTCCCGGTTTCCATGACCCAGTCTCTAGCCCACAGGCTGGTTCTCGTAGCTCCTTATTCTCTTCTGCCTGGCACAGAAACTTGAACTTGCTTGTGGTTTTCTGTGTTTATGTATTCCTGTAAGCTTTGCCCGAGCACAGTACACTGGTTTGGGCCATTGTTTCACCACTAGTGCCAAGTTCACCATCGGGTGCAGAGGGAAGTCAGCAGGTATTTATTTATAGAATGAAAGAAAGGACAGATTCGTGGCTCTAAATGTCCACAAAGCATGTTGTCTAGAAGGCTTGAACTGTCTCAAGTCCTATCGACAGGACATCTGTCATTTCTCTGTCCCTTCCTGCCCTAACCACAGCTATGGCTGTGGTTCAGGCCCTCATTCTCTCTCACTGTGGTCACTGGCATTGATTTTTAAATGGTGTCTCTGCAAGTGAGGCTCAATATCCTCCTCACAACCTCCACACTGAAACTTCTAAGACGTAACTGTCAGGATGTGACATGTCCCCTGCCTCGCTGCATGGCTTCCACCTTACTGTGGGCTTCTCAGTGGCCATTTTCCCTTCTTGAACCTATTCCTGGATCCAGAGTGTGGGTGGAGCAGTTGGAAGTGTGAGGTGACCTCCGCAGAGTCCAGAGCTTCTAGGATATGTCTGACCTATGTGGCATGAGCCACAAAGGCGATCGATGCGAACATGGCCCAGAATTTGTCATTTGTCTCCTTCTTGCCATTCCTCCTTGGTTCAATTTTCAAAGCACAGAGCAGAAGTTAACATTTTTTTGAGTTCTGTTCACTTTCATCTTCGGGAAAGTGTGTTTTTTGGGGAGTCAGGCCGACCTGAGCTTGGCTTCTCATAACTCCAGGAACTTGAACGACTGATCTCACCTCTTTTTGTCATCTGTAAAATGGGAAAAGCCCATCCTTCATGGGACTGACATAAGCAATGAATCAGATGCACACCTGAGACATCCAGGGCTATACTGAGCACAAGGGGGACCTCCCTTCCCCCCAGAAAAATATAGCTGGTGGTATTAGGCATCTTTTTCTTTTCTTCTTGGCTCTAAAATGCCATTGTCCCCACAGAAGCCGGTGTGTGATTCTCTCTAGAGGAGTATCTGTTCTTCCTGCTACCTAGTGGAGTAGGATTTGGGGTTTAGCATCTGAAGACACAGGGAAGAACTTCTGAGAACTCCTCTAACTATTTTCAGTCAAGCGTCTACACCAGCTTAGGACTTTACTTTGGAATTATTCCCAGAATAAACAGTACCTCCTTGGCTCTCTGTTCTGAGAAGTCAAGAGGGACCAAGAAGTCTTGAAGGCCATAGCTCTTCAAGAATGGGACTGGTGCTCCTTGTTTCTGCCCATTTGGTTCAAATCTGGATTCTTTCATGCCTCGCGCCATCTCTGCTTGTCCGAGAGCCTTTGCTGACAGGTGCTTGGAGGGGGCCTGTCTCTCTCGGGACACTGAGCTGCAGTTGTTGCGTTGTTCTGAGTAGTTCCATGTTTCATTGTGGTAGTTTTGAGGAACCTCAGTGCCAGTGTGGAATGTCTGCAGTCTAAGTTTTTCCAGAGTGTTGGCATCTATTTCTTGAGCTTTTAAAACCTGTAAGGCACTACAGATTTTTTTTTTTTGGTGCAACCGGGGTTTGAACTCAGAGCTTCACACTTGCAAAGCAGGTGCTCAACTGCTTAAGCCACAGCTCCAGTCCATTTTGCTCTGGTTATTTTGGAAATGGGGTCTTGCAAGTTATTTTCCTGGACTGGCCTCGAACCATGATTCTCCTGACCTCAACCTCCCAAGTAGCTAGGTTTATAGGCGTGAGCCACTGGCACCCTATACTACAGATATTTTAATTTTAAAAAATTTAGGTAAAGTTTGTAAGATTTGTGATTAAGCTATCTATTTTCCAAATAGTAAGGATAAATGTAAATATCTTAATGTTGATGATAGTCTACTGTCTTATTCTATTTTATTTTTGGTGGTTCTGGGATTTGAACTCAGGGCCTGGTGCTTACTAGGCAGGTTCTCTGTCACTTAAGTATACCCTCAGCCCTTTTTGCTTTAGCTATCTTTTAGACAGGGTCTCAAACTTTTTGCTGTGGCCAGCATTGGACCACAGCCTCCTTCTATCTCTGCCTCCTTCATAGCTGGGATTGCAGGCATGCACCATGGTGCTTAGCTTGTTCTTTGAGATGGGAGTCTTGATAACTTTTTGCCAAGCTGACCTTGAACTGTGACCCCCCCCTCCATATCTGACAGGGATTACAGGCTGAGTGACCATGCCAGCTTTGACTACTATTTTTAAAATAGAATCATCTTCAGTCTGGGACAAAGTTTTCCTCTCTTCTGTCATTATCATTATTGGAAACATCAGTAATTCACAAATGAATGATTTCAGTAATTTGTTGCCACTAGGTGGGAAAATAGTGAAAGCAGGAGAGTTTTGTCACTTTAGGCAGCTGATAACATCTGGGGAGCAGGGAGCAGCTTCACTCCGAGACTAGACAAGTAATCCTGCCATTCCCCATCTCACCAAAAACAACCCAGAATTCATACCCGGGCAGTAACCGCACTTACCCCTCCTGTAAGCAGGATGTTCAAATAGGTGTGACCAAGTGTCTGCTGGGGAATCCCAGCCACAAGCACGAGCAGGCGATCCATCACCAATGGCCAACTATTGGAGGAAAATTAGTGGTGTGAAACCACAGGTCTTAAGAAGAATTTATTCTCGAAGAAACAGCTTTCATAAAGCAATGAGAAGCAGAGATGCAAAGTCAATGCCATCAAGAATGTCTCCCAGGACACTCACTTTGCCAGAAGGCCACCCCAGCGCATCACTTCTTAACAAGTTTCCATCTGTGACAAGGGAGAGTCACATCTCCCCCATGGTTATGCACCAGGCCCAAATGCTGGGGATAACCTCCCTGTCCTTTCCCACTAAGGACCGTGTGGCCAAACACAAGTGGAGGAGATGCTCTCGGCACAAGGAGCTCCTCCAGGTGGGAAGCTGAGCTACAAACACGGCCCCACCGTGGCTGCTTAGAGCAGAAGGGAAGCTTCTGGAAGGCCTGGTGAGGGCAGAAGGGTCACAGGCCCTTTCTCTGCAGGAGAACTCGACCTGGGGTTGTGTCTCTGGCTTTGTCTCCTGGAAACCTGATCAAAGTTGCGGCCTTTGCTATGTTACTAGGCAACTGTGTCACCAGGTCACACTGCTGACCATCATTGAGCCCACTGGTAAACTGCACCTGGCCTGACATGTAGCAGGCCAAATAAAGACCTGGAGCTTTGGGCTTCCCTGAAGTCAGTGACCCTTAGAACTGGTCGTGTCCTCTAGGGGACCTTGGAGCTTACTCTATGGGGCTGTCACAGGCAAATATTAGGGTTTGTAAGCCAGGGCAGCTCCTGTGGCCAGGCAGATCTTCTCTCTGTCACACCTGAGTGTCCCCTGGGCAGAGGTGGCTCCAGCATAGCTGGGTGTCTGGCTACAGGGCTATCACAGAAAGGAGCATCTGATGCTGGCCTGCTGGGCCCAGCATGGCCTGCAAGTCTGAGCGTTTAGTACAGCTTCAGAGGACTTCAGATGGTCACAGAAATGGGCAAGCCAGGCTTCCAGGCCACACCACCTGGACCAGGCCTGAGTTCCAGCCCAGGGCTTCTCTAGCACAGATCATAGCCACCAGTGGGAGCACAGCCACTTGACCTCATGTCACTGCTTCTGCCATTAAACACTCCCAGGCCTCTGTCACCATGGCCCCCAAGAGCTGAATGTCTGTGGCTACCCTTCTCGGTTCCATGCATCACCTACATCAAATCACACGCCAGGAAGGGGAGCCAGAAGGTGGATTTCTACCTTGGAAAACCATGGACGAATTCTGCACAGTCTGGAATGTCATCCGTGGCTCTGGGCAGCCCAGAAGGTTGACAAACTCAGCCACACTCTTCTGCTTTACTGTTTTCAGATCAGCGACACACCAGTGCCTCCTTTTCACAGGTCATTACTAGCCACACAGGTCACAGTTGGTTGGCTTCCAAGGCAGAGTTGAGAACCAAAACACTGGCCCAACATAGGACACTATAGCCTGACCTGGATGTCTCAAGAGCCAAAGGAGGACAGAGAAGGTTCTGGCAGCTTCTGCGCAGCCCATGCCTTTTCCCTCCTCTGGAAGAGGAGGGATCACATCCAGCTCAGTTTGCAGACCTAAAATGCCCAGCCCAGGGCTGGCGGGTCTGGGAAAACTCAGAGTGACTGGATGACAGGACAATCATGTGAGACTGAAGGGAACAGTGACTAAACCTGTCTTCTGCAGGACTGTCGCTGGGCTTTTGTGAATCCCAGATACCCTACAATGGCTTTAAAAAACAAACCAAAAAAAGCATGTCAAATTGGAAATAATTAACTTAAGCAACAAAATTTTAGACATGACCCATTTGTCAAGCCTTATTGTGGCTTGCGTCATCTGGTCAGGATAAAAATTATCCCCCAATGTGTTTCAAACTGCAGGTTATAGCCCAGGCGTGGGCCAGTGAATCAATATTTGCTCAGAGATGAGCAAATAATGCTCCTAGGGCCAAATCTGGCCCAGTGTCTGTTTTTTACTAATAAAGTTTTATTGGAAAACAGCCCCTCCCATTTACTTACATATTATTTATGGCTGCTTTTGCACTGTGGCCAAGTCTACTCATTGTGACAGGGACTTTAAGGTCCATGAAGCTGAAAATACTACTTGGCTCTTTCCAGAAAGAATTTGCTGGTCCCAATGAGGGCTGTGACCTTCATTTTTAAGAAGAGAGCTAGAATTGAATTTTTAAAATGTACTCAGTGGGCTATTCTGCTGCGTGAGGACCGTGGTTTAAAGGAAGTCAGTATGTTTGGAAGCCTCATCTTTAATCCCCAGCATTTCTTCATAATCTTCATGAGTGTTTACAGGATATAAAATGAATGTGTTTAGAAATAAGTGCAAAAAAGCAGAAAGAAGAAATTGCTTGTAGCCTCTGCGTCCACTGATAAGCACCGTGGCCATATAAGGTCCTTCCTTCCAGTCCCAGGCATCTGTGCATATACAAAAGTGTTTTGGAGTTTCTCAATGTAGTGACCAGACAGCACCTGTGGTTTCATTGATCTAGCTCATTGATTGGACTTCGAATGCATGATTTTTCAATGGACTCTTCTGACATTGGACGCAAAACTTAAAATTTAGAGATTTTGAACAGGGAAAGTTCACTTGTTTTCTGTTGAACGTAACTGAAGCCTAGAGAGATCAGAGGAGTCAAAAGGTCACTTGCAGAGGAGTTTTGATGTGATACCTCAGTGCCTTTGCACATGCTTTGCCCACTTCTTGGAACTCTCTCCCCTTTGTGCCAACATCTGGCTGCCTCCCTCAGTTCACCTTTAAAGATTTATCTTGGGTCTCACCTCCTCCACGAACCTTCCCTCCTAACTGAGACCGCACTAAATGACCAGGGTCCACCTCAGTGCATAACATATAGTAAATGCTCGCAGAACTGAACAGAGCTGTATCTGAAACACAGGCGTTCTGGATCCTGACCCGAGGAACCACATTCACTCACTTTCCTTATCTGTACGATGGGAGAGTATTCTAGAACCTCCTCCAGAGGGCTCTCAGGAAGAAGTTCTATGTTAGCATATATATAAAGCACTTAAAACTCAGACAACATTAGGTGTTTGTTACCTGGATGTATATGATAACAGGACCTCTCACATTAACGATTTGACTCACCTGGGATCTTGTTAAAACCCCAATTCCATTCATGAGGCCCAGGGGGAGGGGCTGAGTGTCCTCATTCCTAACAAGCTCCCGAGTGAGGCTGTTGGTCTGGTGTGGATAGCACATATTGTGATTTTTCATGGCTTTGTCTTATCTTTGTTCCCAGTCTATACCAACCTCCATTTTTAAGTACCATAAAGACAAGAAATAATCGTTTGTGGTGACCTTGTCTTCCTGAAAGACAGGTGCCACACTCTGGGAGCTCCTGCTCCTCACAGGGCCTCCGCAGTCTATTGAAATTAGTGGTCAGGTCAGAGGTCAGATGTGGTGGCCTGCACCTCGCTCAGGACCTGGAGTTGCTGCCACCATGGGACAGCTCTGAGCATCCAACTTAACGCAGCGTCCTAAGCCTAGCGAGGTGGCTAAGGAGAGCAAATTAGCAACATGCTGTGTGGGGGAAGGTGAGGCAGGGTGTGGCAGACATCCTCCCTGGGGAGAGCACCCAGGCAAGTCCTGTCCTCACCAGCCACCTCCAGCCTCTGGGGCTTGTCAGCTCCCACCTGGTGCCCAGGAGTGTTTTCCCAGCCAGGGGGAGAGACTGCTCCTGCCCACAGGTGACAGGCCGAGGGGCTCATGTGGACGAGCAGCTCTGTCCCCAATATCAGGGTTAGTTTGACCAGGTATATGCACCACACTGGGCAGATCTAACCACTAAACGTGACGGCCACAGAAACCCAGTGAGGTCTAATGCCAGCCTCTCTTTCCTTTATGGGAAGAGGAAGGCCACTTTACTTTTGTGACATAAAGACTGATGAACTCCAGCTGCTCTGCCTAGGACAATAACCACTCACCATTGTGACTTATTTACATTTACGTGAGCTAAACTCAAACAACCTCAGGACCACTAGCCTCACTTCAAATGTTTGGCTGCTGACGTGGCTCGTGGTTCTTGTGTTGGAGGGCATGAACCTAGACACTTCCTTTGTCACAGAACCTTCCAGGGGACGGCACTGAGCCAGAGACTCAATGCAAGCAAAGCCCCCTTTTAGGACCCTAGGAATCAGCCCACAGGGAAGTCGTTGGAGACCAGCAACCAGTTCAGCTGCCATGCCATGTTTGATCACCTGAGAGCTAAGTTTCTTAAAGCCACCATCATTGTCATCACCATCAAATTGTGCCAGGTGTTCATGACACACCAAGCTCTCCTCAACCTGTATTACCCTGTCTAACCTCACAAGAGTCATGAGTCTTGCCACATTGTCCCCAGTTGCTGGCCCTGTCTTGCTGATGAGAAACTTCAGGCTCAGCGAGGTTATGCAGCTTGCCTGGGTTGCACAGCTAGTCAAAAGTGAAGCAGGGGTGCAAAGGCAAGAAGCTTGAATCTGAGCACCTCTGGTCACGTGGGACACCCTGGGCATGAGAAGGATGCTGGCCATGGGACTCTTCTGCCAGGAACATCCTTGCTTTAATATGCTTCCCCTCCCCCTTCCTTGTCCTTTCTAGTTTCTTCCCTGTCTGAGGCTTCAACCAATATTGCGACTATCAATGGAACAGTGACAGCCAGCTCATTTCATGTGATGGACAGCAATTAAAAACCCTAAACACATTGCTGTATAGGTAAACACTGAGCCCACCTGTAAGTTCATTTTAAACTGACAAGTGAGAATTAGATATATTTATGCAGCCTGATGGAGCGGTCTGGTACATGTGTGCATGTGTGCATGTGGAGCGATGGAACTCGGCTGCTTAACAAAACCATCCTGCAGACATTTGTCATTTCCTTGAGTGATTTGGAAGTATATAATGCATTATTATTAATGACTGTCCCCATGCTGGGCAATGGGGCAGCAGAACCTACTCCTCCTGTGGAACAGTATAAAACTGTGCCTGCTGACCACTCCCTGGCCACCTCCAGGAGCTAATCACCAAGTCCTCTCTATCGCTGCGAAAAACCTGCCTCCTATCTGTCTCCACATTTCTGGAGGCTTTCACTTTATTTTCTTTTGATTTTTCCATTGTTCATTGATCATTAAACTTTCCATTAGTAATTCACTCATCCATCCAGTAAACATGCTGTATGTGAGGGAATATAACAAGAGCTGGTGTGCATTGGATTCTTACCTGGGTCAGGCTCCGTTCTAAGCGCTCTCTGTGAATTAACTTGGGTGTCTCTCATAACAACAAACACACGAAGTACGTATTATTATATCACTCCCATTTCACAGATAGGGAAAGGGAGGCAGAGACCATAGGCAGTTTGCCCAAGGTTACAGGGCTCAGAAGTAGTGACACAGGGATTCACATGTGGCAGCCTGGCTTCAGAACTCATGTCCTCAGTGGTGATTCTTTCCTGCTGTGTCAGGCCCTGTGTTGGGGAGGGGGGGGTCCCTGGAGACCTCACAGAGCTCCTGCCCAACACAGCTGGAAAGGAGAAAAAAAGTGCAAAGGGCCCAAGGGAAGTAGGGTGTCAGGGAAGGCAGTGTTTGAGGCAGACTTTGAAAGATGAATGTGATCTGTTGGGTGATGGAGGTGGGAGACATGCAAGGGAAAGGAGACACTGGCCAAGGTCCCAGGTAGGAAATCTAAAGATACCCAGGTGGGGCTGGCAGAGTGGCTCAAGCAGTAAGAGCACCTGCCTAGGAAGCATGAGGCCCTGAGTTCAAATGCCAGTACTGCCAAAAAAAAAATTCAACATAAAGATACCCAGTTGGGGAGGGATAGGGATGTAGACCATCAGAGTAGGATTTGTAGAGGGGCTGGGCTGAGCCTCATTGGGTCCAGCTGAATGCTTCCCTGCAGGTAAAAAGCCACTGCCCACTTGCCCCACCCCCACCATGTCCCCCCCATCCAGTAACTGCAGCTTGGCATCTGGCCCTGCAGGGGACTTTGGGAAGCCCTGTCTGCACTGAGCTCCCACGAGCTGGCTGGTGCCTGGCCTGGCTGCTAGTTTACTATTTAAAGTATCAACCCTAAATTGGAAGCATACAGGAGGAAATTGTGGCCTGCAGGTGTCCTTGGATTTCTTGCCTTCAACAGAGGGATTAGGGTTGAAGGTTGGACAAGGGGAGAGGCGTGAGCAAAATGCAAAGCGTGCTCATCCCTTACCCCTACCCGGGAGACTTACCTGACCTGCTCATCAGGCAGGAGGAGGCAGTCTCTGTTCCCCACAGAGCCTTTGGTGAGTAACTTTGACAGCTATGGAGTGCCAGCCTGTGCCAGGGCCTGGGACAAGTGCTTGTCCAGATTTCCCCACTTGAACATCACAGTCACTGTCGGAGCTACTGCTGCTCTACCTGCATCACACATGAGGACAGGAAGACACTCAAGGCCTTGGCCAAGGCCACAGAGCTAAGGCAGTATGTGGGTGGCTGGAAGATGAGCCTCACACTGAGATTCCAGAGTTGATGTCTTTCTGGCCACCTCCCGGTGGCTCTGTTGCTGCTCTGGCATGGTGGATTGGCTGCCGGGTCTGTCTCTGCTGCCAACCTTTGAGTAGTCCGCAGGCAGGAACAGGGTGTTGGTCATTGTTCCTTGCTTGCTTTGTATGGCAGCCAGCCCCCGCCTGGCACTTAGTGGGTGGGAGACAGAAAGGTCAGCCCGGAAAATGGCAGCAGGGAGAGTTGTACCTCTTAGAAGGTATCTGAATAGTCCCAGAATGCTATTCTCTGCGTCTCTGCTGGCCCCCTCCCTTCTCCTGAATGGTCCCAAGGGAAGACACATTGGTCCCCCAGGACTTGGGCTCTTTTTCACTTGCCTGGAGCTGGCAACCCTTTGCACACCCTGGATTTGGCATACAGGGTCCTGTGAACACTTAGAAAAAAAAAAAAAAATATATATATATATATATATATATATATATATATATAAAACATTGAGGAAAATTAGCCCTGGAAGCTACCCAGTAAAAAGCAAGGGCTGGCCCAGCATGGTGGGGCCTGGTGGGAGCCTGAATGCCTGGGAACAGTGAGGCCTGGCTCCTCCGAGCCCAGCATGCTGTGCCATCTGCAGTGTGCCAGGTTTCCTCTTTCTCTCCCTGTCAGAAACAGTGAGTGTGAGAGCAACCAGCACATACCTGGGTCTCACATGTCAGGAAGAACTGAGCAGTAAGTCTGGTCACCTACCTGGGGGACACAGATGCAAGCTGATTGCATTCTTCAAAGTCTGGCTTCCCTAAGAAAGCCCCACATGTCTACGGTTTTCCTAGGTTTAATTGATGTAATCACATTCTCTCTTCCTTCCATTTGCTCTCCACATGGACTACATCTTTTTTACAACTGCAACTTAAGGTGCAGAAAAGGTATAGATGTTCATTTTTTTAATTTTGGAAAATATGGAAAAAAAAGTAAGAAGGAAAATTAAAATTATAATTCTACTACCCAGAGGCAGCTAACATTAGTAAATAGTGCATTTTCTTGCCATTTTTTAATACAAGTAATGAAAGTTTTTTACACAGTTTTGCTGTATATGTTTAACTTTATATCGTTTTTTTATTTCACTTAATAGTATACTATGAGCATTTCCTGGTGCTATAGAATAGTCAGACACATCATTTTTAATGACTGCAAAATACTCCATCTTCTAAATGTACCATAATTTGCCTAATGGTTCCCGAGTTGCTGGTCATTTGGGGTATTTCCAGTTTGTGAATTGCTGTTCTTTTAAAACTACCCACAATAGCATAACTAAAATGTCTGTGGAGTGGGAAGAGCTGTGAAGAGTAGTCCACGGGGAGGAGAGCAACTGAGGTGTTAGTTCCTGGGGCCTCTGGTGGCCTATGTGAGCAAGAAATCACAAGAGAAGGCAGCCCCCAGGAGGAGCGGTGCCCAGCCAGCCCCACACAGTTCCTCCTCCAGGAAGAATGGCACTCGCCTGACCTGCCAGCTTGCTTCCCACGGTGATGACAGAATCTCTTGAGCACATCATAGCTCCAGGGCAGGCTCTTCCAAGCTCAAGTCTCCCTCCAATCTCAAGCAAAGCTGGAAGATGGTGAGATCAGCCAGCTGCTTTTCATATCTCGAGACACTGAGTCTAGAAACATCATTAGTTCACCCAAAGTCACACAGTGAGTGTCCACATTGAAGCCAGAAAATGCTCCTGGGTTCCCCTGGAGTCCCCACCCATCTTCCTGCATTGCTTCTAGAAAAGACAGAAGCATTTACACATCATTAGAAAGCACACTTTGACGTTGTTCTTTGTACCAAATTCATTACATGTGAACTTGGACATCTATACATAAGGATGCCACAGTTGCAGGAGTTTGTTGGGTGGCTGTGTTTTCTTGTTTATAATTCTAGATTTCAAGTTTCTTTATTTTTTTTTCCTGTATTATAAGAAATATTGCCTGTGAAAGTTTCCTTAATCTTTCAAACAGGGGTAAGGAATTCAATCTAGACTCAGGCGCTCAGATTCAGGCCTGCCAGGAATTTAGACGGAGGCGCTGGCAAAAGGTGGATATTTTCCCAGGCTTCCCTTCTCCTCACTGCCAAGTTCAGCCTGCAAGGCTGGAAAAGCCCCTCTGAGTCTTTTGTCACAATGCTCTCTAGGAGAGCATGAGGGCTCCACCCTCATGCAGCCACTCCCCAGGCCCCGGGCAGCAGGGTGCAGCAGGGCGCTGTATGGAAGAAACCAGTGCGAGGGCAAAACCAAGGACCAGCTTGCTGGGAACTCTAACACTGGCTGCAGCGCCTGTCCCAGGATGTACCGTCAGGCCCCAAAGTACTTTACAGGACCAGCTCAGCAGGCCCTTTTCCACAGTTTACCTTGTATTTTGTTATCTGTCCCCTTCCTCAATGGCCACTTTATGCCCCAAATCCACCAGCCAAAACTCGTGCTCTAACAAGAACACAGGTAATCAGAATAACAGATGTCCTGCAGTTGGGGCTGCCTGGAAAACTGGGGTTCACAGTAACCTACAGTGGTCAGCTTCTGCATCCTTGAGTCCTCTTAAAACTATATACTGACCCTTGCTCCAAGGACGTCATCCATGATCAGTCCTGTGCTCAGCCAACTCCATGCATGGCTCTCTGCTCATGAATTTATTATCTCAAGTTCATTCTGCACAATGTCTCCCATCCTCTGACTCCCTCAGCTACTCCACAGAATCCTCATCTCATCGCCTCTGCCTGGATTTTTGCAAAATCTTCTTCCCCCATCATCCAATACATAAGTATAGAGCATCTAATAGACCAGGCAGAGTGCCCGCCTTCATGGAGTCTGAATTCTGAGATAGGAGAGGGACAGACGAATAAATAATAAAATATCAGGTCAGGACAAGTAGCATAAGGACAAATAAAACCAAATAGTGGAAGCAGGGACAGTGCTGAGTGGTGCTCTTTTAGGTAGGGTGGACAGGGAAGGTTTCTCTAAGAAGGTAGCATTCGAGCAGAGATATAAAGAAAGTGAGGCAGCGAGCCACATGGATATCAGAGGACAGATCTTCCCAGGTAGAGAAAGCAGTAAGTGCAAAGGCCCTGAGGCAGAAGCATTCCAAGTCCTGTGCAAAGACCAGCTAGGAGGCTAAAGAGGTTGGAGCAGAGGGGAGAGAGGTAGGAAATCGAGTGCAAGGTGAGCAGAGTCAGTTCTTTCAGGACCTTTTAGGCATACAAAGGAGTTTGGGTTCTGTCTGCCATGTGGTGAGAAGCTCAGTAAGATTTTCTAGACTGAATACTTGAAGTTGAGTTGAATTGAGCTAAAACAAATCAGGTCTCATTAGGCTAAACAACAAACAATTTCGAGCCAGGCAATATCCTACAGTCTGCCCTTATTACCTACAAACACAAAAGCGTTCTGAACAATCCCATTTAGCAACTTTAAATCCTGCTCATGTGTGAGTTGGCCTGTTCTGGAATAAGCAGAGCCTTGTGAATTGTTCCCAAGCCTTTGATCTTGGGCTGTTTTTGCTGGCCCCTGTCCCCATCCCTCCCATCCCCTGCACCCAGTTCATCGGGGTGGCAAATCTGGTCCAGGGAACACCTCACTCCAGAGGACAGGCCAATGCCAGCCCACAGTTCTGTTTCATTTCTGTCTTTCTCAGACTCTAACATCTTAGAGGTGCTACTGGGATTTTTGCTGGGCCCTTCATGGAGCCTGACTTTTAACCTAGTTTTTACCCAAACCTGGTTCTCATTAAACCTTAATGATACAGAATTCCTATCCTTAATGCAACTGGAACTCAGCCATGCTTCGCTATTTTTATCATTTTACTAAGTCTTTATAATTCGTTCCAGTGAACTGTCCCCTGGAGTAAAGTGGGAAAGCCACTAACATTTAAGCTAAGCAGATTTATAGGAGTTAGTCATACACTCATTGATTCAATTAGCAAACGTTCATTCAGCCACTCAAAGCAAGTTGATGGAGGACGTAGAGGATACAGAAGAATCCAGTGTGAGCTCCCACCTTCATGAAGGTGACAGTCAAGTGAGGAGAAATAACAAGCCAGGAAATTAATATGACATGTCGTCTTGAGTAGTGACAAATGCTGCTATGCACAAGACAGGAAGATGCAAATGTGAATAATTCATGTCCCCCACAATGTGGTTGGGATGGTGGTAAAGACATAAGTTATAATGATAGTGTCATATAAATAATACAGGGCACAAGATTGTTCACGGGATGCTAGGAAGGTAAGGGGAGCAAGTGACCAAACTGTATTGTGGATACAGGGGGATGCAGGGGAACTCTGCCCAGGGGAGCCCACATGTGATGGATGCCTTGGAAGGTAAGTCAGAATTTATAGAAGGGAGAGGGTAGAGAGAAAGGGGAGGAGACAGAGAGAGATGGACCAACATGGAGTGTTCCAGAGAGGGCACACACTAGTGGGACTGAGGCCAGTTAGTCAGAGACCAGGTTACAAAAGGCAGATTGCCACCTTAGCAGATCCTCACCACCACAGTGAGAGGAGAGGATGGAAGAGAGAAACAAGAATCAGGAAAATGACTATGATAGTAATGCAGTGGTCCAACTTAAAATGGGTCTGCATATATTTTTTTTTAAAAATAGCCAGTCCATTAAATGTAGTGCAAGACTCTTAGAGTACAGAAATTGTAGTCCCAGTGGGTGCTGGTAGCTCACACCTGTAATCCTAGCTACTTGGAAGACTGAGATCAGGAGGATCGAAGGCCAAAAAAAAAAACTTTGTGAGACTCCATCTCAACAGAAAAAAACTGGGCATGGTGGTACACACCTGCCATCTCAGCAACAGGAGAATAAAATAGGAGGGTCAGTTCAGGCCCACCTGGGCGAAAAAGTGAGATCCTGTGTCCAAAATAACCAGAGAGAGAAATGGGCTGGAGGCATGGCTCAAGCAGTAAAGCGCCTGCCTTTCAAGCAGTGAAGCCCTGAGTTCAAACTCCAGTACCACCAAAAAAATTGTAGTTCCACTACCCACTGTACATTGTAGTCTCCTTCCCAGCGTCCTCCCCAAGGCCTTGTCCCACCAAGGCCCCAGACCAGAAAGCCCCCACCTCCCAGCTTCAGCGAGCTGAGGCTCCTTCCTGCAAGTCTCACAAGGATGGAGGTCTGTTCCCTGGGGCTCAGAGAGCCAGTCCATTCCTAGCCCAGCTCTTCACTGCTCAAAAGCAGCTTAATTTACAGAGTACCTTCTTGCGCCAGGCCAGCCTGCAGGACACATGCTACCCCATTGGAACTGAGAGTGGCTTGGCCAGGTGACTTGCCAATTGGCACAGTTATCTTATGGCACCAAGACTAAAAACCCAAAACTATCTGGCTTCAAAGCCTGCGCCCTCGAGAACGGCTATTAATTTAACTTGACAAACATTTATTTAACAGCTACTCCTATGAAATCCCGTGTCCTGGGTATTAAAGAAGGAGGCGGGGCCAAGGGTGATTAAGCATGGTTGCTGCATCCCCAACATCCCCAGTGTAGGGATTTGCATAGTCAATACCCAGTCCCGGTAATGACGCCCACCTCACTTTGGCTTACAGCCTGGCTATTCCAGAAAAAGTGCATTCTGTTCAGCCCCTTGTACAGGCCCTGTTCCTGGGTAGCACTGGGCAGGCCTGTTCAGGGAGCTGCCCCATGGAGCCCATGGCTGGGAGAAACAAGCCCTGAGCGATGGGTGTACCTAGAAAGGCAGATGGTGTGCATGCAAACGGTGTGTAGAGTCAGATTTGAGTAAAGCCAAGCTTCAATACGGATACATCCCAGCAATGAGCAGAGAGGAACATATAGCAAAACAGGGTGGCAAGGCTGCGCGCAGAATGAGAACGGGTGTTGGAACAGGTGGGAAAAGCTGCAGACAAGAACCAAGATGCCCATAGTGCGCGTGCGCGGGAGCGCCCCCTTTAGGCGGCTGGTGGTATTGCTGCGGATGTGACTGAAGGACTCTAGGAAATGCATCTGGCGTCTTTATTAATTCTTTTTTTGTTCGGAATCCAGTTTTTTTATAAGTGTCTACATTTGGAACACTTTTGACTCTGTGTGTTCAAAGTCTGGTGTGGATGAAGACAGATGAAAGTAACTCTTCCAGATAATTGCACTTCTACCTGTTAGCTCCATACCTCCATGACCCTGCCTGTAGGCAGGTGTCCAAGGGTCAGGTCACATCTGTGCGTCATCCACTCGCCTTGCACCCAGGCCCCATCCAGAACCAGCCTCTGCACCCCAGCCAAGCCCACCTGCTTCCCCACCTGCACACCTCCACCCCAGGCGTGTGCAGCACCCTGGCTGGCTGGTCCTCCATCAAGTGAGCAGGTTTGTGCTGGTTCTTCCCTGGTCACTGGCTCAACACACCTTCTGGAAGGTAGTCAGTATGCCCCCAGGACTGGGCCAGGCCTCAGCCCTTTCCCTTGGAGAGAGAGGACACGGGACTCTCCTGGGAGGGGATTAAACTCATCCCCAGCCTCCTTCCCATGTCATCACACACTCAATCCTGATCAGGTATAGACAGGGTAAGTTGCTCCGGTGTGCTGACTCATTCAAGGAGTTCTTTCCTAGATAGAACCACAGTCCAGCATAAGAAGTGGCCTTTCTGATTTCCCTGTTACTGAATCACAAGCACCCTCCCTGGTTTCTCTCATCCCTCATGACAGTAAACCGTGTGTGTTTTCATCTTCTGCACGTGGAGATCCCATAGATCTGCCAAATGGCCAAATGGTTGTGTTTTGCCCTCACCAAAACTGCCCCTTGCCCTCCCCTCTCTCTTCCCTGGCTTTGAAGCCTCAGGGGGGTGGGGGGAGAATTCTCTTTTCTTTCCTGTTCAGTGTTCCTTTTTGTGGGAGAATTTTATCTCATTTTCATCCTCTACCTCTTCAGAGGAGAGCCCTCTTTTTTATTCTTATCAACCAAGTTTGTCGTGGGGCTTTGCTGCAATCTGAGGGTAATGATATATTTCTTCATCATTTATTCTCAATCTCACTCTGAGTGACTTGAACTAGATTCACAGTATGAGTTATTATAAGAGAACCACAAAACAAAGAACACCATTTTTAAAGCATGTCCTTAAGAGCAAGGAATACTGCTATACCAGAAAATTTCTCCATTACTGCAACTGCACAAAATTTAGCTTTGAGCCTCCTGACCACTAGGACACACACACACACACACACACCCCATAATGTTTACAAAACAAACTCTTTCACAAAAGATTCTTTTCTGACTTCAGCTATTTCAGTCCAGGACTGATAGTCTTAGACCTAGCTAGTGAGCTTGTATAATAAATTCTGTCATTTATTGATGGGACTATGTGGCTCAGAAAGACCCTGACTGCTCTGAACACAGTTCATTTATTTTCCTAGACTTACCCGTAGGCCTGGGTATAGATTTTTTTGGCAGTACTGGGGTTTGAACTCAGGGCCTCATGCTTGCTAAGCAGGCGCTCTACCACTTGAACCTCTCTACCAGCCCCTACGGATTTTCTTTTTAACTCTCTGTTGATTCAGGTCACCACTTCTGAAGCTGTGATCCTTCCTGGGACCATTTACTTAGGTCCCACCATTATCAAACCCTATAGAGGCCTTTACACCCCTGAGCTAGGCCAAGCTATGGGGTAGCCAGCAGCCTAAAGAAGAGAGGTACAGGGTGGTCTGCTGGTCCCTGCAGAGCACACAAGGAGAAATTGTAGGCATTTTCTGGTTCCTTCCAAAGTTGAACCTTGGGTCTCCACAGTGCTACTCTGAGCTGCAGGATACTTGCAGCTACAGAGGATGAGTAAGAAGCAGATGACAGCTCTTTCCAGATGCAATTCAGGATATAGACACAGGCAGATTATACTGGATAACCTGAGTGGACCCTAAATGCCAGCCCCCAGGGCAGCAGGAGTGGAGAAGAGAAAGGAACCCTTCTTCTCTCGGTGGGAGAGGAAGACGAGGGCTGGAGATACACAGTTGTTTGTGGAGATTCTTTTCTTCCTGTGTCATTTTTGCTCTCCTCACATGCTTGTACCTTGACAGTCTGTCTACAGTCTTTCAGTCCTCTAAGTCACCCTCCTCGGGATGTGACAGTGAGGCCAGAGGTGGTTCCATGATCAGTCACAAGCATCTGTGGGTACCATCAGCAGAAGTCACCTTCTCACCCTATGTCCTTTGGCATCTGCCCCATGCCAGGCAATTTATGTAATCACTGTAAGTGTGGCTGACTTTCACACTTGTCCTTGTGGCACAAAGGGGCTTGCTTTTCTTGGAAGCATTGCCTTACCCATGATGCCTTTGGTTCCTGGTCCTCACTCTGTGCATCTGACACCCAGGACTGGAGGCATGGCTCAAGCGGTAGAGCATCTGCTTTGCAAGGGAGAAGCCCTGAGTTCAAACCTCAGTCCTACAAACAAAACAAAACAAAACAAAAAATCTTGTGAATGCATGTGACACTCAGCATGTTGGGAAGGAGTCTTCCACATGACCTTCCTCAGCCGACTGCATGTGATGGGGATGGGATGGAGTCAGTGGTTAAAGGGACAGGTGCATCAGGCACACAATTAAAATCTCACCACAGGAGAGTTAGTCGTTGTTCTCCATAGAAACAGGAACAATAGGATAGGGGTGGATGGATAGATAACCAGATAGGTGGGTAGATGAAAGTATTGATCGATCAATGGATCACTGGATGCATGGATGGATCAATCACTCCACTGATTGACAAATCAATATGCAGATAGATAAGTGGATACAGACAGATGAAAGATTGATAAGTCAATGCACACATACCTTGTTGGTTCTGTTTCTAATAGAACCCTGACTAATATACTGTTATACACACACACACACACACACACACTCAGACGGGGAGGAGAGACTGATGGGTGGGCCAGCAGGCTGGAGACCCAGGAAAGACTTGATGTTTTGTCAAGTCCAAGAGCGTCCAGTGTCAGAATCCCCCTACTTCAGGGAAGGTCTGTCATTAAGCTCTCCAACTGATTGGATGAAGCCTACCTGCATCGTGGAGGGCAGTCTGCTTTACTCAGAGTCTACTGGTTTCAATGTTCCTCTCATCTAAAAAGTAGCAACATCCAGTTTGATGTTCGACCAAATACCTGTGTCTGTGATCTAGGTAAATTGGTGCATAAAATTGACCATGACAAGGTGTCTTTTTTTTTAAATGTTTAGATTTCCAGGATGATGCTAACCTGTCATGAATTTAATACACTCTTCAGACAATTGGAGGTGTGCTTGGGTCAGAATGAGCTCCCAAGAGTGAAATATCCCATGGGATTGTTGGGAGGCTATATGAGAATCCTGGCAGGAAACAGAGCCCACCTCCAGGAAATGGATAAAAGCTGAGATGACCAAACACCCGCTTTCCCAGGTCCTTTCAGCTCAGGATAGGCTTGGGAGCTCAGCTCAACCACTCCGGTGTCCAGCCCAACTCTTTCTGCTCCACTGTCTCCTGGGCCCCGGATCCCTCTCAAAGCTCTCTCATGTCTGGCCTCACTTTGGTGCTTTCAATGTGAGAACTGAATTCACCTTCCCCAGTTTGTGTCATAAGTCATGCTGCTTGTGGGACCTGGTTATTCCAAATGTCTGTATAATGGCAGTCCCATCACTAGAAATACAGACGCTCAGGCCCTGCCCCAGACTCGCTGAAATGGAATCTGCATTCTAGCAGAATCCCAGGAGTGTCACATGCACAGTCATGTTCAAGAGGCACAGACCTGGAACTTTCCTCTTGCCTCCTCCATTTCCTGCTGGAACCATGGAACCATCCCCACAGCAGGCTGACCACTCCTGGCACAGTAGGGCTGTCACTATAGTAACTGGCTCTGGCCACTTCTTACCTCTGCCATCTTCCCAGCTTTGGTGCCCACAGCTATAGGGAGATTAAGTGAATATTGCTATAGAAACCGCTCTGGATATTGTCCATCAGTTCATCTGCTTTTCTTTACGCCCTGCATTGTGGGAATTATGAGCTCTCTAAACCACGTCAAACATCTAATGTCATCTCCAGTCTCAGAAAGACGAATAACGAGGACAAAAAGTCAGGGCCACATAGTTTGTAAAGGAAAGAGGTTTGCTTGAAAAGAGAAGGCAGGATTGCCCTCTGCATTGTTCTATGTAGCAAGGCCTTTTCCTTCTGCAAGATGAGTGATGCCAAAGTAATGTTGGCATGATAAAAGGAACAGCCTATTACTGAGCACTTTCCTGATTCCACATGCCAGGTTACACATACCATCTCATTCAATTCTTACAATAAACTCTGTTCCCCCCGGCTGCTGTAAAAAAAAAAAAAATGCTATAAACTTGGAAGCTTAAAACAATACAGAATTATACACTTACAGTTCTGGAGGCCAGAAGTCCAAAATCAGACTCACAGAGTCAGAGTCAAGGTGTTGGCAGGGTTGGGTCCTTCCAGAGGTTCTGGGAGAAAATCCATTTCCTGGCATTTTCTAGCTTCTGGTGGCTGCCTGCATTCCTTAGTACCTGACCCCTTCCTCCCATGAGTACAGCTTCTGTTGTCCCAAGTCCTACTTTCTCCTTTGGCCTTCCTGCCTCCCTGTTGTTAGGATCTCTGTGATGGCATTAGGGCCCACCTATATAGTTTAAGATAAACTTCTCAAGATTCTTAACTTAGTCACATGTATCTAATCAATTTTGCCAGATAATATAAAACATATTTTGCCTAGTTGCTTCATAACTAGAGTGAGGATGTCTTTGGAGGACTATTTTTGTGTCAACTACATCCTCTAAAGTAGGTACATTATCCCCATTTTGCAATGACAAAACAGCCATAGCCATTGAAATACCTTATTCAACGCCACACAGTGTCTTGGTCCATTTTGTTGCTGTAACAAAATACCATAGACTGGGTAATTGATAGACAATAGGTTCTGGAGGTTGAAAATCCAAGGTCAAGGCACCAATAGGTCTCTGCTTCCAAGATGGTGCCTTGTTGCTGCATCCTCCAGAGTGAAGGAAAGTTGTGTCCCCAAGAGGCAAAAGATGAACGGACAAGAGAGCTCTCTCTTCAACCTCTAACCCCATTCAGAAAGATTATGAAGTCTCGGTACTTAGTCGTCTTCCAAAGGCCTCACTTCTTAGTACCGTCGTGTTGGGGATTAATTTCTGCCATGAATCTTGGAGCAGACACCACCATTCACACCACAGCACCCAGCTACAGATGAAGTTAGAATCCAGCTCCTGGCCAGTCTCTCCAAAGCCCACACTCCTAACCACTGCATTGCATGGGCTCCAAGTGGCCTTGAACCCACACACTGTTGCCGCTGGTCTGAAGGGAATGAACCGACACCTGTTAGCTCTCTAGAGAGTTTGAGCTTCCAGTCAAAGCTCCTCTATCACAGGCTGGCACCTCACGGGTGGGGTTTCCTGGGTTGAGAAGCCCTTCGCTCAAGTTGTCTTCAAAATGTCAAACCACAGGTGTGAACTACTTTTCTGGGACTGCCATAATAAAGTGCCACAGCCTGGATGGCTTAAGCAACAGAAATTTATTTGCTCACCATTGTGCAGGTGGAAGTCCAAAATCAATCTGTTGGCAGGGTGAGGGCCCCCGAGGCCTCTCCCCATGGCTGGTGTATGGTCACCCTTTTGCTGCTGCTTCACAGGGTCTTTGCTGTGTGCACATGTGACTGAGGTTCCTGTGTGTCCTGTCTCCTTTTCTTATGAGGACTCTAGTCAGATTAGACTACAGTCCACCATAATGGCTTCCTTTTAACTTAATGACTTCCTTAAAGGACCTCACGTTCTAAGCACTGGGGTTAAGGCTTCAACATACAAATTTGGGGACACAGATCAGACCATAACCACAGGCCCTGGCTCTGACTTAAGGAACAGGCAGCTCAGTGCCTGAGACCAGTTTCAGAGCACATGGAAGCCCTTGCTCTTGGCTTTCATACCCACCACCACGCCTCCACCCTCATCCTTGCAATGCCTGGATTGTGACAGTATTAGTTCCCTGCCGCTGCTGTAACAACTGCCACGAACCTAGTGGTTAAAACAATTTACATTTATGCTCTTACAGTTCCAAAGGTCAAAAGACCACAATCAGTCTCCCTGGGCAGAAACAGGGGTGTCCACAGGGCTGTTTTCTTCTGAAGGCTCTGAGGAGGAATCTGTTTGCTTTCCAGCTTCTAGAACTGTATTTCTCTATTGCTTAGCTTGTGGCCCCTTTCTCCACCTTCAAAACCAGCCTTGGAGCACCTTGCTTTACTGTCACATTCCCCCATGTCATATCTCCTCCTGCCTTCCTCTTACAAGGACCCATGGCATTAAGGGCCCACCTGGATAAGCCTCTGCAAGACCTTTAGTCACATTAGCAAAGACTCTCCTGCCATCAACATTCTCAAGTTCCAGGGAACAGGAACATGTCTTTGGGAGCCATGATTGAGTTTGTCACAGTCATCCTCGTTGTGTGTGTCCTGGTCACCCTGTCTCCACTCCAGTGGAGGCAAGTAGAAGATGATGTGTGTGAAAGCCTTCAGCCAGCTGAAGGTTTTTTCTGCTTGCACACTTCACTCTTACTGCCTAGAACACATGCAGTCCCATGTGGCTGACTTCTTCACAGCTTTGGCGTTTCATCTCTTCTTCAGAAATGGCTTCCCAGCACCGCCTCCTCAGCCCTGTTTGTTCTCTATCTTAGCACTCCAGCGCTCACCACAGTTTCTCACAATTGCTGTATTACTTATTAAGGTACATGACTCTTATCCATCTCCCCTCTTAGACTTTCAGCTCTATGAGAGCAAGAAGCCTGGTGAGTCCGATTCTGTACTGCATCCCCAGCTCCTAGAGCAAGCAAGGGCTGTGGTGCTCCCCAAAGAATCACTGGGAGCTCAAACCCCAGTCCCACCAAAAAAAAAAAAAGAACCATTGGCTGCATAAATGACATTCAGAGTTAACAATTCATCAATTTCCACCCATGGCCAGGTCTTGAGTTTTGTCTTTTAAGAGATAAGACTATCTCTGAAGACATCTTTGACTCTGTATTCCCCAGATCCAACCCTGACTCTTTGTGGAAGGGCCCTATCTCCTAATCTCCCTAAAGCTTCCTGTCCCCATCTGTAGGATCTTTGTGGGCATCTCCTCATCTTCACTTGACATGTTAGACCCTCTCTAAGGACCCAGGCAACTGGCTATTCCAATAGAATCAAAGAATATTAGAGTTGCTGGTGGGGGGGATGGCCCAAACAGTGTATGCATGTATGAATAAATGAATTTTAAAAAAAGAATGAAGCACACACACAAAAGAATATTAGAGTTGAAAGGAACCAATCAGACCAGGGTTGGCCAACTATGACTCACTGTCTGATTACGTACATAAAGTTTTATTGGAATACAGACAACTTCCTTCATTTAGTTGTCTGTGGCTGTTTTCTCACTACAGTGGCAGATCTGTAGCACAGACCATATGGCCCCTAAAGTCTAACATAGTAACGATCTGGCCACTTACAGAGATGGCTGCCAACCCTGAAATAGACCATCTGATCCAGGCCCACCCACCCCACTGTACAAATGGGGGCCAAAATGTTTCTGGATCAGAGCCAGAGTGCCACAGGGAGCTCCTGTCAGGTCCAGGACTGGAATTCAGTTCTACAGAATCCCAAGCCAGGTATTCCCCACAAATATACCGTCCATCCTCTCTGATGTCCAGAATTCCCAATCAAACTCCCTTTCAGTCCTGGGCTGTGACCCTTATCACCAGCTCTCTCTTCACCATGTCAAAGAAAGACCACATCCATTTATGTTTGCCATCTACAACTTGAATCTGGACTTTGTAGCCTTCCTGAGCTGATTTGCTGGTTTGACCATGCTAGACCCCACCTCGGCTTTCTCCTCCCTTCCAGAGCCTCCGTTCCCACCCTCCCTACCTCTCCAACACCATAGCAAAGACTTAGATGGCCAATGCCCTGTCTGAGTTGAACTTCTCCCTCCTCTCTTTTGTCCCAGGCCACTAAGGGGTTAAGAAACCTGGCTTTCCCCAGATTCCCAGGGGAAATGATGTAGATTGTAGGCACCCCAGCCCCACCCCAGGTTCTATTGATCTAGAACTTTGGGTGTGAGGTCTTTGCAAATTTCATTAAACCATGACCTCTTCAGGCTGCTTCTGGGTTGCAGTCACTAATGACTTTAGAATAAAGTGGGAGGCCAGTGAGACAGTACAAAATTAGAATGCAGTATTTTTTCCTAAGCATTCTTCACTTTCTGCTTGACTCAAGGCCCTAAAATTCTTTCTCTCCTACTCTTCTGAAGAACACATCACAAATAATGCAATATTCTCCCCTCTGAGCAGACAAGATAAGAAGATTTTTTAATGAGTGACTGGCAAAGAATTCATGAGCTTAGAAACTATTGAAGTCAGAGTGACACAAAGAAGGCAATATTGAAAGGAGAGACTAGGTCCATAGACTATTCCAGAGGAGGCTGGACTCCTGGGACTTGCCAGGTGTCTTGGTAAAGGCATTACTTGGAAGGCAACAGGGTCCCTCTTTGGTGTCCTTTGGCATTTATTTCTCAGACCCACTGTGTGCCCTGGGCCCCTGACATAAAACACAGCAACCCAAGGGCAGCTCTGTGATAGAGACACAGTCCTACAGGGACTGGAGTTGTGGACCATGCTTGGGGCCACTGAGCAAAGGAAAGACAGAAGGGGGGTAGTGCGACTCTGCAAAACAACCCAGAGGGGAGTTCTCAGAGCACTTGGAGGCTGGTTTCCAACGGCAATGGAGACAGTGACAAAAATCAGTCCCGCTTCACCTGAAACAGTAGAATCCAATTCAGTTTCAAGTCAGTGTGTTTATTGAGTGCCTGATTCGGTTTAGGTGATGGAGAGAGGAGGAGAATGAGGAAGACAGCCTAAGCAGCGGGCTGGTGTAGGCAGAATTCCCTGGTGTCCGCCCCACAGGTCCACGGGTCCAGAAACTCGATTCTGTTAGTTTCACCCAGTAAGAAATTGCTAAATCTTAGTCTGTTTCATGAACAAATATTTATTAAGAGCTTACAGCCTGCCAGACACTGTCCTGGAGCTGAGGCTGCCACAGTGAACCAAGCAGTCCCAGGCCTCTTCCCTGTGGACTTTTTATGCTAACAGACATTTGCAGGGCCAGCAGAGTCCTCTGGGGTGGGGGTGGGGCCACATGGGAGGGGACCATGTGTGGTGCAGTTGCCAGGAGAAACACTTAGAGAGAGGTGGGATTTGAGCTGTGGTTTGAAGGATAAATGGGGTACAGATTTTTTGAAGGGCTGCATGAACTGAGTTGCGTGACCAGGAATGACCCTGGCAGGCCATCCAGGGTCCATGACCAGGTTATGGACCTAGGGTCTTAGCTCTCTTAGGGTAACAGGTGCATTCTGGGTAACAGTATATTCTGGAAAGCTAGAAAACAAAATACATGAGCTATGTAGTCAAACAGCTTGGATCTGACTCAGTTCTGATAACCTTGTGAACCAGGGCAGGCTTCTTAACCTCAATAAACATCACTCTCCTGACCATAAAATGGGCTGACTCAACTAGCTCACAGGTGGTCCTAAGTGCTTAAATGAGATCATGGATGAGTGAGCTGAGATGAAGGAAGAAGACTAAGTTGTTGCATATTATCGGTGTTATATAAAGTAGCTCTGACTCTAGGAAAACTGGAATCTGCCACCAAAACTTTGCGGGAAACTCATGACATCTGTGCACCTCCAGGGGTTGGCTACTCTGTGTTTCCTTTCTGCACCCCTATGGCAGCCATGCTGGACTGAATGGCAGCCCTTGTGGCAAGGGAGAAGTGAGCAGGTACCTAACAAGAATGAAGACATCTCTGCACAGCCTCAAATTTTATGCCCTAGGCAGTTACTGACCTCACTCTAATCCAGACCCTGCTGAATGGCAGGAAACCTTTTGGATCTATATAGTGCTTTCTCAAAGTGTGGCCCACCTAAATCAGAAGCATAGGGGTTGTTTCTTAAAATTGTATTCTACAGCTGTATGCAATTAGCATCTCTGGAGATAAGCCAGGAAAGCTGCATTTTAAAGACCCCACTCCCCGCCCAGCTACACATCCCCTCCACCTACTTTCTCAGGACCCCTACAACTATTTGAGAGCAGAAGTTTTTTGAGTGAAGTCCTTAGGCCAACAACAGCAGGATCAGGTACTGAGTAGAAATGCAGGTGCCTGGGTCCATCCTAAATCAGAAATGCTGGGGGTGGAGCCAGGAATCTGCATTTTTATCAAGGCTTCCAGGTAATTCTGATGCATATTAAAGTCACAGGGCAAAGTCTTAAAAATGGTGTCACCAGGTACCAGTTGCTCATGCCTATAATCCTAGCTATTTGGGGCGGGGAGGGGGTCCTAGATCCCAAGGATCAGATTCAAGGACAGCCCTAGCAAATAGTTTGGGAGATCCCCATCTCCAAAATAACTAGAACAAAAATGAACTGGAGGTGTGGCTCAAGTGGTAGAGCACCTGTTTTGTAAGCAAGAAGCCCTGAGTTCAAACCCCAGTACCACCAAAAAAAATAAATAAACCATAAATGTCCAGCCCTATTCTGTACTAATTAAATCAGAATCGTGGAATAGGGTCTCAAGTATCGGTAATGTTTTAAAGCCCCTCCTCCCCCCGGTAATGCTAAGGAGAGGACAGAGTTTGTAATACCTGGAAGAAACAGGAAGTGGGCACAAAATGCACTTAGAAAATTACAGCTCAGGCAGAAGCATTGTGTCACCGATGCCTGCCGCAAGCTAGACTCCCACCCATTCGCACCCAGACCCCATTGGCTTCCAGAGTTTCAGGGGTGGAGCCAGGGTCCCCAAAACTTGGTTGTTGACCAAGCTGGGAAAGGTTGGCTGTGAACTTGGCTGTCTTTACACCTTTGCCAAGTGCTTTTATGCCTTTTGGCAGCCTGGCACTTGGGAGGCCAGGAGAGCCCGGAAGAGTGTCAGGGAGCCAGCAGGGATGGGAAGGGAGAGGACCCCTTGGGCTGTGGTCAGGAGCCTCTGGAGGAAGCACACCAGGCATCACTGGCTGCCTCCTAGCTCTCAGTCCTGCGCTTGGTACTTTAAGTGACTCATCTCCCTCATATTCACATGACCGCTGAGAGGGCTAGTATTCCACACAGCAGTCACACCGCATGCGTTCATGGTCACAGCGTCCCCGTTTTACAGATGAGGAAACTGAGGCCCAAAGATTCCAAAGAGCCTGCCCCGGGCTCACCGGAGGGGTCGGGATGCCTCCAAAGGTTCTCGCACTCCTCGGGAATGGAGAGGCGGGGTCTGGGGGACTCGCTGCGGGCAGGGGTGGGGCCCAGGTAGCTCCTGCACCGCAGCCTCCCTAACGCGTGTCCCCGCCCCTCCTCCCGCCGCAGGCCCTTCCTCGTGCTGCCACCGCTGATGGAGTGGATCCGGGTGGCCGTGGCACACGCCGGCCACCGCCGCAGCTTCTCCATGGACAGCGACGACGTCCGCCAGGCCGCCCGGCTGCTGCTGCCGGGTGTGGACTGCGAGCCGCGCCAGCTCAGGTAGGGCGGGCGGGGACGGAGGGGGACAGGGGCGGGGACCGGGATGGGTCCCCGATCGCAGCCTCACCTCCCACGCCAGGCCCGCGGGCGCAGCGCGCTCGCCGCCCGCCTGTGGCGGAGGCTCCACGGGTTTAAATGGCAGACGCGGGCTTCACAATGGCAGGGCTCTGGAGTGGCAGAGATGAAAGAGGACAGCAGCGTGGCTGTGTGGAGAATGGACTCGCTTAGATGGCGGGGTGCAGGTGTGGCTTCTTTCTGCTTGGTCTCTCGGCTGGTATATTCCTATCCCTCGCTCCCTCTCTCTAGGATCTCTCTCTTTGGGTTTCCCTCCCTCTCTCTCTCACCCTCTCCGTGAAATACTGTCTTTCTGTACTTCCCTCTCCAAACCTTGCAAAGTGTAATTTCTGGCTGGCTAAGGCAGAGCCTCTTCCTTAACGCATACCTGAGGATGAAGTGGTTCTCTCTGCCTCTCTCACGCCTGAATCCATCCCGGGCTCCCCTCCAGCAAGGTGGGAATTACTCATGGGCTGCTCATGGTTCCCACGCTGGGGGGGAGGGGGAGAGGCTCGTTTTTGTCCAACTCACTCAAATGAGTCAGAACCTGGCTCTGAATGCTGTTTTCCAGGTGTCCCTGTCATCATTTTCAAACCCCTTCCCACCCACCTGATGAGAAATCCTCTGGCCCAGTCTCACCCCAGGCTGTAGGGGTTTCTGCCCTTTCTGGATCTAGTTACTGTCTGCAAAGAAGTGAAGGGTTTGCAGTATAAAAATGGTTCATGAAGGCCCAGAGCTGCCTCTCCATCCCTAGAACACACAAGGCGATGCTCAAACTCAAAACTGCTAGCATTGATTGATTGAATGTTTACCATGAGCTGGGCCTTATTTTAAGTACTCTACATAGATTAATTAATATCGAATATTCCCCACATGCCCACTTCAAAGATAAGGACAGTGGCCCAGGGAGATGAAGTCACAGGACTAATAAATGATCAGGATAGGAATTCAGACAGACCAGACCCCTAGGCCCGGAGTTTCAAGCACTGAGCTTTTCTGCTGCCAGGTTTCTATCTAGACAGTCCCTGGCTGTGCCACATGCCTTGTATGCCACCAAGAATAACAGCAGGTCTCAGGGAGAGGCTAGGGAGCCCTGATTTTTTTGAGCAGTTACTATGTGCCAGTTGTCAGCTGCAACAAGACATTTGCATTCATTACTTGTCGTCTTTAATCCCTTGGTAGCCTCAGGGACAGCACAGTCTTACCTGGTTACTTATTCTGAAGCCATTGGTAACAGTTTGTAGGTGGAAGTGCCAGGGAAGAGATCCTGGTGGCTCATATGCCAAAGCCCTGCCTCTGCCCACCAGGCTTTCCTGCCCGTTCTTTCCTATGGGTGATACCTGCACACAGTTCGCTCCTGCTCATTCTCCCCAACTCCAGCCTGGATGCCCTTGTGGTTGCAGCTCTCCTTGCTGCAGTAAGCCCTGGACTGCTGGAGGTGGGGGCGGGGAAAGTAACATGTTTCCTTAATGCTTACTGACAAAGTGGCCCTTGTTTGCTATGCTTCAGGAGACCCTACAGTTTAAAGGTTAGAAGCCTGGGCCGCAGAGTCCCGTTACCTGTTCCAAATCCCACTACTCCCATTAATTAGCTGTGCAATCTTGGGCAAACTAATTAACCTCTCTGGACCTTAGTTTTCCCAAGAGTAATATGGAGATATTAATCGCAGCTCCCTCAGAGGTTAGTGTGAGCACAAGAAGACATAAAGTGGTTGCGATTACCTAGAATCCCTAAGTTTCCACTGCCCCGATGTAATAATGGCGCTCATGCTTAAATATTGCTTTATAATTCTGGAAGGCCTTTATTACTTTCTCATCAGCCTTAAACAACAGAGGAGGAAATCAAGACTCACTAAGATTAGGTAATTCCCAATGCCACACAGATATTAAGTGACAGAATCAAGAGCCACATAGCAAAATCCAGACATCCACAAGTATAACCCTGTACAATTCGAACACCATACACGGAAGGTCTGCGTCTGTGCATTCAACCAACCACAGGTCACAGATACCCGGGGAAACAATCGCATCTGTACTGAATGTGAGCAGACATCTTTTCATGATTCCCTAAACAATGGAATATGAGAAGTATTTGCATAGGGTTTACGTTGTGTCCGGCATTGTAAGTAACCTAGACTGAAAAGTATTTGGGAGGAAGTGTACAGGTTATAGGCAGATACCAAGTCATTTTACATAAGGGGCTTGAACAGCCAAGGATTTTGATATCTGCAAGGGGACCTGGAACCCATCCCTCATAGATATGGAGGACAACTGTAATTTTTCTGGTCCCCCACCTTAGATCTAGACAAGACTCTCGGAGTATAGTGGTAGTCCTCTTCTGGAAAGTTCTGTTCCTTTTCACAGTTCCATAGCTTGAACAAGACCCTCAAGGGAGCTTTCAGTCTCTGTGTCCTCCTCCCTCTCAGAGCACCATCTAGTGACCAAGCATGTGTCACTCTGACAGTCACACCAAGAACTTTCATCTCAGCATCTATCCAGTTTGAGGCCTCAGTTCTGGCATTTGAGAGTCAAGTGTGATGTGCACACAGACTGAAATGCACAGTGGAGCAAAGGAAGCCAGTGCAATTTGAGTCCCTGGACTCTTTTGAGCCATTTATCTCTCCATCCTTGATTCATTTGTCTCCTGAATGACAACTTAGATATAGCAAATATACTGGTTGATTCTTCCAGATACATTTTCATCAAATTTGAGCATCATTTTCAAAAAGAAAACTAAAATACAGTCATACCTCCTTATCCATGGGTTCTAATCCTTGGAGTCAACAAACTGTGCATTAAAAATATTCAGAAAAACAATTGCATGCATGTGGAACATGTACACCCTTCATGTCAATACCATATGACAACTACTTACATAGTACAGACCTTGTATTAGGAACTGTGAGTAATCAATGCTTTAAGGTATATGGAAGGATGTGCCTGGGTCCTGTGCAAATACAGTGCCACTGGGTAAGAGTCTTGAGCACCTGTAGATTTTGGCATCCATGTGGGGTTCTGGTAACAATTCTCTATGCATACCAAGGGATGACCGCATAATATTCCATTAGCTTTTCTAAATGTAAGACGGGCTGGGCATGTAGCTCAGTGATAGAGCCTTACCTAGCATGAGGGCCTTGGATTCAGTCCCCTGCACCAATAAATAAATAAACAAATAAATACAAACAACACAATACAGAAAGGAAGGAAGGGAGGGACTTCCAAGATCTATTAACTAGAAAAATTCAGTATATGAAAGAGTACCTATTTTTCAGCCTCATTACATCTCATTTAGTGTGACTTGAAGTAGGAATTACTATCTCCATTTTGCAGGAAACAGGACCAAAGTTTTGTTCATTCAGATATCCCACAAAGATTCTGGAGTCCTACTCTGTGCCTTACAACTGTGTAAAGCAGATTCATTGTCCCACTTAACATGAAGGCTGAGGCTCACAGGGATTATGGAACCCGTCCAAGGTCACAAGGCTGCCATGGAGCAGAGAGTGGAGGACTTGGCCAGGGGAGGTAAAAATAGAGCCTCCTCTCTCTCTGTCCTGCCAGATATTAACCCTAGAATTTTCCAGATGGGCCTCCTACTTCTGAGACAGAGCTGAGCTCCCCTAAGTATAAACAGCCAGAGAAAGGCGAGGGTTGTTTGGTGTTCTAACAAATGCAAGAGCATGGCACTGACGGCTGGAGTGTCAGTGACATTAGCACATATAATTGCCTACCAGCTGGCCACGGTCTCCTGGAGGGAGGCAGCCTGGACACAGCCAGGAAGCAGAAGCCCTAGTGCTGGATTACCAGGTCTAGTCTGGCATGTTGCTGCCACTGATTTTCTGTGTGACCTTGGTCACATGCCACCTGTGCTCTGCTTTTGTCTTTATTCAGCTGCAGTGAGGCTTCACCATGGTGATCAGGTATTCAAAAGAGATACCCTGCCAAATGGCTGCAGCTTCCAGCTGACAGGGATGAGCCATTTATTCTTCCTTGATGGAAGCATGGAGTAATCCAAACCTGAGAACTCAGCCTTTCTTCTTCTTCTTTGAGAGGTGAAGGAATTGGGGGAGAAGTAGAAAGGAAGGAAAGAACCATTAATATGCCTTGGCAGGGTTCATATGTTTTCTTAATTACTGGGTTTGAAATACTTCAAAAATACAAAGATGAATGCTGTTGTTTTTCTCAAATTTCTGTGAGGCAGTTTTCATGCCCTGGAGCAAAGGCTGTGTTAAAATAACGATAGCAAAGGGTGTCTCCAAATCCTCTCTCCCCTGGCTGATGGCACCTATCAACAAGATTTGATGGCCATCAGAACCATGATTTCCTTCCAGAAAATGGTTAATCTCTTCTGCAAGTGTTTCAAAGCAAATTTTGAGCTATCCCAGAATGGAAAGCTCAGGGGTGGTGAGTTTTAGAATGGATTCAGGAGACTGGATCATTACTTGCTTGCCTATATGTTTAGTGAGCAGTGAGTTACCAATCCTCTCATCTAGGGCTACTGCTTTCTACCAAGTGACCTGGGGCAATTACTTCCCCATCCTTTGCAGAGATGGGCTTCCCATTTGCTCCATGGACTGATGGACCATGGCAGGGGATGAGGGCAAGTGTTTGATATGCTACTTTCAACCCTTGCCAGGTTTCCTGGGCACCTTCTGAGGCTGATAGGTTTTGTAATTTGTTTGGTGTAGGGAAAACTGGATTCAAAGGTGAAGGTTATGCCACAAGAGCACTGGGCATGAAATACAGCCCTGGGGTGACAGGTGGAAGTCAAGGTCATTCACAGACATGGGTGGGGTACTGATGGCCTGCTGGGTTCACACAGGAGATCAACCAAACAAGGGGAATTCCATCCCTGACATCAAAAGATATAGTCATCCCCTGACCAGGACCCCCATAGATACCAAACTCTGTGAGTCCTCAAGTCCTTTATGTAAGTGACATATTATTTAATATAAGTTTGTCTATCCTCCCATACACTCTAAATCATCTCCAGATGACTTACATGTCTAATAAAATGTAAATACTATGTAAAAAGTTGTTAGAGACTATATTGTGGAGGAAATGAGGCAAGAATATAATCTGTATGCTTTCAGTAGAGATGCAGGGTTTTTTTTCCTGGAGTGTTTTGGACCCACTGTTGACTGACTCCTCAGATCCATGGATATGGAGGGCCCATGGAACCATCCATCCCCTCCCTGGATCTGCATGACCAGATCTTGTTCTGTGGTCAGTGCAGAGTGCTCAGGACTTAGAATAAACAATCGTGAATAAAGGAGCAAGGTAATGTCATAGAGAGTCTGAGAATTACCAGGAAAGTAAAACAGGGCCTGGGGCAGAGAAGAACTGAGGCAAAAGGGACATGTGGACTGGGTGCTCAAAGGACACCTCAGGATGCTAAGGAGAGAGGAAACTTGGCATCTCGTGGACAAGGGGCTTATGGAGAGTGCTGGGGTGGAGAGGAGAGCAGAGCTGGAGCCGCATCCACACCACTGTTTCCCTTGGCCATGCCCACGTAGACCCTGATTCCCGACCTTGGGCCTCCCTGTCCTCTCCTCAGAAGGGCACCTGCAGAAGCTGAGCACCTGTGCCTGCACCTGGCTCTGTGGGGCGTTGGAAAGCTCCCCAGCCCCACAGTCTGCTCTTCCTCTCCCCTTGAGTGTCCTTGTCCTCCCTTGCCCTGGACAAATCTCTCCGTTCCCCTAGGACTCGCAGACTGGCTGAGTGAAGTCAGCCCCTTCTTCACCTCCTGCAGACATCAGACTCCATGCTGCGGGCCCCATGTGACCCAGCTGGAGCCACTGCCTCCCACACACTGAAGTCAATGCATTAGCACTTCCTGGAAAAAAAGGGAGCTGCCCTCTCGCTGATCTCAGGGGAATCTCCTTGGGGCTTAACTGTCCTCCCCTAATAGGGTCAGGGACAGGGCACCGAGCCTGCTCAAAAAACCCAGCTAGCCAAACAGCTTTGCCCTCAGCAATCACCTACAGAGATCCCTGCAGGTGGCACAGATAGGACCACAAATTACAGCAGACCACAGTGACTGCTCTGACAGCGGTCAGTAGAGATGTAGGCCAGGGAGCTGCAGTAACCTCACTGTGGAGTGGAGCCCAAAGAGCAGACAGGAAGGTACCACGTAGAGAAGGTGAGGGAGGAAATGGGGAGGGGAGAGCAATAGAGAAATGCACCAACACAGAGAGAGCCACAAATGCACAGGCCCCAGATGGGACACCATGCAGGAGGAAATGCAAGAAATCCAGACAGAGTACAAGATCCAGCAAACACTGAGCATTTCATACCAGGCAGGCTCTGGATTCAGCCCGGGTGGGTGTTTTATGCCATGCCAAAGAACTTGGACTTATCCTGCAGGACGTAGGAGCTGTTGCTGATTTTTTAAGGAGGGAAAAAATATCAGATTTATAATTTAGAAAGAGAGGCTGCTAGCAGTATGCAAGATGGACCGCAGCAGGCAGAGGCTGGAGACCTTACGGTCACGTGGTCCAGGTGAGGGGCTGACAGTTGGAAGCAGAAGCAGAAGATGGAGAGGGGAGAAGGGCCAAAGAGACACAGAGAAGGTAGAACCCACAGGACTTGGTCAGTGTGGGAGTGAGGGATTGAGAAGTGTTCAAAATGGCTCTGGGGGATTGGGAGATACGAGGGGTGGGGAAGGGTAGTATTAATGGGGTCAGAGTTTCAGGTGGAGGTGGATAGTGGTGACAGTTGTATAACACTGTAAATATCATAATGTCCCAGTTGAAATGATAAATTTTATGTATATTTTATAATATACAATAAGAAGAATGGTCCTGGGGTGTTTTCAAATGAAAAAAAAATGATATAGAACAGTGTAGAAGATTCCACCCTTGAGTGAAATGTGTGTGCATATATTTGCTGCTGATGTCTAGGCTGGAAGGGGAGAGAAGAAACAGATAAGCAGAGTTAGCTCTCAGGAGGGGAACTGAACAGCTGGGTATTTCTATTTGCTAAGGCTGTGGTAACAAAATGCTGCTGCCTGGGTGACTTAAAACTACAAACATTTATTGTCTCACAGTTCTGGAGGCTAGAGTCCAAGGTCAAGGTGTCAGCAGGGCAGGCTTCCTCCAAAGCCAGGGGAGCCTCCTTGTGTCCCAGCTTTGGTGCCCCCAGGCATTCTTTGGCTGTGGCAGCATCACTCCAGACCCTGCCTCTTTGCTATCTTCCCTCCAGGGCTGTGTCTTAATTTCCATCTTCTTTTTTATTTATTTTTATTTTTTCTTTTATTATTCATATGTGCATACAAGGCTTGGGTCATTTCTCCCCCCTGCCCCCACCCCCTCCCTTACCACCCACTCCGCCCCCTCCCTCTCCCCCCCCAATACCCAGCAGAAACTATTTTGCCCTTATTTCTAATTTTGTTGTAGAGAGAGTATAAGCAATAATAGGAAGGAACAAGGGTTTTTGCTGGTTGAGATAAGGATAGCTATACAGGGAGTTGACTCACATTGATTTCCTGTGCATGGGTGTTACCTTCTAGGTTAATTCTTTTTGATCTAACCTTTTCTCTAGTTCCTGGTCCCCTTTTCCTATTGGCCTCAGTTGCTTTTAAGGTATCTGCTTTAGTTTCTCTGCGTTAAGGGCAACAAATGCTAGCTAGTTTTTTAGGTGTCTTATCTATCCTCACCCCTCCCTTGTGTGCTCTCACTTTCATCATGTGCTCATAGTCCAATCCCATTGTTGTGTTTGCCCTTGATCTAATGTCCGCATATGAGGGAGAACATACAATTTTTGGTCTTTTGGGCCAGGCTAACCTCACTCAGAATGATGTTCTCCAATTCCATCCATTTACCAGTGAATGATAACATTTCGTTCTTCTTCATGGCTGCATAGAATTCCATTGTGCATAGATACTTAATTTCCATCTTCTGTAAGGTCAAAGTCCGATTACATTGGGGCCTGCCCTGATGGCCTCATACCTTTTTGGGAGACTTAAGTCAACCCATAACACTGGGTGGGGGAAGGAAATGCACTTGATTGTTGGATTTTGCAGCATATTCTGTTTCCCTCACCAATCTGTTATGTGAAAACTGACTCTGAGGTTGCTAATTCAGGAGGATGTGCCAGGGATGCTTTTTTCCAAGATGGCGCAAGGGCAGTGTGGGAAAAAGCAACAGTGGGTTTGGATTGGAAAACGTCAGTTGTCCATCCAAAGGAGAGGCTCCCTATAGGCTTTTCCATTGGAGCAAGGTGCCAGGGATTAAGCCCTTGCCCAGCATCTCCTTAAAGAAGTGAAGCACCATGGTTAGGAACACAGGCCCTACAGCCAGACTGCCAGGGTTCAAGTCCTGGCTAGATCGCTTATTCTTTATGTGGCCTTAGGCAAGATACTTACCCACTCTGAGCCTTAGAGTTTCTGTATCTATAAAATGACGACAGTAATATACCTATCTCATAAGGTTGCAGGGAGGATTAAATGAAATGATCTAAATAAACCATTTAGCACAATGCTCATGTCCCTAGAAACACGCATCAAACAGTAGATATCCTTTCTTCCCTCGGGACTACAAAGGCCAGATCTTCCTGGTTACCAAGGGAAGTAGGTACTTGAACAGATGTGGTGGTATACCACTAGGAAAATGAGGCCTAGTGTGTCTTGGACCTTTTGTCACTCCTACTGGGTCAGACCCCAAAGTGCAGGAAGAAAATCAGCCAGAGGTAACTGGCTTGAGAGCCATTGTCCCCATCCCTGTGACTCTAGGGTTCCTTTGTGTAACTCAGATTTTGTACTTTGTCTGAGGTATTAGATTGTGAAGGCCATCACTGGCTGGAGTCCAAACTACGTCCAGAATATTTTAGTATCCATAAATGGAGTCACTAGTGGGAAGAGAGAGGGGAGAAAGATGTGTACAGACAGCAAACATGGCCCCTGACTGGCTGGGCTTTGTCTCAAGTGAATGGAGGAGGCATGGAATATTCTGGAAGAAAAGGTCAAAGCATGGACTTGTATCTCAGACAGTTGGCTTCCTTTTCTCTTTAGGGCTGGGGCAGAAATCAGTTATCTTGATAATTGGGGCCTAGTAAATACTTGAATGAATGAATGAATGGTACAAAGGGCTATATTGAAGTGTGTTGGCAGCACCATAAGTGAACAGACTAGACTTTTCCTGAATTAATTCAGATGCAAAAAGGTAAGACATTTGGTAGGCAGGTGAAAACTCAGGTGCAGGATTCAGAAGAGTCCAACTAAAGAAGCCTTAGGAGAGACTCTGGTAAGCAAGTGCTCTTGAAGCCATGGGTGGATGCGATCACCCCAAGGCAGAGACTGGTGAAGAGGAGTCACTGTGAGACAAGATCAGGGAAGAATGAGGTAGCAGGCACCAGGAGCATAAGATGGAGAGGCATCACCAGAACCCAAGGTCACAATGCCAGCAGGAGATGAGGGCTGGAGGGGGCCCTTGGGGTTGGCACTGAGGAAGTCACCTTTCCAACAGCACTCTCAGCAGCCTGGTGTGGGTGGAATCCAGACTGCAGGCGGCAGACAGTTTGCCAACACTTGGAACTTGTCCCACTCTCCCTAAGTGTTAAAAGCAAAACAGAAACACATTTGGTGCTTATAGCAACACAGAGAACTCCATCTTAAGTGGTACCCAGGGCTTGCATCCAGACCAGGGCTCCAGATCCAGGCTGCCATATAGAACCTGGCTGCCCGGGGAATGGGGATTTTTTTTATTTGTTGGCCCCATCTTGATTCTGATAGACTTTCTGCCCAACGTGCTGATTTACTCCCAGGCCAGCAAACCTCCCAAACTGTAATTTAAAGTCTTAGTTACACAAGATCATTATCTCCCCTTAGCAATTATCAGGCAGCCAGCCTTACTACAAAAGCCTGGTGCCTAGTGCAAAAAGCTCAGTACAAAACCAGGGAACAGGTGCTTTCAGTAACAATGGAGGAGCAGTTCCTATTGTTCGTGAGCTCACGTGCAGCACAAGTTCCATTTGTGTGTGTTCATGTGTGTGCATGCATACCCCATCTCCAAAGGAGACAGTCCTTTCATCAGCTTGTTCAATCACCTGACAGAAGGTGAGAGCCACCAGACTGGCTGATCTCCAGTGTCTTTGCTAGTTCTGAAAATGTGCAATTTTGTAGTCAGACATTAGATTGCAAAATGACAGTGACATTCAGATCTGTGGGAGAAACTGAGGCATGTGAAAGATAAAGGAAATATAAGTAACTTCAACTCAAGTCTTCTCTTAGATCTCTAGCCTGTGTGGTTGGACATGATCCCAGGTATATCACACACACCACTCGCCCTGTTCTCCTCTGCCCCTAGGAGGGGCTTTCTTCTTCTCTTCACACTTGAGGAAATCTGAGCACCAAGAGGTTAGGGAACACGCCCACAGCTATGTGGAAAAAGTGACCCAGCTGGAATTTGAGCCAGGTCTATCCAACACCAAAGCCCAAGTTCTCTCTACTAAGGAGGCAATCGATTTTAAAAGTGTGAAACATGTAAGAGTGGACTAAATAAATAATGCATTATTCAATCCTACAATCATAAAAAAAATGAAGACCAGTTCTTTCTAGAATTCCTTTGAGTCTCCAGCACACAGTAGCTGGCTCTACTTTGTGCTTCCTGTGTGTTTCAGTGAATTGATTTGTGGAGCAGACAGGCAGAATACCTTGGTTTGAGAAAAGTTTAAATTTTTTCTTCATGTATAACAAGCCAAGCATAAACAGTCCTTGGCTGTTACAGGAGCTCCATGAGGTCAGGACCCAGGCACCTTCCTTCTTGTTGCTCTGCTGTCTGTTGAGTGGTACCTTCCTCTACATGGCCCTACACAGCAGGACTACATCTATCTACTGGGAGGAGAGAAAGTAGATGGGCAGGGCACGCCTCAGAGGTTACACATATCACTTCCTATTGGCCAACACTTAGTCATATGACCACACAAAGCTGCAAGGGAACTTGGGAAATGTAGTCTTTATCTGAGCAGCCAAGTGCCCAGTTAAAACTTCAAGTCCTTCAACAGTATGTAAAGAAAAGAAAAGACTGGAGGACAACAGTCTATCTCTGCAAAAAGAGATACACTAAGAGTTTTCATTCTCAATCAAGGATGAATCCTTTCCCTATAGGTAACTCATTTTTAAAATAAGCCATGCTGTCAAAGCCAGAGACCTCAAAGATCTACAATGCTGCTTCATCATTTTCTACCCAAAATAATGTGATAACCCATTATCACATTATTACTAGATGTGAGCCCGCTAGTTTCATTCTCCTTGGTGTTTCCAGCCCTTACTTTTGAGATAAATCTTTTTAAGCATAATATTTGAACAGACTCAGAATTTCCTTTATTTGAGGAAAGCAAAGACAGTGAGTTTTGCCACTAACTGTACACTGACTTCTCACAAGAAGGGTTCTAGGCTCCTTAATGTCCTTCCCACAGCAGAAAGGACCAGCAGGGCAGAGGGTGTGGAATCACACTTTTTGTTCCTTATCTCAGGCAGGTTTAATGAGCTGGTTCTTTTCTGTACTTTAGTGGCAGCATTAAACAGCAAGTGGGCACAATTTTTGGACCAAGATTTCTCCTAGGAACTTTGCAAGCATTACATGTTCCATTTACTACAATAATATAATTTTTTCCTTTGTTAGAAAAGTGCCCAGAGATCTTGGTATAACTTACCTCAGCACAACACTCAATTTGTTAATCTTTTTGCTATCTAAAAGAAAAGGGAAATCATCCTCGTGGGACTTGAAGCCTGTGAAAGGGCTTTGACTAAGGCTGTCCTGAGAAGCGTGTTGAGGAGGGGCCTGGGGGCTGTGTCCCATAGTCTTCTGATTTGCCATTTCACGATTCATTTCCACAGGCACCATTTTATTGTCATACTTACAGAATCTTGTAATGGGAACTGCTTGGTATGTAAGAAATGATGCAAAAACATTTTATTACTCTCACCAAGATTTCTCAACCTCAGCCCCATTGACATTCTTTGTTGGGCAATGTTGGGTTGGGGGTGGGGCTTCCTGTGTGTTATAAGACATTTATCAGCATCCTTGCCTGTACCTAGTAAATACCACAGCACCTCCCTAGTGTGACAACCAAAAATGTCTCCAGACATTGCTAACTGTCCCCTGGGTGTCAAAATCACCTCCCATGGTTCAAAATCACTGATCTGCCCAAACCAACCAGCGTCCATAGACAGATCTGCTAAGTGACTCAGAAGAAAAACATGGATTCTATCCGTACGTACATATCTGACTCATCCAAATCAGCCAGCCCTTAGGCTTCCAGTTTCCTGATCTCAGGAAAGCAGAGGGGAGGGCTGAGGGAACTTGGCCAGGGCTGACACTCTGCAAGTCAGAGCTGTTAAATGGGACCTGACTCCAGAGTGGGATTTGAAGGAAGGTGAGATAAGGAGAGTTGAATGAGAGGCACACCATGCTAGCAGGTAAGAAGGCAGCAGGGAAACGTGTGTCAGGAGTGGGAGGGAGATTCCTCTGTTTTTCCTCCATAAACTGAGGGTAACAGTCCCTAGTTTGGGAGTTATTTTAAAGATTAAGCATGTCATTATATGTGAAATGCTTAGCAAATGGGACACTATCTGTAATACCTATGGGTATTATTGTGTTCACCATAGTGTGTTGGGGAAGCTGTTTATAAATGCTTACCATTTCTCTGTTACCATCTTTGCTCTCTTCCAAAGACAACTAATCTGACCAGTGGCCTTGGGGAGTTGTATTATGACACACCTTATGGGTTATGGGGGGCCTAGGTAGAATGAGGGGGGCTACATCCTCACATATTCATCCCCACGATAGCCGAACACCTCAGCTGCATCCTACAGTGGTAGGTTTCTGGTATCTTCTGGGTGAGCAAGGGAGAGTGGCTTTTTCCCTCACTGGGCCTCCAGGTAGGCCCCTGGCTGCTAACTTGGAGAGGGGCCTTGGAAATTGCTCTGTCTTAGATATCACCCCTGCTAGTAAGACCCAGATGAATTAGAGAAGAAACAGGAATGAGAAATAAAAAGACCCAGGAGCTACAGCAGACTCAAAGGGTGTTCAGCAAGTGAGAAGCTGGGATCAGAGGAACCAGACTCCAGAACAATTGAAAAACATCCTGGAAAGACCTGCCCAGGTGTTGGAGGATCGTGTGGGTGGAGAAAGGAGATCCCTAGAGAGAGGACCATTTGTGACTACAAAATCACAGTAATGAGCATGCACTCCAAGTATCAGCCGATTAATATCGTCACACAGTGTGTCTAGTGGTCAAGAGTGCTTTCTTTAAACCTTGTTAGAGATGGTGACAGTGAGTACTCTATCATCATCCCTGCTTTGCAGATGGGGAAACTAAGGCTGACAGTGGTTTAGTACCTGTCAAGGTCCAATAGAGAATAAGTTACAGAATAAGATGAGTGCTGGCCTCGGCACTAAGCTCTACTGCCCCCATGAGCAAACAGGCTTTGGCATCAGACACTCAGCCTCTGCCCATTTCCTTGCAAATAGAGCAGGAAAAATATTTAGAACAACCTCCTTCCAGCAGAGGATCCTTTGACATGACAGAAATTGAGCACTTTGCAGTCCCCAGCACACAATAAGCAAGCAATAAAGCATGGTTTTAGTATCTATGATAGTCTTGAGGACTCCGGGGGCCTTTTGCAGGACAGTGCAGATTTCCTGTATAAGGAATCCCTGTGGAAGCTAGCTGTAAAACCACAGAAGCCCTCATTGATCAGCAGGTTGCTAAGAACAGACCCACGCTGAACGATTAGTGGGACAGAATCTGGAGCCAGTCTGCCAAGGTCACATCCTGACTCCTGCATATTAGCTGTGTGACAGTGAGGAAGTGAGGTTTGCCCCCCAGAGTCTGTATGTTGGAGGCTTGGTCCTCACTATGGCAGTATTGTAGAGATAGGAGCTTTAAGAGGTAGGGCCTAGTAGAAGGTTACTGGGGCTCTGCCCTCAGAAGGAATTAATGTAGTTCTTGTGGGACCCTGGCTAGTTCTATAGAAAGGGTTGTTTTGAAAGAGCAAGACTGGGGCTGGTGGAGTGGCTCAACCGGTAGAGCGCCTGCCTAGCAAGCACAAAGCCCTGAGTTCAAACCCCAGTGCTCCCCCCAAAAAAAGAGCAAGACTGGCCCCTCCCTAGTCTCTGGCTCCCTGTGTCCCCACATGTGATCTCTCCATCTCACACATGCTCCTGGTTACCATGCCATCCACCATAATGTGACACCAGAGGCTGCACTAAGGGGGCCTCCAGAACAGTCATCCTCCAAAACTATGAGCTAAGCAAACCTCTTTTCTTTATAAGTACCCAGCTGGGGGTATTCTGTTATAACAACAGAAAACAGACAATAAGCTAATTAACTTCTCTGTGCCCCATATCCTTATCTATAAAATAGATTAAAAATAATAATGCCTGCCCTATGTGGTTATCATGAGAACTAAACAAGTTAACATTTGTTTAAAAAAAAAAAGCTTATGATACACCTGGTATGGAATAAGTGCTGAATCAGTATTTGTTAAATAAATAAAACATATAAAGTAATTCAATGTGTCCATTTCACAGATGAGAAAACTGACAGAGATTAACCTATGCAAGGTGACCCAGTTGATGAAAGCAGAGCCAAGGGATGAACTAGACAGGCTGGCATCCAAGCTCCCGCCTCCTCTGGGACAGGCTTTCCAAAGTGATGATGGGTCCAAGGCTGAGAGTAGCTGGGTACATTTCAGCCCAGTGTGGTCAGGATTGATCTTAAGGCAGGGAAGGAAAAAAGGGGAGAGTCTTGTTGGGCAGGACCTTAGGATCCTAAGGTGTTGTCTTTCTCGCTTGCTGGACTGTTCCAGAAACTGCATGCAGCACAGACTCTTCCCGACCTCTGTCATCACTTCTAATTTGCTTTCAAAACCATTCTGGACAATGCAGTAGCCTCCTGGGAGCCTGGCATCCTCCTGGTGAAGGGATTCCAGTGGTATTTGTTAGACACAGTGTCTAATTTGAGACCTTAGGAAGCTCTGTGATTGCCACGTTCTGTAGTCTCTGCCTTGTGTTTGCTTCTTCCAAATACAGTATAATCTTTCCAAACAGCCTGTGCTTTGCTTTGTAATTGATGATGACAAGTGTGATAAGAGATCTCTAACATTTAACCAGCACTGCGAGCTAAAGGTTGTCCTCTTCTAAGCACTGTGTGTGGAGTATCTCATTTGTTCTGTACCCAAAAATTCTGGGTGGAAGGTATTATTACTAAGCTCATTTTACAGATGAGAAAAACAAACAGCAAAGCAGTGAAGTTAACTGGCCCCAAGATCACAGCTAAGTAGCAGAGCTGGGATTTGAACCCAAGTAGCAAGGCAACCAGAGTTCACACTCATGACATCTCTAAAGGGTAATAAATGCATAAAGGTGTCTGGGCATCTCCAGCTGCATTTGTCATTCAGGAGGCACTGAGAGATCAGCAGAATGCACTAGCCCCCGCCTTCCTCGGGGAGAAAAGGCATCCCAGTCCCTTGCTGTACCCAGGTCTTCAGGCCTCTGGAAGACATCTTACTGAAGTCGTGTCCCTGAAGGGGTGAATATACTGAGCTGGTCTCTCCAGGCTGGGGCACTTGAGAAATTGACCACCTTGGTAGCTGACCCTTTACTTAAATTGATCAGGTTTTTTATTCCAGTGTTGAAAGCCACTCAAAGGGAAAACCACAAAGTTGGTTACCTTCTGATGAAGCCCCAAGGGACAAACCGACTTAACAGACTTCTGCATAAATAAGTCAAGTACAGAAGCAGGCACACTTCTTTGCTCAGGCTGCAGGGGTCCCTGTTTGTTTACAGCACTGGAGATCCTTCAGGAACTTTCCAGAAAGGGTAAATGGAGCCCTAAACCATGTTCCCAGGAATGCTGCAAGGAATGGTTTTCCACAGAGTTGAATTCTCTAACAAATCACATTAAACAGAAAGCCATGTTTTCATACTTTCATGGAAAAATGTTTCATTTGCTTGCCTGACTTATCTGGTTCAAGTTCAGTAACCAGAACGTCCATTTACTTTGTGTGTCTGAGGGATTCTTGATAAACAGGTACTTTCTGGAGCTGTGCTCCTGAACAAATGGTGCTATGTGTGTGGTGCCCACCTGTAACCCCAGCACTCGGGTGGTGGAGGCAGCAGGATCCCAAGTTTGAGTTCAAAGTCAGCCTGAGGCACATAGCAAGACCCTGTCTCAAAAAAAGAATGAGTGACAACAAGAACCCCGCTCTCCCACCCCAGGGTAGAAAGGACAGTCTGTTCAATACGTGGTGTAGCGCAGACTAGATGCCCACATGGAAAAGAATGGAATTAGACCCTCCCCTCATACCACATACAAAAGTCCACTCAAAACAGACTCAAGATTTAAATGGTAAGACCGGAAACTGTAAAACTACTAGAAGAAAACAGAGGAAAAGCTCCGTGACATTGGTTCCTGGCAATGATTTTTTGGATATGTCCCCCAAAGCACAGGCAACAAAAGCAAAAATGGACCATGGATTGCATCAAATTGAAGAGCTGCACAGCAAAGGAAACAATCAACAGAGTGAAGAGACAGCCTATAGGATGGAAGAAAATACTTGCAAACACACATCTGATAGGGAGTTACTATAGAAAATATATGAGGAGCACAATTCAATAGCAAGAAGGCAAATAGTTCATGCCTGTAATCCCAGGCAGGTGGGATGCATAGGTAGGAGTATTGTGCTCCCAGGCTTCCTGAGCAAAAGCAAGGAATAATACAAGAAATAAAAACAAGGAAAAATAAAGGGAAAAAAAAAAAGAGCAAAAGAGCCAGGTGTGGTAGTACATTCCTGTAATCCCAGGTACATGGGAGGCACAAATGGGAGAATTGAGGATGAAGACCAGTCCAGGCAAAAAAGTGTCAAAACCCTATCTCAAAAAACAAGCTGGGCATGGACGTACCAGCAAAATGGGAGGTGAAGGTAGGAGAATTGCAGTCGTTGGCCAACCCTGTACAAAAGTGAGACCCTACCTGAAAAAGAAGCTAAAGAAAAAAGGGCTGGAGGTGTGGGCCAAATGGTAGAGCATACTTGCCTAAGAAGCATGAGATCCTGAGTTCAAACCCCAGTACTGCCAAAAATAAATAAATAAGCATAGACATTTCTCAAAAGAAGACATACAGATGTCTAATAAATGTATGAAAATGCTCGTATCACTAATGGTTAAGGAAATGCAAATTAAAACCATAATAGGACAGCACCTTAGAACTTCTAGGATGGCTATTATCAAAAAGATGAAAGATGAGTGTTGGCCAGGATATGATGTAAAAGGAATCCTTGTACAACTCTTGGTGAGAATATAAACTAATACAGGCATTATTGTTGAAAACATGTCATTCCTCATAAACCATAATACAGCAATCCCACTACTGGATTCATCCAAGGGAATGAAATCAGAACATAGAAGAGATTCACTGGCAGCATTATTCACAATAACCAAGATACAGAATCAACTTGTCCATCTGCAGATGAATGGGTAAAGAAAACGTGGTGTGTATACACAGTGGAAAACTATTAAGCCTTTACAAAGGAAATCCCATCATTTGTAATGCCATAAATGAAAATGGAGGACATTGTATTAAGTGAAATAAGCCAGGCACAAAAATACTGCATGACCTTACTTAGGTGTGGAATCTGAAATAGTCAATCTCATAGAAGTGGAAAATGGGATTGTGGCTGGGGGTGTGGAGGAGAAGGAGAAAGGTTGGTCAAAGGATACAAACATTCAGTTAAAATGGCAAAATTTCAAAAGTCTATGTACAATATGACTGTGGTGAATAACAACATATTCTATAGTTGCAAATCGCTGAGTAAAAAAGTCTTCTCACCACAAGTAAGTATGCAAAGTAACACATATATTAATTATCTTAATTTAGTCATTCCGCATGTAACCATCTTTTAAAATATCATGCTGCACACCATAAATATATACAATTTTAATAGTTAACTAAAATTGAATTGTTCATTTTTTAGTGGCTCTAGGGTTTGAACTCGGGGCCTCACATTTTCTAGACAGGCACTTTACCACTTGAGCCATGCCTAAAACCCTTTTGATTTATTTTCCAAATAGGGTGTCGCATTTATCTCTGGGTCTGCCAGGACTTTTATCCTGCTGAGTATCTGGAAAGACAGGCATACGCTACCACACTCAGCTCTTTATTGATTACAATTGAGTCTAGCAAACTTTTGGCCCAGGCTGGCCTAGAACAATGATTCTCCATCTCTGCCTCCCACATAGCTAGGATTACAAGTGTGAGCCACAGCGTCCAGTAATTCATGTTTTAAAAAGAAGAGTGAATGGTTGATTGCACCTGTCTCCCCCATCAGTTATTACTGTTTGCACCGGGCGCTGTTGTGACTATAGCACAGAACAAGATAGATATGGTCCTGCCCTGGGGAGGTCAACATGTTAGTGGAAAAACGACTGTCAGAGGGGCCTCCTGTGGATGTACAATTCAAGCTTATCTGGAAAGAGGAGAAAGAGCAGTCCCACAAAGAACAAGGGAAAAGCATTCAAGGAGAGGGAACAGCAGGACAGAGTCCTCAAAGCAGGAGAGGGGTACTGCTGGTACAGTGAAGGAGGACAGGCACCTGGGAAGTAGAGCAGACCGTTGTCACCAGAACCCAGCAGACCATGCATGGGGAGCTGGATTTTATCCTCAGTATACTGGAAGGCATTGAAAGGTTTTAAGCAGCACCATGACATGGTCATGTTTACGCTTACAGTCACCCTGACCTTGTGTAACAGAGGTTGGGATGGAGAGAAACTCCCATCGTGGTGCTCAGGACCAGGGTAGGAGCCATGGAGGTGGAGAGAAGTGGCTGGGCTGGGGATTTGGGTGGCAAAAACAACAGCTGATGGAATGAATATAGACACGAGACCAGATTCTGGCCTGAGCACCTGAATAGACAGCAATGCCATTGCTGAGATGGGGTGAGCCAGGACAAGTTTGCAGGGTGGAGGCAGAGATATTCATAGAAACGGTTTCCTTGTGGATACGCTGAATTTGAGGGCCTGAGAGACATCTGAGAGTTGAGCTATAGTAGGAGTTGGGTGTGTGAACACAAGGGCATGATGGTGAGTGCCAGAGCCCACCAACCAGAGAAGGTCAGATCACACCAGCCAAATCCTGGTCATCCCTTAGTCTTCTGTGATTCAGGCAGTCCTCTTACCCCAGTTTCCTCATCCCTGGAGCAATGCTCCAAATAGTGCCTGGATCATGGTTGGAAAGAACTTGCATTTCAGTAGGAAGTATGCAATAAACTTCGGCTTCCTGTAACAATTATCATCATCTTAGCTGCAGTAATTTTCTTGCCATTTGTCTCTTTCTAATTAAAATCAAGGACCCCAGGAGCTGGTAAACACTTCTGATGCTCTTGGAATTATCTGTTTGTGAGCCTGTGAGCTCTGTGAACAAGGGTTCTGTCTCTCATCTCTGGAGCCCCTAGCATGGGGCCCAGCACCCAATAGCTACAATAACATTTATCAGTCATGTGGAACTTATCTTGACTGCAGGGGATGGGAAGCTTCATTTAATTGTTTCATGAAACATTGAGGCTATCAGAAGGGACTTAGAGACAGACAAGGAAGAAGACATGGCAATGGGTTTTTTTCTGTGACAGTGACTATTTATAGCAACTTTGTCCAAACATGGAAACTCTGAATTTTAAAGCAGCTTCTTCTAGCCTAGGCAGCAGTGTGTTAGAAAAAAGTGTCCATACAATGAGTCAAAACTGACACCTCCCTGACATTTGCATGCACGTAATCCAATCCAGGTCCAGCCAACAAACGCAGGCCTCATACTTACCTCTGCTGGAGGCCTGTGACAGGTGTCCTGGGACCTTGCCCTGTTACTCTACGACCATAAAACTTCCTGAGCTGGTTTTAGGGACCATCAGATGAATCCTGCTACCACCCCAAGCGTCTCTCCCCTCTGAGGATGGACACTGTTTACACTGGGGGGGTGGCCCATAGCTTTCTCTGTGTGTTCTTTCTATACCCTTGAGAAGTAGCTTTGTCTTTGCCGAGATCAAAGATGAGACACCTAGCTAAATTTAAAGATAAAGATAATTTAAAGATAAATAATGGACAATGCTTTCATATAAGTATGCCCCATAAAATATTTCTTTAGTATTTCTGTTTGCTTAATCTGGCAACTCTACCTGTCCAAGACCCAAGTTCAAAGCCCTCATGAGGTGGGTCAAGAAGCCCTATGGCACAGCCCCATTCTGTGCCCTAGCAGTTTATGTCTGGGATCTGGTGTCATGTGAAGCCAGGCCAGGGGTCCGTCCGCCCTGCCCACCACACAGATAGCTTTCTGTCTTCCCTGAAGACTCTGCAAACAGTATTTGGGTGGTCTTGACTCTCCCATCTGCCATGGAAGGGTCATAATCCTGGAGTCCTGGTCCCAGTCCACGGTAGGCCCCTAAATTCTGTTAACTGTCCTCCCCCACCCTGCACCAAGGCTCTCATACAAATAGGCCCTTAGAGGGCTCATCTGATATCTGGTTGCTGGAGTGTGTGCAGACTAGATTCTGCCTCAAGCCCTAGCCTCCCTGTCTGTTCCCAGGAGTCTGTCTGCACTGCGTCAGCTCCCCCTGGTGGCCAAAATCAAACTCCTAGTGTTAGCAGCTCCTGCCCAGGGTTCCTGGAGCTCCAGGATGGCCCAAGACCCCTCAGCCAAGCAGAGATGAATATCAGGAACCCAAAGCAGGTCAAGTCCACTTCCGAGGCTCTCCTGGAGTCCAGTACCAGCTGCACTCCCCAGACCCTGACCTTACCGATAGCCAGGAGCCTCAGTGCCACAAACATTCTCAAGCAGTAACTTATCCCACGTCCTCCAAGGATGAAAAAGTTCATCTCGTCACTGACTTCACCTGCCTTCTTCCACAAAGCAGGCTAGTTACGAGCAGGCACCAAACCTGGAATTTTGATCCCCTGCTTCCTTCCCTCAGTTCTCAGCCTCTGAGTTAGCAAGTGGGGGAAGGAGGAAAGGCCTTGGGATAGCTCTGCCTCCAGATGAGGGTGGGGGTTCACCAGTCTTTGTCAGGTGAGGTCTGAGACACACATCTGCGCATAAAAAGACAGAATCCTACCCTAGCTCAGTCCCCTATCACTTTCTGCTTGGGGGTGGCTTCTTTTGTCCACTCAGTGAGTTCATTCAGCACTGACACATCTCCCTGCTTCTCCAAGTGACTCCCCTCAAGCCCATCCTCCAAGTTCCCAAGAGTTGGCCATCCAGCTGCATTCCTCCTCCACATGCATAGCAGCCCTTGCTGGCTTTTAAGGATAAGCCTTAAGACTGAAAGCAAAGGGCCTCTGTGACCTTGCCCTGCCGTTCTCTCTTCCTCCAGCTCTGAAACTCTCTGCCCCAAAATTTTGTGACCCAAAAATATTACAACCTGCACAGTGACACCCCCCCCACAGCCTGCCATGTCTCATCTAAAGACCTCTGCTCCTGTTGTCCTGCACAAAGTGCTTCTGCCCTCTCTTCTCCCGTCTCCTAAGATACAGCTTGGGTCACCTCCCCAGGAATTCTTGCTGGGTCCCCTGGGCTCCATGTGATACAGCATCCTTTATATTCCCATGACAGACACATCTGGTCCAGAATAGCTGGCATTTGTCACGGAGGATGACACCCTGTGCCTGTATCTTTCCTCCTACCAGGCAGTGGGCTTCCGGAGCAGGGATGGTGGTCTCAGTACCTAAAGCACCCCTTGACACACCAGCAGGCACTCAACGAATGATTAGGGATTTGATGTAGTAATTAACTGATTGATCAGTTCACTGAGAGAAGGAAATAACATCCTTTACAAGCAGAGTGTGTGTCACCTGCTTGACCCCATTGATGCCCTTCCACTGCCCCAGTTCTAACATCTTTCTCCCTGCACCTGGCTGATGACGTCGCCACGCACCTTACCATCTATGCTTTCAGTCATCTCACACATTCTCCATCTGGTTCTGTTGTGACTACAAGGATCCCACTGTTCTGTGTTCATTTCTCTCACATCTTTTAACACCTCCGCATACGCTGTGCTGCCTGACAGAGTAATGAGGCATATAGACAAGGTCCCTGCTCTCAGAAGGCGCCAGCCTTAATGTGGGGAATCAGGTGAACAGGCAAACAATAGGACAAGGTGACATGGTAGACACACAGACTGGCTCTTCACACAGACTACCTTGGTTGAAATCCCAGCTCCTCCACTTGTGGATTGAGTGGCCTTGGGATGGCCCCTTACCTGTGTCTGTTTCTGCAGAGTTAAAAGAGGAATAATGACAGTACTTAACTCTTTGCTTGGGTGGGAATTGAGTGAATTAACTCACATAAAGAGTTTAGCAGAGGGTCAGTCATGTAGATACTCAGTATTTGGGTTGTGATCCTAGCTCGGCGTGCTATGGGAACGCAGGGAGGGAAAAGGCAGGGGCAGTGTCGTAAAGGATGACAGCTCAGGAGACACTGGAAGACAGTGGTTTTCATGGGAGGCCAGGAACTGGGCTGTTGCCAGAAAAGCAAATGTGATGCTCGAGAGTTTGCTCCTGGGCCCTGCTGGGCCTGGACTGAAGGGAAGCCACTAGACTCCAGTGACCATCTCTGCCTCCCTCAGGGCCGACGACTGCTTTTGCGCTTCTCGAAAACTGGACGCAGTGGCCACTGAAGCCAAGTTTAAGCAGGACCTGGGCTTCCGGATGCTGAACTGTGGGCGGACGGACCTGGTGAAGCAGGCGGTGTCTCTGCTGGGGCCTGATGGGATCAACACCATGAGTGAACAGGTGCAGGGTCCCCTCCTCCTCCTCAGGCAAACCCAGGAGCAGCAGGAACTGGACAGAGGTGCCCCCTGCTGGTCACTTGGGTTGCTTTCTGTTGTCAGCTTTTAACACGTCTCATAAAAATACTCTTGTTCATCTTCATGGAAGCAGCACATGACCATTGCAGCTGACATGGAAAAGAGAGAAAAATAGAACTACTCCAGAAAGGAAATAATGCCATCAGCCAGATGACCATCATTTATATTTAGTTTGCATCCTTTGTGCTTTTTTCAGCATGGTTAAAATTAGTTCTCAGCCCATCTGTCTGTTATTGCTTAGGCCAAGTCCAGGGTAACTTTACCAAACTTCTAGGGTATGTTTAAGAAACACAAAAATCAGTCTGGGATCAGGTACCAAGAGATGGGCCACATTCCCCAAATCCTGAAACTGGTACAGTGACGGACACTGATAGCCACCAATTAGGAAGATAATCTTGTTGGGGAGAAATGTCACAAACAGAAAACAGCAGTTTTCAATGTGACCCCCAGATGAAAGGTTACAAGGCACAAATGGGGCTGCTTCTCACAGGGGTAGCTCATGCAGCGAGATATGGCAGGGACTATTTATTTAATCACAGCTAATAATTTTCTTAAGCAACAATAAGGAACACTAACACACACACACACACACACACACACACACGTTATTTTTTTCTAAACCAGGAATTCATTGTAGTTTGCTTTCCACAATTTTTGTGTGTTAAAGATACTTTGCTGTGTTGTTGACTATTCTTTTTCTAGGAATCACTTTTAGTGGCTAAATAAAATGGTCATGTTGTTAACCATACCCCAATAGTTTAGGGAGCTTCTGATTGGTTTTATTAATAATGCTGGACTAAATATACTTATACAAGTCTATGTTCAAATCTCTGACTATTTCATTAGGGACCTTTTTTAAATGGAAGTAGTGGCTCAAAGGCGTCAGCCTTTAATGAGGTCTCAATCTTCCGCTACTTTCCAGAAGCTTTGGTTTTACACACCCTCCAGCTCTATGTGTCCCCTGTTAATCTTCTGCTTATCTTTTGTTTATGTCTTTGTTGAAGTTTTTCTGTTTTTCTTGTTTACCTAGAATGACTCTTTATATATTTAGGTACATAGCCCTTTGCTATAATGCAATGAGTATGTCTCAGTTTATTGTTTACCTTGGAATTTTGTTTATGATGTTTTTAATTATCTGTCCCCAACGCTAGAATGATTTTCCTTTATGACTTATTTCACAACTTTTATGCCTAAAAATGGATCCAAAGACTAGTTAGATATCTTTTGATGGTTCAAATTTTTTTCTAGATATCTTTAGTGAAACTAGAGATGATTCTGGTGTATGGTGTGAGGTAAGGCTCTAACTTGAATGTTTTCTCAACTAGCCACCTGCACAACACTTTTGATTGAAAAACCCATCCCTTCCTTCGTTACCGTGGTTCTTTTGTCATAAACAGGAGTCAAAAGCAGCGATGGTATTCCTCCTTTGCTTGCCTTTTGCTTGCAAATGATAATGTCAAGCCAGATGTCAGTAATGGGGGATGCCTCATGCTCAGAGGCATCCAATTACCCTTGACACTGACCAGCAGCTTACATAGAGCAAAGAGGACACTTGTTATGACAGAGAAAATGTCAGGGAAAAGGTGTTCATCAATTAGATAACTCAGAGCCAATAGTGCAGAATCCAGAAAGTTCCAAAAAGAGCCCACAGTTTAAATCAGTCATTTGCATTAGTGTACCCTGAAATAAACATAGGAAAACCCTCCAACTTAAGCAAAGATAAACGTTGAAAAGGCAGTGTCAGTTCCTTTCAGAATATGGGGGAACATGCAAATCACACATTTCTTTTTATCATTTTGAGCATAAGCCTGGCCTCCGACACACACAAGTAAGACTTCCCGTTGTTTCTATCAACTGAGCACAGCCACCTTGTAAACATTCTCCATCTCTGGTTTTAACCACCACAGGGCATGACCCCCCTGATGTATGCCTGCGTCCGTGGGGACGAGGCGATGGTGCAGATGCTGCTGGATGCCGGAGCTGACCTGAATGTGGAGGTAAGGGTGCAGAGGGTTGCAGGCCCCGTGAGCCCAGAGAGGGGCTTTTTCCTTCCAGAGCCACCCTGTGGGAGCTCGGGTCAGCAAACAGATCCTTGTTTGGCCCTTTCAGTGGCTGTGGCCCTGGTGCAACCACAGGACAGATTTTGCCCATCCCAAGGTCCCTGCCCAACCAAACTCTAAGGAGCTGTCTACCTGCATGTATATTTCATTTAAAACAGGCACAATAGCAGCGGGGAGCACTGGTTTTGGTGGGCTGAGTGGTCTCCAGCTCTTGACTCATAGCACCAGTTCATTTATTCTGGAGTCCAGACCGAGAGAGCTATTCCAAGTCATCTGCTCACTCTCTCTGCCTGATACACAGCAGATGACAATGACCTGAGCTGATGTTGCCCCCAGATCTTCACCCAATGCACCAAATCCTGGCTGGCTCATTTTGTTGGCTGAGCTGATAGATCTTAAAGTGAATCTTCAGGCTTCCGTGAAGAAGTAGAGTGGAAAACTCAGTCCCCCTCCCTCCCTCTTTAGAATCTGACAGGCTTGGGTTCAAGTTCTGAGACCACCCCTTCACAGTGACTTGCTTTGGAGCATGGGAAGTGATGTAACTTTCTGTCCTCATCTGTAAAATAGAGGAACACTTGCAGTGGTGCACACAGTTGTTGGAAGGACAGATATTGAGAGTATCTGGCATAGAATGGCAACTGTAAATAAGTGAAATCCCACTCTCTCTCACTCTCTCTCTCTCTCTCTCTCTCTCTCTCTCTCTTTTTCTTTGCCATGTTCTCTGCTGCCTGAAGCACCAGTCTGCCAGATATTGGCAGTTTTAGACATCAAAGCAAATGGCATGTTCCAGCCATAAATCAACAACTTTGGGGAACCTTTTTTGGTCCAAAATTAGATGAGGTCTTAAAAGTGTGATTTCTTTAATTAGTCAATTTTATGACCATCTGAGAGATACAGACAATAGATAGTTTTGGATCCAGACCCATTTCAGATCCTGCAAGTTTCAGATATTTAGGGATTGTCCACACCTGCTGAATCCCTAAGTAGCACACAAATCTCTGCAAGGACCCCTCAGCTTTGGTCCTCAGTTCATGGGGTTACCAGGCCCTCTACTCCAGCCCACCTCATGCACCTCAGTTCAGGACCTCCTCCATGCACGGCAACTAACCTACAGTTGCCGAGGTGGTATGGTCCCAAGGACCCTGGGGAGAAGAACTATGTGGGGTGCTTATCTTGTACTTCCCCAATTTTTGGTTTCCCCAGCACCTGTCTCTTGACCTAGGGTGTTTTGAGGCCTCTCTACTGACTGTGTCAGATTACTCATTCTTTAATGTAACCAGCAAAAACTCTGTACCCATGTTTCCAGCACATGAAGGTCCTTGTCAACCAAGAATCCAGCAGAAGGATGAGCTGAGACAGTGTGGGTGAACTGTGAGCAGATAGGAAGTCCCCTCAGAGGAGTCATGGTCTTCCTGGCATGAAAGCTTACCTGGAACTCATTGCCCACAGAGAATCTCTCTGCAAAGTGCAGATGGAACAGTAGTAACATTGCATACCACCTGACATCCTGCACCTCTGAGTCACCACCTTCTTTAAGCAGTAAGAGGGAAAGAGACAGGCAGAGGGGCTGGCCCACTGTAACCACCGCTATTGCTTCACCAAGGTACCCCAGGTGTGAGCATTTATGCTGTTAGAGACGTGAAGGAGTCTTTGTTAGGCACAGAGAACACAGAATCACTAAGAAATATTTTCACTGCCCTCAGAGATGACATCTCCAAAACACAGTCCTCCTATGGCCTGCTTTCAGAGGGTCACTTCAGAACCTGTTCTTACAAACACAGGCAGGACCAACACCAATTCTGGTGAGAGGTGTTCCAGGCATCGCCAACATTTCCCAAGGACCTTCCAGAATGTACTTTTTATACATCTCTAGCCCATGTGCCTAGCCATAGATAGGTCAGGATTGCTAGCCTGAGTATTGTGAAGGTCACATTTTGAAAATAACTTCAATTTGTTTATAGGTTGTCAGTACTCCTCATAAATATCCATCCGTCCACCCCGAGACCCGCCATTGGACGGCTCTGACTTTTGCTGTGTTGCATGGACATATTCCTGTAGTTCAGGTATTAACGTGTTTCCCTCTCCACATCTGACCTTTAATTCTAACCCCCTCCGTGACACAAATCTAAGCCTCTCCCAGCATGTACATCCTTACAAGACTCATATTGGTTAACTGCAATTCAGTGTAACATATTCAGATCATATGAATCAAAATTTTATATATAAAGATCTGTTTGGCCAAGCTTTAACCAATATGAAATCATCAAGTACCCACACAGAGCCCCAAACACAGAGTGACAAGCCTGCCGAATTCTTCCGGTTGCTCTGGGGTATTTACTTTGTGGATTTGCTAATTTTGCTTCTTACCACATGAGACTTGCTGGTGTCCATACCTTGGAGCCTCCCCGAGGCATGCTCCAGTGTTTTGTAGAATCCGGTGGTTTCAAACCAGTGGGAAGAAGCATCGAGATCACCAAGGGAGTGTTTCCAAAGGTGCTTGCTTGGGTTCCACTTCTTGAGAATCTTGAGTTCTAGGGTAGGGCCTTAGCATGTGTCTTCTGAAATAGTTCCAAAATGGTGGCGTGCCCTTATCATGAAGGTCCTTGTCAATGAAGAAGGCAGCAGAAGGATGAGCTGAGACAGTGTGGGTGAGCTGTGAGCAGATAGGAAGTCCCTTCCTCAGAGGAGTCATGGTCTTCCTGGCATGAAAGCTTGCCTGGGATTCGCTGCCCACTAAGAATCTCTCTGCAAAGTGCGGATGGCGTGGTAGTAACACTGCACACCACCTGACATCCTGCACCTCTCAGAGTCACCACCCTCTTTAAGCAGTAAGAGGGAGAGACAGGCAGAGGGGCTGGCCCACTGTAACCACCGCTATTGGTCTGGGGTGGGGCCAGACAGGCAGCCTTCCCAACACTCTCCCAAGTGATGATGATGATGCTTTGTGCATGGACCACACTGTGGGTAGTCTCGAGTTCTAGAAGATGCGAGAGGCCCTCAGCTCATTCTCCAGCTCTGTGCACAGATCACTGACCATGTGCAGTCTATGTTTGGGATGAACAGCCATCCAGTTCATCCTAGGTCTTAAATTCAGTCTTTACTTCATTAGAAAAGGGAGATCAGCATTCAGGCTGTGACACAACCAGCCCCGTAGTAAGTACTGAGCCTCAGGGATGGCAGGAACTCACCTCCCCTACATGGCCCACACCTCTGAGTTCTGTGTAGAGCAGGGACACAACTCAGCAGTGTTGAAACTTCACAGAAGCCTTTGTTGTTTGATGGGTCATGAGAATCCTTAGGACAGACCCAAAGTGATGTTTCAGAAGATTGAGTGTGTGACATGTCACCCTGGGAGCTGGCTTCTATAGAATATCATGCCAAGTTCCCTCCCAGCAGAGGAATCTAAGAAAGAAAGGGTCAGATGGTGGTCTGGGGGACACAGATGCCACCTGTTAACAGGCAGTGGCATCCTCAGCCTTTCAATCAGGAATGGGAACAGGGAAGCCAAGCAAAGCCACATAGAAGTCAGGCCACTTCACTACTCAGATACAGCTGGTCATGGGATATCAAGTGTGCTGCCCCTGCCTGGCTGTGCAGGACAATCCTAGGGAGGTAGTAAAGATGGCAGATTTGTCCCCATTTTACCTCAGTACCACAGCGAGTGAGATTGGCATGGGCAGAATCTCTGCCTCCTTTAAGAAGCCCACCTAGCTGGTGGAGTGACTCAAGCAGTAAGAGGGCCGGCATAGCAAGAAGCCCAGCTATCTTAGGGAATACACAGAATTGAGTCATCAGAAGCAAAACTTCTGGAACTTCTGTCACTTTATTAACAGATCTTGTTGGCCAGAAAGCTTGGCATTTACTAGCTTGTCCCCAGAGCCATTTGTGAAAGGGATTCTTGTGCTGGTTGACCAAGGATGTCCCCTAAGTCCATCAGAACTCCTGAGAGTCTGCAGGTCATAAGAAACCACTCCAGGGCCCTCTAAGGCCTGTGTAACCGACCCAACAATGGAGTCTTCCAGCTTTCTGGTGCCCAGCACTTCTAGCTCAGTGCTTCTAGAAACTTTAATGCACACACAGGTCCCCAGAGATCTTGTTAAAATGCAGTCTGTCATTCAGTAGGTCTGGGGTGGGGCCAGACAGGCAGCCTTCCCAACACTCTCCCAGGTGATGATGATGCTTTGTGCATGGACCACACTGTGGGTAGTCTCAGGTTCTAGAAGATGTAAGAGGCCCTCAGCTCATCCTCCAGCCTTGTGCACGTGGTCACTGACCCAGAGGGAGGGAAGAAGCACTTGCATCTCACAGATTTCCACCAGCCTACTGATGCCTCCTCACAGTGCATGTCTGGGAAGCATCTCAATGGCCACTCTTCCTCTGCAGCTCCTCCTGGATGCTGGGGCCAAGGTGGAAGGCTCAGTGGAGCATGGTGAGGAGAACTACTCAGAGACGCCCCTCCAGCTGGCAGCCGCTGTGGGTGAGTTGCCAGTTCTGACCCTGGCCAAGTGTCTCTTCCACCTTGGCCTTCGATGTGACTGTGAATTTACTTTTGCTTTATTCTCTTATGAAACCCCCTTCTCTGGGCTTGCAGGAAATTTTGAGCTGGTTAGTTTGCTGTTGGAGCGTGGTGCGGATCCCCTGATAGGAACCATGTACAGGAATGGAATTTCTACAACCCCCCAGGGTGATATGAACTCATTCAGCCAGGCCGCAGCCCATGGACACAGGTAGGCTAGGATGGGCCAAGGCCTCAAGGTTCCAAGTGGTGCTTGTTAAAAATGCAGATTCCCAGACCTACCCCAGACCCGTTGTAGCTCTGGATGTGGGGCCCAGTGGGGTGGTGGGAGTTGGTCCAGGTCCCAGGCCTGGCCGGAGTTGACGTCACATGCTAACTTTCTGCTAAGAGTCAACTCCACGGAGTACACATCTGCACAGACTGCCTCGGCTTATTCATTACCCACCAGCTTTAACCACAGCAACAGGTCACTCTGGGCCAGTTTGGATCAGAGTACATCATGTCAGTGGTCACGAAGTAAGAAGAAACCATATGAAAATAATAGAGCCCTTCCTGTTTGCCCACTTCCCTTCTGTATTCCCTTCAGAGTTCCCAGCAGACCTTACTACACATCACCCCGAGTGATGGAGGGAGTGCCGACTAACAGTTGAAAGGAAAGAGCCTCTGCATATTGTTCAGCTCCAAGATGCCCTCCAGGAAACATGGCTAGTCATGCCCCACCATCTTCTCCATCCCCACAGCCCCTGGCCTATGGTCAGGCCCCTGAAACACCACCCAGGAGATGGCCTGTCATTCTCTGCTCCAGAGGACGTGGTCTCCTGATTCCCTCACCTTGCCCCCCACCCCAGCACAGCCACTTCCATCTCTGAGCGTGTTCCTCTCTGGGTTTATGATTGACAGGAATGTGTTCCGCAAACTGCTTGCTCAGCCAGAGAAGGAGAAGAGCGATATCCTGTCCCTGGAGGAGATTCTGGCTGAGGGGACTGACCTGGCGGAGACAACCCCGCCACCCCTATGTGCCAGCCGCAACAGCAAAGCCAAACTGAGGGCCCTGAGGGAGGCGATGTATCACAGCGCTGAGCATGGCTACGTGGATGTCACAATTGATATCAGGAGCATGGGTTAGTCTGGGCACCTTCTGCCACTGGGCACAGCCCAGCTATAGGTCTCTCTTTTGCGCTCTCTCTCTCTCTCTCACTCTCACTCTCTCTCTCTCACACACGCACACACACACACACCCCAAGGGGACCCAGAGAGCCTCTTCTTCATTGGTTGGAACACTTCTTAGCCAAGACACCATACTGTCCACATAGATGGCAGCACCCTGCCTGCCCCAAACACCCATCCTCAGATCATCTTACCCTGTGTCCAAAGCTCTGCCCTCGGTCAGGAAACCTGCTCACCTGGGGAGTTTGTCTGAACACAGGTTGCCAGGCCCTACACCCAGAGACTCTGCTGTCGAGGGTCTGGATGGACAAAGGCTGGAAATCTTTATATTTAACAATCATCCCAGGTGTTCCCAGTGGTTGAGGAATTGCTACTTAGAGCACACCCACCTCCAGGACACAGAGACTGGCAGCTGTCAGAGCAAGGCCATCCCTTACTCACCAGAACTTCAGAGGCCAAGGACATTCAGGAAAATCAAGAGAAGCTCATCCTGGTGTGAACCAGCCCACAGCCATCTCTGTAGTAGGTCTGGGGATTGAGGCTCACCTAGCTGTCACCAGTCTAGTGGCTTTAGTGTGGCAAGACAGCAGTGGGACCTGGAAATGAGTCCCTAAATGCAGGGTGTGGCCTATCAGGGCAGGCAGGGGCTGAAGAGAAGCCTCTGTGCCACAGTTCTGGAAACAGCCTCTCTCCATAGTGATTATTCATTGTATGGGATATTTATGGCATCGCCCTGAGAGCCTGTTTTGCATGATTTTGACACTCAGAGGCTCTGAATGAACAGGGCTACCTGTCATGAAGGGGGTGAGACACGCTTTCCCCGTCTCTGCCTCACCATGAGGTGGAGAAGCTGCATAAAGGAGGAGACCTGATGAGGTTACTGCAGATGGAAATGTTTCATACAGGGGACCAGCAGCAATAGCCTCCCGGAACTTATTTAGCTGCAACTACCCTCCCAGCCAGCGCTGGAGTTGTGAAGTCCACTGAAGGGTTTCACCAGCTCTCAGCTATCATCTGAGTATGGATGTGTCACCTAATCCCTTCCCTGAGCGTCCCTCTCCCCAGTCGGGGTAGAGGGGACAGAGACTGTGAACTCAAAAGTGTATAATGTGCAGAAAAAATGCATAATAATTCCAGTATTCCACACGATGATTCTATGTGGTAAAAATGCAGCCCTAATAATATGAGTAGCATGAAACAGACACTCTTAGTCCTGGGAATTGAGTTATAACCTTCAATTTCAACTTCTGCAAGTCTTGGCTCTATTTTTGAAAGTCAGTCCCTCAGTCTCATTGTTTGCTAATGCCCTGGGGAAAAGGCCAACTTCCAGATAAAAACATGCATCCTCCTGTGGTTGTTTTCTTCCCTGCCTTCTCCTCCCCTCCTCTCCCACCTTCCCTCGTGCCTCTTCCCTTCCAGGTGTCCCGTGGACTCTGCACACATGGCTGGAGTCGCTGCGGATTGCCTTCCAGCAGCACCGTAGGCCTCTCATCCAGTGCCTGCTCAAGGAGTTCAAGACCATCCAGGAGGAGGAGTACACAGAGGAACTCATCACCCAGGGCCTGCCCCTCATGTTTGAGATTTTGAAAGCAAGCAAGGTATGAGGGGGTTGAGGCTGGCGTTCTGATCTGGAGGTTCACAGATCAGAATGGTCCCTTAGTCTGACACTGCCCTTCAGGTAGGATCACTGCTACATCAGTCACAGGTGGCAAATGCACCCCAGCTGGCTACAGCTTCTTCTGCAATCATCTTTTGGGGGCAGCTGTTTTGCTGAGCACCAGTTACATCCCAAGGCACGTGGGCACATTGGCAAATCAAATATCTCCTAACTCAAGGAACTTGCACTAAAGCTGGATACCAGTTTGTGTGCCCAGCATGTGAGGTGGTTTAGGGTAGCTGGGTACAGGGTGGGACAGGCATGAGATTCAAGAAAGGGAGAGGAAGGTGGGCTTCCTAAGGTGCTGACCCTGACCAGGACCAGAGGGACAAGGAATCAAGCAGAAAGAGGGAAATGAGTACAGCTCGCTGAATAAGTAGAATGCAGACTCTGTTATGGTTTCTGGAAAGCCAGGCCCTGGGAGAAATCTTTTCAGGTGAAGAGGGTCAGAGGAACCCAGCTCTGACTCCTCAGGGTTCACCTCCACTGACACCCACACACACACATCTAGCATCAAGGAAATATAGTGTTGCTGTATCCCTCTCCAAACATCAGTCTGGCCCATGGACTATTCTGAGATTCATTCTTAAAAATCTCTCTGGGCTCGTTCGTTTGGCAATCCCATAAAGACACTCTCTGTCAGAGGCTCTGTAGCCCCATTCTTTGTGTTGCTGGGGTACATCGAGGGTGGGCAGCCTCAGTGCCCTCATCCCCCACCAGTCATTCAGTCAATAACCAAAGGCAAGGAGAGGCTGTGGCAGATGCCCAGCATTGTGGTGATCAGAATACCAGAGAGGCCCAGCCTGCCCACGAGGCTCTGAGGCGGGTGTATGAGCTATAAGTCATCAAACAAACACCCCAAGGGCTGCTCAGCAGGCCCCAGGGCCAGTGCAACACAATGGTTGAGCACATGGACTCTGGAGCCAAACTGCAGGGGTTCAAATCCTGGCTCTGCCACTTACTAACTTTGTAGCCCTAGTCAAGCTAATTAGCTGCTCTCTGCCTCAGTGTCCCCATCTGAAAATAATTATGTAAGATAGGTAGACAGACAGACAGACATGGCTACAATACTATGAACCTCTTTGGGTGGTAATGAGTAGAAAGTGAGTCAATACTCTAATACTATTTGAATCATCCCAACACAAAGTAAATATTCTCTATTAGTAAATGTCTGACCTCAGCAGAGAAGACAGTGGACATTTAACACTGCAGGGCGACTCAGGCACCAGCCAGGTATGAATCCCAAGCTGAAGACAGGCCATCTCTCCTCAGAATGTCATTCCAAACATTTCCCTCTGCAGAGCCTTGCACGCCCTCACTCACAAAGGGAATTGAGCACTTCCCAAACTCATTTGGCCTCAGAACCCTTTTATAATGAACCATCTCAAGACACAAAGGAGGAGTTTTTTTTAAGGCTAAAATACATATTTTTTGTATTTAACTACATGCAAGGCACTAACCTAAACACATTAGAAGGATAAACTCAGTCCTCACAAACAAGTTTTGAAGGTGATCCTATTCTCATTCCCATTTCACAGACAGTGAAACTGTGGCACAGAGAGGGTGAATACTTGCCCCACGTCACAGAGCTGAGACTGAGCTCCAGCAGCTGGGCTGCAGAGCAGCCCCTTTACCTCTTTGCCCCAGAACAGGCTTTTGGAGCTCTGGGATCCACAATGGACCCTGTAAAGTCTCAAGAAAAACTGGCCTGTGAATCAGATGGCCTCTCCTGGGCAGGGCTGACATGCTGCCACAGTGGGTACAGAGGGGACACCAAGCTGCCTTCTGCAGACAGCAGGAAGTAGCAACGCAGCCTGTCTGCTTTGTAGCTGTCGGAGCACCTGGTCTCCAGTCCAAAGCGAGTCTCACTGGGTGTTCTCATTTGCACCATCCTTAGCCCAGGGTCCCTGAACCCCCTGCAGGCTGGATTTGTGCTTGGTGTCCAGGCCAGCGAGGCCCCCAAATAGGAGCAGGTGTGTCAGCCTTAGAATAATGAGCATCAGTGAGTCCACGAAAATTGAAGCCTACTGGGAGCATTTCAAAACCAAGCGTCTCCTTCCCTGCCTCCAACTTCAAAATAAATAAATGAATAGAACAGCTTTCACCTGACATTCCCCAAGAACCCATCTGAGAGAACAGTATCAGTGGATCTGTGTTCTGTTGTTTTTGGCTTCTCTGTTAACTTTTCTTCAGGCTGCAGCAGGAGTTTCAGAATTTACTGTGTGTATTCACAAAACCTAACTGATGGGTTTTTAACTTTACTCAGAAGTATGACAGACACACAGACAAGTTCCCAGATCGTAACTACAGAGCCTAACAAATTCTAACAAGAACAGACTGTGATCAGCACCTGTCCAAGAAACACAGCATGTGTGGCACCTGCAGTGCCTGTGTCCCCATTGGTCACCCTCCTCCCCACCCCCAAGGACCACTGCTTTCCTGGCTTCTAACGGCAGGCTTCATTTTGTCTTCATTGCCCTGGCTTCTTTGATGGGCACAAAGGGACTATTTCTTAGAACGCACAAGTGTAAGAGCGCACAGAGTGGGCGGTGCAGGTTCCTTCCGCTCTCGAGTGGGCGGAGCTCCATTGCTTCCAGTGACTCCTTTGAAAATCAGCCTGGTCTTTCTCCGCAAAGGTAATTCCAGAGCAATGCTCAGGTGTCCAGATCAGCCCCTGCCTGGATTGCTCAGAGTGTAACTGGAGTTGCCGTCATGGAAGCCAAGGCCACCTGAACCTCCCCTGGTCCCCAGGGCTTTGGAGCGCCAAGGGCATGAGGTGACACTCCACAGTACTCCAGTCTCTGACAGCAAGAGTAGGGCAGGTCACGTGGTGGGAGGAGGTGGGTGTCCCCAACAGCTCTGACAGCAACAGCTGGGGAGACAGGAAGAAGGAAGGACCTGGGCCAGCAGATGTGGACCAGAGCCAGCGCCTCCACAGCTGTACTGGACACCCAGGGAGGGGGAGCCAGAGATGAGACACTGCTAGCATCCCGAAGGCGGGAAGCTACATCGCATACACAACAGAGGCAATGGGTTCCCCACAGCTGCAGTGTGACAGCAAGCGTTCCCCAGGCACACACTGTTTCCTCATCTGTGCCTTCTCTCCACTGACATCTCTTTGTGGTTTTGCCTGCATTTCAGTTGAATTGCTTGCTTTTTTTGCTGCTGAATTTTGAGTGCTCTTTGTGTATTATAGGTACTAGTCCTTTGCCAATTACATGGCTTGCATGTACTTTCTCCTGTTCCGTAACTTGTCATTCATCCTCTGCAATCTTGGTGCTGGCATTTATCAATTGTCTTTATTCATTGACTTTGAGGTCTTCCTGGTCCTTGGTATTTTGAGCGGATTTCAGTGGAAACAGGGAATTTTCTGAGACGCTGGATCTTCTATAGACTTTCTGCTTTCTCTGACTTCTTTGACACTTCCCTGGCAGGGGAAGGGTGGCTACCACCTTGTTATTGTCAGGTGGAGGCGGAAGTCCAGATTCCACACTCAGCCTCTGTCGACACCAGTGGGAGGGGCTCCTCATTGGTGGGTAGAGCAAGCATGATGGCCCACCCCAGCTGGGAGTGGAGGTTGTCTCATTACTGCTGGGCAGGAATGGAAGCTCCCTTTGGTCTCCATTCACATCTGGGACGGATCATTACTAGCCTATGGGGATGAAGTCCCGGTTCCCTACTTGACTTTCCCTGACACCTCTTCAGTGGAAGCCTGGGGATGCCTTTTTGTAGCCTGATGGGGATGGAAATCTGAGCTCTGCAGGTAGATGGGGCCACTGTTTCTCCTGTCATGTTGACTGGAGTAGAGCAGCTATTGTCTAGAAGTTTCCCCTCTGCTAGGCTGCCCTTTCCTGGCCCACCAGATAAAGAGCAGGTGTGGGTTGAGGCATTTCTGATTGCTGCTTCTTTGGCATCAGGAATGGGATGTGTGCAGCAAAAGGAAGCCACCAGTGCATAGCCCCTCCAGTCCCGAGATCCCTAGCTGGTGTCCCTTCTTCTGTCCACCTCCCAGATTCGTTGTAGGTTTCCTTTTTATGTGATATCCAGGGTTCTTAGTTGGATTTATGTATTAGTCCGTTTTCTGTTGCTATAACAGAGTATCTGAAATGGAGGTAATTTATAAAGGGGAAAGGTTTATTTTGAATCATGGTCTGAAGGGCAGGAAATCTGAGGGCATAGGACCAGCAAAGACTTCATGCTACTTAAACTCATGGCAGAAAGTGGGAAGGCAAGTGGACACACGCAGAAAAGAGGAATTGCCTCAGGCGACCTTTCTTTATAACAACCCACTCATGATAACCCATCCAGTTCCACGAGAACAGAGTTCATCCCTCTTAACAACAGAATCACCTCAGCATCCTCACACTGAGGACCAGACTTGTTGTTTCTGGGCCTGTGTGAGGCTGAACATCATGGCGGGGGCTATGTGTACTGCAAAGCAGCCCACCTCATGGAAGACGGGAAGATAAGAGGAAGGCATCAGGGACCTGGTGTAATCTTCAAAGGCATGCCCCCAGTGACCTATTTCCTCTGTAGGCTCCACCTCCTATGGTTTCTACCACCTCCCAAAATCGTGCCACAGCTGGGGACCAAACATTCAACACAGGAGCCTGTGGGGGACATGTCAGATTCAAAGCAAAATACCGTTCCACACAGCACTGCTCTCAGATCATCTAAGAATCACAGTGTGAATTCAAAACCTTTGAAAATGAGATTCAGTGTGGACACAGGTTGCTAAAACTTCCTAATTTGTCAGCCTCAGGGAAAACACTGACACAGAACAAGTTTATGTTTAGCAACCCTTACTGTTTCTTGCATTCATTCATCAAACACTTTTTCACCTCCCTGTTTCCTTTCCTCACTCTCACCCCTCATTCAGCCCTTTACTGTCCTCCTAGTCTCTCCCTTCTCTGTCTCAGGATATAATCTTGGGAAGTTACGTGGTGCTCCAGGTACTTACGGTTTGGACGTGGATTTAATGATAATAACCACCATTTCTGAACACTTACTGTGTGCCATGTGCCATCCGAGGCACTGCTTGGAGGGAGGTGGGTGCATTATTGCCCCCATTTTAAAGATGACAAGCAGGAGGCTCAGCGAGGGACTCTGAGCAGAGCCAGGATCCTGCCTGACCCAGGCAGCCTGGCCCCAGAACTCATGCTCTTAACACGTACACCTCCCTGTCCCTCTGCTCCCTTTGGGGGGTTTGCTGTGGGATGACAGCTTCATCCTCTTTCATGACAAACGCAGACATTGGTGTGCAGCCATGGAGCCATCTTTCGATGGGAGGGTCACCCCAAGTCTGAAGTCATGGGCCTGTGGAGCCTACATTGGAAAGGACCTTGAGAATCATCTAGATTCATGATCTTCCCAATTTATGTGCACGCCACTGTTAGAATTTTTCTCAGCTCTGGAAGCTGTACTACTTACTGAAAGCAGTGGGCTGGGGGTGTCGCTCAGTGGTAAAGAGTGCATGTTAGCATGTGCGAGGCCCTAGATTTCATCCTCCCCCCCCAAAAAAAACAAGTAGGTGAAAATATCATCTATACAATTTATAGTTGATCTTTTTTTTTTTTTTATGGTACTGGGGTTTGAACTCAGGGCCTACACCTTGAGCCACTCCACCATCCCTTTTTTGTGATGGTTTCTTTTTCAAGATAGGATCTCACGGAACTATTTGCCCGGGGCCAACTTCGAACCACAATCCTCCTGATCTCTGCCTCCTGAGTAGCTAGGATTACAGATGTGAGCCACCAGCGCCCGGCTGATCTTTTAAATTAGATCAACTTGCCAGCTAGTCAGGAGGCAGAGATAGGAGGATCACATTTAGCAAGACTCTATATGAAAAATAAACTAAAGTAAAAAGGGCTGGTGGAATGGCTCAAGTGGTAGAGCCCCTGCCTAGCAACCTGAGGTTGCTAGGTCCTGAGTTCAATCCCCAAATAAATAAATGAATTCAATGCGTGAGATCAACTTACCTTCCCTTAAGTGTATCTAGGAAGGAAAACACTACTCCCTAAATAGAAAGCCCTCTTCACACTGCCTTGTGAGCAGAAGGTACTGATCACAGTCAGTCAATGTGTGACACTGGCTGCAGGGGCTCATGTGGCCCATGGGGGCAGGGAGCCTCCTGCTGTGCCTTTTCCAGCTGTAGGGTGCTGTGCCCTCAAGGGAGGCCCATCTATAGGGATGAATCACTGTCCATGTGGATTGTGGCACAAAACTTATTGTCCGGGTCCCCAAAGAGTCAGTCATTTCATATTCTCTTGATTCCAAGACACATCTTTTTTCACATTTTCATGTTTCTCTGTTTGAAATGAGCCTTAAAATGCATGTTTATGTCTAATGAAATGAGGTTTTTCTTCCTCTTCTTAAAAGTTTCCACTAACTTTATGACAATTTTGGGGGGCAGTACTGGGGTTTGAACTCAGAGCCTCACACTTGCTAGGCAGGGGCTTTACCACTTGAGCCTCTCTGCTAGTCCTATTTTGTATTGGGTATTTCTCAGATAGGGTCTCACAAACTATTTGCCCAGCTGGCTTTGAACCATGATCCTCCTGATCTCTGTCTCCCAGCCTTTATGACATTTTAGAACCCTAAAAAATAAAGATTAGATTCAACCCTGAGAATTTGCACATTACAGTTAGCTGTCGCATCTCCTTGGGCTCCTTTTGACTGCCCTTGTTTTTGATGAGCTTGACAGTTCTGAGGAGTACAGGTCAAGCACTTTGTAGGCTGCCCCTCTAGTGGGAGACATCTAAAATTTTTCTCATGACTCAACTGGGATTAGGGATATTTGGAAGCAGAGAAAAAGTGCCTTTCTCATCACGTTGGTCAGATGCACATTCCGTCGGTGGGAGTCATTGATGTTGACTTGGTTATGTGGATAGGGCAGTAGTTGTCAAGTTTCTCTGCTGTAAACTTGCTCTCCCCCCATTCCACATGTCCTCTAAGAGTGAAGCCAGCACACGCGTAGCCCTCATTTCAGTGGTGGGGAGTTCCATCTCCCCTGGGAATTTTTAAATATTTGAGGATTGTCCATTTGGGATAAATATGGCTAGCCCTTAAATTTACTGTCTCAGGTGATGTAACACATACTGAATTCTGAAAGAAAAGTCAAGCTAGGAGTTTGGGAGAGGTGGGATCTTGCACTGCCTGTTTTTGTGACCCTAGTACCACTTCTTCCATGGTGCAAGACACTGTTGATGCTTAATAAATACCTATTGGGTTGGATCAAGCAACCAGGAAAAAAAAAAAGCCTCAAAAGCCTCACAGCAGGTTTTACTGCTGCCCAGGCTTTCTCAAGGCCACCAGAGTCCAGGAAATGAATTTTCTTTGCTTACCTCAGAGTTGACGAGGCAGGCTGGGGTGGTGGTAGACTCCTGTAATCCCAGGACTCAGGATGTAGGGGTAGGAAGATCAAAAGTTTAAGGCCAGCTTGAACTACACAGGCAGACCCTGTCTCAAAGAAACAAAAGAGTTGATGAGGCAGGAGCTGAATCACCAGTGAGACTCATAAGACAACCCTTATGCAGGTGAGAAAGCCCAGGGACCTTCAAGACAGTGTGCACAGCATGTCTGCAGACGACAGGCCTCACCTTCTTCATAATTGGTGATGCTTACTGAGTGTCTACAGTGTGCATGTGGCGCTCTGGGTCACAGAGGTGATGAAATATGGTCCACCTGATGTAACTTGAGACAAGTTGTATCCATTTCCCATTGCTGTAGCAACAGATCATCACGTGGAAGACACCCGTATGTTAATCTCATGGTTTCTGTGGGTCAGAAGTCCAGTACAGAGTGGCTCAGGTGCATTCTGTACTTAAGGTGACAAAATCAAGGTGTCCCAGGACTGTGTTCCTTTCTGGAGGCTTTGGGGAAGAACTGCTTCCAAGCTTATTCGGTTCCTTATGGTTGTGGGACTGAAGTCCATGTCCCTGCTGGCTGTTGGCTGGGGTCCCCTGTGCCCTGAATGTGCTCCCTGCACATGTACTCAAGATGCCACTCAAGGTGGCACTTCCACCTTCCAGCCCACAATAGAGCAGCAAGTACTCCTCAATCTGGCTTCCTCTTCCCCCCATCTTTTCTGAGTCCTCTTCCACCTTGATTTGTAAGGGCGCATGTGAGCCCATTGGAATAACTTCCCAATTTTAATTAAATTACAGTTGAATTTGTAACTGCTGTGGTCCGGATGTCCATGCCTCCCCCTGCCCCACTTCATCCATTGAATTCCTAAGCCCCAAGATGATGATGTTCGGAAGCATGGCAGGCAGTGAGGATAAGATTAGTGCCCTTATGAGAGAGGCCACAGAGAGCGAGCTGGCCCCTTCCACCTTGTGAGGACAGAGCTAGAAATTGCTGTCTGTGAGGAAGCAGGGCCTCACCACACAGCAAATCTGCCAGTGCCTTGATCGTGGACTTCCCAGCCCCCCGAAGAATGAGATATAAATTTCCGTTGCCTTTAGTGTCTGGTTTATGCCATTTTGTTATAGCAGCCCAAATAGACTGGACAGTAGTTTTCATCACCCCTGCAAGTAGGAACTTGTATGGTAATCCCAGGGACATGCAGTCCTCTTGGGGCCATCCCCTGCCTCCCACACAGGACTGTGCATGGGAGCAGCCTGCAGAGCATGTTAAAATGTGGGTGCTGCTCCAGCAGGCCTGGAATTACAGTGTGCCCTTCTCATGGGCTCCCAAGCAATGCTGCAGCTGCCCTATGAGCACACTGTAAGTGACGTGGCTTTAGCCCAAAACCCAGATGAAACCCCAGAGGGAATCGCAGTATGTAAAACCTGTGATTCTCAGACTTAAGGAACCATCAATAGCACCAGAAGATGTGTGAACACATAGCCCTGGGGTTTCTGAGTCAGAAGGGCAGGGGTGAGACCTGAGGGCTTACATTCCTAATAAGCTCCAGGTGCCACTAATGCTGCTAGTCAGGGGACCACACTTTGAGAACTGCTGCATTCTCAGCCATGAGGCTGCCTATCACTGAATGAATGCTAAGGGACCATTTTGTGATATGTAGAACCGTTTTGTGAAAGTAAGAAGTACAGTCCCTTTTTCCATCCACTCTAATGACACCCCTGGGAATCCAGGTGTCTGAGATGACATTGTGCCTTCTTCAATTGATCCACTTTAATTAGAGGGCTTGGATTTTGTTTTCACATACTGAGCTGCCTCCTTCTATCATGAAGCACAACAAATTAAGTTTTAAAATAACTTGAATCTCTGACCAAAGATGGCCCCAAACCCACCTTTTAAAAACCAAAATAATAGTTTGTATTTTTATCACAAAAGCAATACTCATTTGTTGTAGAAAATATAATGAAAAAACTCATAATCTCACCCAAAGGTAACTGCTCCATTCTGAGACCTTTTTAGGGTTTTATTTCCAAAAAGACATGGTACAAACTGTGTTGTATCCTGCTTTTCTTACTTAACAGATGATTGCATTAGCTTTCTATTGCTGTAGCAAAATACCCAAGATAATCAACTTAAAAGAGTAAAGGTGTATTTTGGTTCCCTGGTTTGGAGGTTTCAGTCTGTGGTCAATTGATCCCATTGTTTTAGGTTCTGTGGTGAGGCAGCACTTGATGGTAGGAGCAGGTAACAGAGAAACTGCCTGCTTCATGACAGCTGGGAGGCAGAAAGAGAGCAGGAGAGTCCAAGATCCCATAATCCCCCTTAAGGCTTACCCTTGATGATTGACCTAAGACCTCCCACTAGGTCCCAGTTCATAAAGGTCCCACCACCTCCCAACAGGACCATAAGCTAGGTACCAAGCCTTCAGCATCTGGACCCTTGGGGGACCCACTTACCTGAGCTACAGCAGTTATATACATTTTTCTAACCCCCTGCTGCACCTTCATTTCTACTCTCTCTGCCCAATAAAAAGCAGCAGAGAGCTGTGAGTTTGTACCATGTCTTGCCTTCTGCACACCTGCAGGAGGGAAATGAACAGAAGTGGCCTCAAAATGGAACTCCCTCTGTCTTGAGGGTAAGGATCACAGAACTGTCTCCCACACCTGTTTTTTTGTAGGGGAGAGTGAGAAGTGATTCAACTGATTACCCCCAGACCCAGAATCCAATTCATAAGAAAGCTCACTCACCCACATTTGTCTTGTGAGTGGAGTTCAATCCTGGAGCCCAAAGGCTTCCTGCTGCTCTTTGCAGAACAATTAGTGGCTTCCAGAATTGGAGATGATTGATAAAGGTGGATTTAGGATTCTGTTCCGTGAGTTGCAAAAACCTGCTTTCTGATGGTCAGTAGATGGTTAGGGCGAGACAGAAAATTTTCCTTATGAATATCTCAAGCGTTCAGCAGCCAGTCTACCAGAAAGACAGTGGACGCACAGTACAGGTACATCCAGGGCTGGCCAGGACAAATAGGATGTGAACCCTCCAGGGGGACCTGCAGTAAATGTGTGGGTTCCTCCTGCCTGGGGGAGGGACACACTCCAATGGTGACAGCTTGGCTGAGGCCACCCCCAGTCCCCAACACTCCAGCGCTTCTTTTTCCTCCACAGAACGAAGTGATCAGCCAGCAGCTGTGTGTGATCTTCACGCACTGCTACGGGCCCTACCCCATCCCCAAGCTGACCGAGATCAAGAGGAAGCAGACCTCGCGCTTGGGTGAGTGGCTCCCCAGGGCCTGCCAGCTGCTGCTGGTGATGTAGGGGGCGGTGGGCAAAAGAGATAGGCAAGCCAGACTGGCGGAGAGCAGAAGAGCCCTCTTATTAGGTGGTAAGTCTCTTTGGAGAACATGCCTTCGGAATGTGGACAGGGAGACTGGCCAGTGCCCTGCAGCTGAACCAAGGGGACTTTCTCCCTTGGTCACAGGCAGTGGGTACTACTCAGGCCCCCTGGTCCATCCATATCCCATGCACCAAATTCTGATAAAAGCACATTGCAGGTCTTCCTGCAAACTCTCCCCTCTGAGAGTGAAGGAGCAGAGGACAGTGACGTGTCATCTGTGTCCCTCTAATAGAAGTCTTTCTAAAGAACTAAGAAAAGAGGTGATCACACACACACACATCCATAAAAACAAGAGGGAGGACATAACTTAGCTCAGGAAGCCATGAGAGTAACAACAATCACTTCCTGTGCTCCTTGGACACCGCACTGAGCCCTCACCAGACCCGCACTTGACTTCCCCGATCTCAGGTAACTCCACATCCCAGGAGGCAAGCACTGTACCCCAGGTAATGGCTGAAGCATCAGCGCAGGCTGGAGCTGGTACTGAAGCCAGGTCCCTCCAAGGCCTGATTCCTCATTCTGCAGGGCTAGCTCCGGAGACTTGACAGAAACGCCTGTCCTTCAGGCGCCAGCCTCAGCCACAGGCTCCTGGAGAGGCTGCAGTGTCGGGAAAAGGCAGAGAAATGTCCCATGCTTTGAGGCTGGAAACCTGAGGCTGCTGTTGCCACAGCCTGTCCCTTGCTGCCTAGGGAGTTATAAAATATTAACAGTGAAGGATTCCTTTTCCTATAAAGGTCAGGAGGTCTCCTGCTTCCCATTTCCTTTCCCTTAAAGGTTAGGGAATATTTGAGAAATGGAACCACCATCACACCCTATCTTGCAGCAAAACCACTCATTTGCAAGGGATGAGCTACGCTTCGATTCATGAAAAGGCCGAGCTCGAGGTATTTGCAGTCCTGTCGTGAATAACGTGTGCATTTAAATGTGATGCAATTTTCTGCCAAAATGATAAACTTGGCAGCTGAGTCAAAGGTTATGTTACCTTTATGAGTATGCACATGAGAAAACAGAGATAACAAAGTCACAAGTATTTCTGCCTTGCAAAAAGCAAGTTGAGTTCGGTGCTGGTGGCTCGTGCCTGTAATCCTAGCTACTTGGGAGGCTGAGGATCAGCAGGATTGCAGTTTGAAACTAGCCCCAGCAAAAAATTCACAAGATCTCATCTCAACCAATAGCTAGGCACAGTGGCATGCACCTGTCATCCCAGCCACTTGGGAGGCTGAGATTGGGAGGATGATGGTTCCAGGCCAGCTCGGGCAAAAAAAGTACACAAGACCCCATCTCAATGGAAAAAAACTGAGTGTGATGATACTCTCCTGTCATCCCAGCTACTATGGGAAGCATACAATAGGATGACCAAAGTCAAAGACAGCCTGGGCAAAAAGTGAGACCCTTCCTCCAAAATAATCAGAGGAAAAATGGCTGGTGTAGAGCACCTGCCTAGCAAGTGCATAGCTCTGAGTTCAAACCCCAGTACAGAAAGAAAGAGAGAGGAAAGAAAAGGAAGGAAGGAAGGACGGAAGGATGGAAGGAAGGGAGGGAGGGAAGGAAGGAGGGAGGGAGGAAGGAAGGAAAGAAAGAAAGAAAGAAGGAAGGAAACAGGTGTTGATTAAAATAGTTCAGGGCAACAAATTGCAAAGACCAAGTGAATGAACAGATGTTAGAGACGGAGGGTCGCCCTCCCAAAGTGGCAGCAAAGTCAGATGTCTGGGTGCCTTAGACACCTCGTTAGAGTGAACATTTTCAAGGACTGCATCAATGGCATAGCATAAACACTGCTTCCTGTAGCCACAGAGAGAAGGGGATGCTTTTGTCTGAATTTGCTCCCATTTCTTTCACCAGCAATGAAAATCACAGGCCAAGCCTTATAATTCCAAGGTTAGCAGTAAGAGAAAAGAAAGTAGACCTGAGAGACTCAGAGCTCACAATGCAAAAAAGCAAGGGCATCCAATAATAATTGATTAAATCCAAGGTCCCAGCCAAGGTTCATGCTGGGTGGGGACTGACCAGGACCTGGGGGTGGGGGTGGCAGATACCCTAACAACACAGAAGTTGGCACCCACGTGGCTAAAATGACAGGCAAATGGGAGGGTCCTCATGTTTGATGAGACAGCCCTTGACTCTGAATGCCCAAGTTCAAACCCTGGCCTGGACAAGTCACTGTAACCTCTGAGTGCCTCATTTTCCACTGGGGATCATGTGGCCCCTACCAGCTTGCACGGGGCCTGGCATGGCGTGGGATGAGACTCAGTACATACACATTGGTTCAGTCACCTTTGTGATCATGAGAGATGATGGCTCCTTTGTCACTGACTCTGAAAAAGAAGGACTTGAATTTCAAATCACCTGGAACACAGTGGCGAGGGGACAGCTCTTCTAAACAACATCCATCAGGTGGGGGACAGGACTGAGCCCTGAGAAGCAGGAGCGAGGGGGATTAGCATCTCTGTACACTGTAGCAGGGTCACTTTTAACACCTCCAAGCATGGAGAAGAGTGACTTTAACCATGTGTGAGCGGTGAGCATTTCCTGTGCCGAGCTGTGTGGGGGAGATTTGTGAGTCCCCTGATGTGTCCCGTCCTGTTTGGTCCCCATCTCACCAATGAGTAATGGACCGCCAGGTCTCCCTGCCTGCTGCCATCTGCACCTTCACCCTCTTCCCACTAAAACCACCCTTTCCCCTTCCTGTTCTAGATCCTCATTTTCTTAACAACAAAGACATGTCTGACGTTACCTTTCTGGTGGAGGGAAGACCATTTTATGCTCACAAAGTGCTGTTATTTACAGCCTCTCCAAGGTATGTACCATCAGACCTGCAAGGGGCTGAATTATTGCTATTATTGCTAGATTACGGCTTTTTTGAAGTTCAATGTTTGGGGTGTTTCACTGTAGTGGCAGAGTATCTTCTCAAAATCAAGGACTCCAGAGTACAGGGTATTCCTTTGTGTAGTCTAGAGCGAGGCACCCTTTTTTGTGGACAGGGAGAGAGAGCCTTCATCAGAAGCAGAGCTTTGTAAGCAGAAAATCGATTGAATTTCGGCTCCTTTAGCCAGGTGCCCCTTGTGTAGTGAACAACCTGAGATCTCTTACATGGCAGCCTGGAGAGGCCCACTCCCCAAGTGTCAGGGAACAGCCTTTGGCATAAGCCACCAAAATACATAGGTTCCGAACTTCGTTGTCTCTAATGGCAAAAACAGATGATAGCATCATGTAGAAATACAAGGAAGAAATTGCTCAGCCTCCCTGCTGGCTCTGTGGCTGCCCTGGCTCCTCCTCTCAATTTGCATGAGATTGATTTGCTTGGGATTGATTTGCATGAGATTGTCCAGTACCTGAGCAGGGAGCAGTGAAGCTGGACAGAGGAGAGAGGATGCTGGCATAAGGAGGAGGCAGGCCACCAGGAGGGGAGCAGAGAGTGCCTGAGCCTGGCAAGGACGCTGGGAACACAGGCTCAGAAGCCCTTTCTGGGAGTTTGTTCAGGGAATGTGGGACCGGTGCCCCTGATTTCTCAGAAGCACCTGGCATCTCTAGTGCCCCCCAAAACCAAATACATACCCCAGATGTCTGCTTTGCAACCACAAGAAAAACTCATGGGTCTTGGTTGTGACACCACAGACAAGCTGGGTCAATATTGTACCAAAGCCAGGTGTGGTGGCACAGGTCTGTAATCCCAGCTACTTAGGAGGCAGAAATAGAGAGAATGCACTTTGAGGCCAGCCTAGGCAAAAAATTAGTGAGACCCCATCTCAACCAAGAAGCCAGGCATGATGGTGCATGACTGTCATTCCAGCTATGTGGGAGGCAGAGGTAGGAAGATCGTGGTCTGAGGCTATCACTGGTCAAGGGCACATAAGACCTTATCTGAAAAATAACTAAAGCAAAAAGGGCTGGGGGTGTGGCTCAAGTGGTAGAGCAGCTGCCTGGCAAGCATGAGGCTCTGGGTTCAATCCCTGGAATCTCCAAAATAAGTAAGTAAATAAATAATCGTGTACCAATGTCACTAAGTTTCAACAAAGGTACCATGGCCAGGAAAAAGGTCAGCCTTGGGGGAAGCTGCAGAGAGGGGAAACAGGACCTCTCTACACTCTCTTTGCACCTCTTCTGTAAATTTATTACTATTTCAAAATGAAAAGGTTGTAAAAAAAAAAAAGAGAGAGAGTGAGTTTAGCTTCCTTCCAAAGGTTCTGAGTGCTCGTGTATTCCGCCAATAGGGCATCTACCCTGGGAAAGTGATAATTTAGCTGGGCACCGTAGGGAGAGGCTCAGGGAGTGGGCAAGAGGGGATTAAATGTCCCCAATAAGTCATGTCCCTGCAGACAGCCCTGCCGTGGAGAGACAGAAGCCACAGGGGCCTCTGCCCTCATAGGAGCAGAGCCTGTGTGGCAGGAAGGAGGGAGTGTCCAACAGTTTCCTGGGCATCAGGGACAGCCAGGGCCCACACTCAGGAAAGGCACTAGGAAGAAGGTGGCTCTGTGATGGTGCCCAGAAGTGGACAGTGTTATAAAGCACATCCATTCTCTTCTGGTCACCAGTTTGAGAAAAGTTGTAATAGTCAACAGTTTTTAGCTTTAGAGTCTTACCTTATGATTTGATTCTAGAAAAACCTGGTAGGGTTTAAGTGAAGAATCTCATGGCTATGTCCTTGTTGTGCTTCCAAGTCAGGAGTACAGGGATTTCCATCACTCGGAGAGCTGGGGTTTTGAGAGCGGTGGAGGTGTGTGAGTCTTTCACCTCCCTTGTGTGTCTCCTTCAGGTTCAAAGCACTCCTCTCCAGCAAGCCTACCAATGACAGCACCTGCATAGAGATAGGTTACGTGAAGTACCCCATCTTCCAGGTGAGTCCTGGGTGACTTGGAACTCTGAAGTGGGCACAGGGCACAAGTGGCTGCCTCTGATCCTCAGCCTGGGGACTAGCCACCACTTTGTTCTGAAATACCCTCTCTGAATAGGAATCACGACAAAGAAGAATAGCTCCCACTTTCTGAGCACTGGCTGCATGTCAGACTGGGAGGGAGCCCTTGGTCCGTGGCCTCAGCTGCACAGTGGAACCATCTGGGGACTTTTGAAAATCCCCTGGAATGAGAAAGGACCGCAGACGCATTAAGTCATAACCTCAGGGCAGGGATGGGGGGGAGCAGCATGGGTATTTGGAGGTCTCCACCCCTCCAGTCTTCCAGACTGCAGCCAAGGTGAAAAACCAGGCTCTAAGTTACAGTAGCATTTGCATCCTAGCAGGTATCAGATCCCCGGGGACAGGTAAGATGCACATTAAAATGCAAGATGTGTGTTCAGTGCATATTCAGGGCCAGCCCCCAGAGCTCGCTTCTGTAGACGTGAGAATTTCCATTTCTAACAAGAACCCTGGGGAAGACTGATGCTGCCGGCCTGGGGTCTCCACTCTGAGCACCGCTGATGCCCATTGTGTGACTGGATCCTTCCAACTGCCCTGCTGGGAGCTCTTAGAAGGAAGAAGCTGGGCTCTGTAGCCTGAGGGCTTGACAACATGGTAAAGTCTGTAACCTCAGCTATTCAGGTGGCAGGCCAGAGGCCAGCCCCAGGAAAGTTAAGGAGACCCTATCTCAACAATAAAACACTAAAGCACAGGTAAAATATCAAAGCAAAATCCCACTGAGCAATGAACGGACACTAAAACAATGAAAGGCAGCAATGTAAAATGGGTCATGTTAAGAGGAGGGCACTAGTTGGAGGGGGAGGGTAAATGAAGAGGGTAAAGGAGGGTGAACATGGTTGAGGAACTTTCTATGCTTGTATGAATATAGAGCTCTAAAACCTGTCAAAGTCATTTCAAAGAAAGAGTAGGAAAAAAGAGGGAGATTAATGGAGGGGGATGAACCAAACCAGGCTGCAAAATACATATGTATATATGGAAATGTCACAATGAAACTTCCTGTTTAAAAAAAATACAAAGAAAAGAGCTGGGGCTGTGGCGTAAGTGGTAGAGCTGTCCTGGGTTCAATCCCTAGTAAAGCATTAAAAAAATAAAATAAAATTGCCAGGCCCAGTGGTTCAAGCCTAACTACTCAGGAGGCAGGACCCCAATCTCAACCAGTAGCTGATCAAGGTGGTACCCACCTGTCATCCCCACCTGTGCAGAGAAGCACAAATAAGATCACAGTCCAAGCCACCCAGGGCATCAAGCGAGACCCTATCTCAAAAATACCCCACACAAAAGGCCTGGCAGAGTGTCTCAAGTGGTAGAGCGTCTGCCTAGCATGCACAGAGCCCTGAGTTCAAATCCCTATACCACAAAAAAAAAAAAAGTTGAGTGGCTTAAGTTTCCACAGCTGCTTCTAACAGAGCTGAGGTTCAAACAAGGCTGGTTTCCTTCACTTCCCCCTTCTGTGGGGCACTCGGGCCCTCCCTAAAGTCACTTAGCCTTGGAGAAAGACTTATGATGGCCCATTAGCATCTGAAGCACCCGAGCTGGAGGCAGAAACATTTGTGCGGCCCCAACACAGTGCTTGAGAAGAGGCCCTTGGACAATTAAACGTGGGGCTGATGGGGGGAAGAGGGGGGGGCTGTAATAAGAACTTGGCTTTAATAGGCTCTCGGTAAATATTAGCCAAGAGGACTTGCTGAATGAAACTGTGGAAAGGCTGGCCTTGGAGGAGTCCCCGGGCCCGTAATTGCTTTTGACTGGGGAAGGTTTCCTGGCCACATTAGCCTCAAGTTCCTGGAATGGGAAAGAAGATTTAACATACCCTAAGGACTTGTCCATATGCCCGCCCCTTCCCCATAAAAGAAGAAAAGACTCATTTGTGGCTTGAAAAAGGCCAAGGAAGGCTGAATCCGACCCACAAGGAGGCTCCCAGGGGTCTGTGTGCATCACTTCCGTGCCGGCTGAAGAATTTTACCAAATGAGGCTGCATCAGGTTTCCTTCCCCAAGACTATTTAACATCACACGCAGGGGAGAGCAGGACGCCACTGAGGCTGCACCTGGAGCTGGGGCCTCCGCGGGCTGTGGACACTATTGAGTCCCTGCTTCATGTGACTTGGCAGCCGCCAAGAAAAACAGCTCCATCAACAGGCCCTCCCGCCTAATAAAGGCGCATTTTACCCACTTGCAGAAAACACTTGTGCTGGCAGAGTCTAGAAGTGGCCTGGGACAGCCCAACTTAAGTTCCATCAGCCCCAGGATCTCCTCCACCGAGGAGTAAGTCCATGGCTCAACCTTAAATAAGTGAGAGAGCGTGATCGGAGAGCGCTTTGCAAGTGGAGAGCCTGTCGGAGGCAGATATTACTGTGGCTGTCCTTATTATTATTGGTTTGGCCTTTATAACAGAGAGGAGCTAGGGGAATAAATTTGATTTTAATTACTAGCCCAGCATTTGCTGACGGGGTATTTAATATGCTTATGGCCCAGCAGCATAGGAGAAGGGAGAGCAAACAATGCAGCTATTTGACAAGGCCTTGGCTGCCACCACTCTGTGATACTAGTCACAAAAACCCAAAATTAGTGCAGGAGAGATGGAAACACAGAAGATGGAGGGGAGGGCTCCCTTTATACTTAAATGCATGTGGCACCTTGTGCTGGCTGTGTACCAGGCACTGTTCTAGGCGATGGATATAGCGATGGGTTAGATATTGGTGCACTGCCCCCGCCCCAGGCAGTGCAGTGGTAGGAAAGGTGCTGCCTGGCACCAGGCAGGGTGGGGAGCTTCCCAGTGCAGTGGTCACAGAGGACAGGGTGGAGCTCACAAGGTAGAGAGGGAAAGGTATGGGCTGGGAGACCAGGAATGTTTAGATAAAGGCAAGGGTAGGGTGTGGTCAGAACATAAAAGGCCCATCCCCTCAGGAGGAGGTGTCTATGAAATGTACAGAATATGTTGCTCCATGATGGTTGTCAGGGCTGTCAGGTGCAGGAGATGAAGTGACTGCTAATTGATAGTTCTTTGGGTGGGGATTTTAAAAAGTATTCCAAAATTCTATTGTGGTAGTGGTTGTATGGCATTGTGAATCTGCTAAAAAACCACTGCATCTGTACACTTTTAAGCAGGACCTTGTGGTATGTGAATATATCTCAGTAAAGCTGAGAACAATGTTTTCTAAACAGACAAAAAATAGATTGAGAAAATTGCAGTCTCCAGTGGCCTGGTGAAAAAGGGGCAGTATGAGCTCAAAGCAGGTGGAACATGAGGTGTTAGCATTTATTGAGCACTTGCCTGGTGCAGACCCACGCTGGGCCTATTCGATGTGGTAATTCATCTGGGCCTCACTGTAACTCCACAAGATGGACAGTATCGTGCTCACTTTATAGATGATGGAACAGAGGCACACAGAGTCTAACTTAATTGAGGTCACCCAGCTTTTCAGCAGCAGATCCACATCAGGAACTGAGGCAGATCACCTCCAGGGTCCTGCCTGGAGCCACTCTCCTGTGTTGGGCACAGACTATCAGACATGAAGTGACAGGAGAGGACGGCCCAGACCAAGCTCCTCATTTACAAGTGCCCAACCATGGGGAGTAACCAGAGGGCACATTGTGTGAGCCAAAATGCCTTGGAGCCAGGCAGGGGAAGCTAGTTTGTCAGGCTGACAGGTGGAAGACAATAGGAAATGGAGGAGACTGGGGCAAAATGGGAACCATATGTAGCAGGCGGAATTGAAACTCCGCTGTCATGGGCGGTGGTGATACTGGATATAGACACGTCTGTCAGCCTCATCCCATTCGAGAGATACTTATTTGCAAAACTCTGCAAGTTTGCATGCTATTGGGGCATCAGGAGTCACATGACAAATGACAGCCTGGCTTGGACCGGTCTCCCTGCCTTCTGTGAACATGGAAACCTTGTCCCCCAATGCCTTTGCCTTGGATCCTGTCAGGTTGTAATCAAGAACTTGTTTCACAGAATGGCTGTCTGGGACTTCAAGAGGTTTCAGAGTGGGCTGTGTTTCCAGGACAGTTCTGCATAGCAGGCTGTCTTGGCCTGACAGGAGGGAGGTGAGTGGACTCCCCACCACTTACAGGTGGGGAAACCCTGAGGCCAGAGTTCAGGTTGTTTGATTTGGCCCTGGGGTAAAACCAGAGCAAAGGACCAGAAACCACAGGGAGCTAATTGCAGGAAATGTTCCTGTATGATGGTAGGAATGACAGTCTACAGGAGAGTGGCGTGACCACTTCCCAAGAGTGTGTGGTGTGTGACTAAGGCTCTACTCACTGTGTTCTCTCTCCTTCCAGCTAGTCATGCAGTATCTGTACTATGGAGGCCCAGAGTCACTTCTCATTAAAAACAATGAGATCATGGAGGTAAGGAAGCCCCAGTCATTGGCTGTCCCCACTCCCCTAGGGTGAGTGGCAGCTCTATAAACTCAGTCACAGTCCCCCTGGTAGCTCTGAGAGACTCGTGCAGGGTTTCCTTTAGGTGGAAGCCTGGGCTGGTGGTGCTGCCCAATTCTGCAATCTTCCCAGACCCCATGATCCTCTCTGATTCTGCGGTCCTCTCTGACACCATGGTCCTCCAAAACAGGGTGGGCTTCTCCAAGAGACCCTTCCCCTAGGAGGCTGGTGGCACCAGGCACACTCAGCAGAACTCCATCTTAACTGGCTTGGGGTAGAAAGCTCACTGAGAAGTCGGGGCAGCACCTGCGCTAATGGAGCTGTACCGTGAGAAAATGTCCTGGCTGACTTCCTCTTCCCGTGGTTGGCAAAAGAATGACATCCACTAAGCTCTCCTCCAATCACTGCGCTGCTCATTCTCCCGGGATGCAGAAGTGAGCAGATCACCTCCTGTTCCTGTCCATGGCCCCCACTCAGCCTGTCCCAGCCACCCTCATGCAGAGACCTGTGTTCTGCCACCTTCATCCAAAGATCCCCCTGCTCCTTTCCAGAAGTGGGCTGCTAAGCAGTTTCCCTAATCAGAGCTGGGAGCTTAGAACCAGAAGCCAAGCTTACTGCAGTGAAAGACCCCACCCCTTTAGATGGCTGAGTCCGGGGAGCTCGGTCACTGTTCAGGAGGAGGCCTGTACAAATAATTCAAACACAGACTCCAGACCAGGCAGGCCATGTCCAGGCTCTGACACTTCTGAGCTGTGTGACCTTGGATAGGTTATTTGATCTCTCTGAACCCCCATTTTCTTCCCTGTAAAATACAGTACCTACCTCATTAGGTTTTTGAGAGGATTTTCAAAGTGTCCATTTACAAGGTACTTAGCAGAGTGCTGGCCCACAGTGAATGCCGTTGGCTCTGTAGTCACCAAATGGCCCATTTGTCCTATCTGCTTACTCTCCTTGCTCCCTCCCAACCCTCCCAGACACACACAGTGACTTGTCTCTGTGAGTCCTCCCCGCTAATATTTTTCTTCCAGCCCAGAACCAAGTGACAGGCTGAGGGCACAAGCACTTTTATAAACATTTAAAGTTTTTACTTTAAAATAGTGAATTCTTTGTTTTATACATTTACTGGCTTATGATAAAGGATTTAGACAAACAGCCAGATGAAGTCCATAGGAAAGATCCAGAAGGGCTTAAGCCTGGGAGGGCCTTGTCCCTGTGGAGTTCGGGACACCATCCTCTCACACAGGATATTGTGGCCCGCCCAGAATCCTCCGTGCCCCCTCTCTGAGGGATTTTATGGAGGCGAATGCAAGTGCATTTAAGTCACACAGCTCATCCAAGGGCCTTGTAATAAAGTGGATGCCGTGACCCCACCCCCTCCAGGCCTTTGGAATTCCGGCATTTGGTCTACTTCTCCTGCCCAGAACATGTCACTCTCAGCACACAGCTGTGAGCACTGAGCTCAGGCCAGGACCCTGCAGTGCTCCAAAGAGACAAAGTGTACCACCCTCCTGGACTTGAGGGAGGCAGGTGTGGCATCACATCTGGCATGGGAAGGAGGACAGGAAGGAACATGTGCTGAGATGGGGTGGCCTGGGAGGCTCCTCTGGGAGTGACATTTAAGTAGAGACCTGGACACCAGAGGGAGGGAGTCACGTTGATATCCTTCTTGCTAAATAATTTCTGAACATCATTTCAGGCATTTTGGGTTACCCTTTGCTATATTAGATATGAATAGAGTCCACTTTGCCCCACCCCTGCTTTCCCATCTGTCACTAGACTTTGCTCCTCTGGTGCCACCTTTGCTCTTGCAAGTAACATCTCACATATTTACTTCTTGCCCCTCACAGGACACCTGTGCAAGGTGGTTTTTCTCACCCGCACGATTCCATGTGGCCGCTCCCTTTTCTTCCACCGCCTGCCTCTAACCAGTTCTTCCCTATGGTTTCAGCTCCTGTCTGCAGCTAAGTTTTTCCAGCTGGAGGCTCTGCAGAGACACTGTGAGATTATCTGTGCAAAGAGCATCAATACCGACAACTGTGTGGACATTTACAACCATGCCAAGGTGAGCGTCCCCTTGACTAGAAGGTTCTAGATCAGTGGTTCTCGAAGTGTGGTCTCCAGCCTAGCAGCAGCAGGGAACTTGGACATTTTCTGGCCACACTCCAGATCTACTGAACTAGAAATGGGGTGAGAGGGTGAGGCAGGGGTTGTCCAGCCACCTCTGACTTCACAAGTCACCCACTTAATTCTGATACACAGAAGACAAGTTAACTTACTTAAGATCACACAGCCAGTACTGAGAATTTTTCTTTATGGAAAAATATCCATAATACAGAGTTCACCACCTTTAATATTTTAAGTGTATAGTTTCATGATAATAAGAATATTATGGAAGCAAGCCAGGCTCCCATAATCCTAGCTACTTAAGAGGCAGAGACCAGGAAGACTAAGGTTTGAGGCTAGCCTGGGCAAAAAGTTTGGGACCACCATCTCAAATAATAGCTGGGCACAGTGGTGTGCACCTGTCATCCCATCATCCCAGCATACATGGGAAGTCTAAAATAGGAGGATTGTGGTCCTGACCAGCCTGGGCAAAAAGCAAGACTCTATCTCCAAAGTTAGCAGAGAGAAATGGGCTAGAGGAGTGGCTCAAGTAGAAGAGCACCTGCCTAGCAAGTATGAGGCCCTAAGTTCAAACCCCAGTACCTCCAGAAAAACAGAACATGCACATTCTGTACAACCATGAGCACCACTCCCTTCCAGAACTTCTCCATCTCCCCAAAGTAAAGCTCTGTACCTTTAAACGCCTGTTCCCCATGCTCCTCTCCCCACCCACTGGCAGCCACCATTCTACTTCTGGTCTCTATGAATTTTACTGCTCTAGGGACCTCATGTAAGTAGAAGCACATAACATTTGTCCTTTAGTGACTGGCTTATTTCCCTCAGCATAATATGCTCAAGATTCATCCACATATCAGAATTTCCTTCCTTTTAAGGCTGAATTAGTAGTCCATTACACATTCCTTTCCATACACGTACATGTGTATGTGCCATTTTTGTCTGTTTATTCATTTGTCAGTGGACACATGGGTTGCTTCCACCTTTTGGCTACTGTGACTAACACTGCTCTGAGCAGGGGTATAAATATCTGTTCAAGTCCCTGCTTTCTATTCTTTGGGGTGAACACCAGAAGTGTAATACTAAGATTTGAACCCAGATTTGTCACACACCAAAGCACAGATTCTTAACCCTGTGTTTACTCTCTATCCTAATAAATGAGGAGCTGCCTCTACTGCCTCAGCTTCTCTTGAATAAGCTGCCAGTGGGTGGGGAGAGGAGCGTGGAGAACAGGCGTTTAAAGGTGCAGAGCTTCACTTTGGGGAGATGGAGAAGTTCTGGAAGGGAGTGGTACTTTTTCAGTAAGTGAAAAAGTACAGCCTACTTCACACACACACACACACACACACACACACACACACACACACAAGGTGTTCTCAAGAAAGTCTTTTTTGAGACAGTCTCACTATATAGCTCAGACTAACCTCAAACTCTTAATTCTTCTGCCTCTACCTCCCCAAATGCTGTAATTCCAGGTGTGTACCATCATGCCCACAAAGCAAATTTTTTTCATCTTAATTACTTTGCAGAAGAGCATCTAGAAAGAATGCTCTCTCCCCCAGAAAGAGAGCCAGACTAGCCTGTGGTCCTACAACCTCCCTTGGCCTTGGTCATTCAAATTGATCTGGAAGCTGGGCGCCAGTGGCTCACAGCTATAATCTTAGCTACGCAGGAAACAGAGATTAGAAGGATCACAGTTCGAAGTCAGCCAGGGCAAATAGTTTGTGAGACTCTATCTCAAAAACCCTACCACAAAAGTGGGAGTGGGGGACAGGGACAGAGTGCTGGTGGAGTGGCCCTGAGTTCAAACCCCAGTACCATAAAAAAAAAAATTTTCCCTGGAAACCCAGCATCCACAAGTGGCTTCTCCATGGCCTGTCACCTTGGCAGTGAGTCCTATTATGACCCCTTGAATCTCTGTACCAGGCAGCGTCTGCAGCACAGCTCATTATTTAATAATGCAGCCAGGTACAATGTGAGCCCCACCTGGGAATACAGGCTTAGAACACCTGTGGCAGAGAACCTGTCTTTCTCCTCCTTCATTTTGAGTCTTTGCAGCCAGGGTTTAGGCTTTTACAGACACCAGCCTCTGCCTCCCAGGTCACATCTGGGAGTATTTCCAGCATAAACATTTGCCCTTCATGATATCTGCATGAGGAACAGGCCACGACCAGCTATCTCTGCCCTTTCAGTACCTGCTTCCCTGTGTGATGGATGCTGTGGCCCCACTGATGACCACAAATCGTGGAGGTTCTATTGCGAGCAGATTGTCCTGAAAATTGAGGCTAGTTTAGTAAAAGAGGTGGAAAAGCAAGAAAGCAGCACTTAGTTTGGAACCTCAGGAAATGCAGGCATTTGAACGCTAATAGCCACGTTCCAAATGTCAGTCGACAGGGGCCTCAGCAACGTCAGCCTAAGAAGCTTCATGAAGTGCTTCTGACTGCTGGGATTTCACACGGATGAGAAACCCACCCACCAATGCACAGCTTAGCCATCTTTTTTCCCTAACAAAGCTATAGCCAGTTCTTCAGGCTTGAAAAAGGAGAACTTGCAGCTCCTGGTGGCCCTTTCAGGGTGTCTCTCTACTTGAGAAAAAGGATGAACTGGTTGCAGTAAGCTTAACTATGGAAAGAGCACAGGTTTAAGAACCAGGGATCCATTCCCTAGTATTTATTTACCCTTTTTTTTTTTTTTAATTTACTGGGACTACGTTCATCAGAACAAAATACAAAATTATCAAGTTTCAATTACCCTTGAAAAAAATTATAATCTAAGGTAAAGATCAGCAAATCTGTTCTGTAAAGAGCCAGAGAATTATTTCCAACTTTGTAGACCTTTGCTTTTATACCTACTTAATTCTGCCTCTGTAGTGCAGAACCAGCCATACATAATAAGGAAACAAATAGTGTGACTGTGTCCTAATAAAACTTTAGTTACAAAAACAAGTAGTGAGCCAGATTTGGCCCAGGGCCAACCTCTAGTCTAAGAGATTGGTTCAGTGACTAGTTGTGTGGAGATAGGCAAGTGGCTGGTATATAGTCACCCTTTAATTAATATTACCAATATAGTAATATTGGTACTATTTGTATTACAAATAGTACAAATGTAAGTATGCATCATGTTTATTCCACTTATATGAATATACAGAGTGGCACTCAGTCACAAAGCAGGAGTCAGGTGTGGTGGAGGGGCTTTCTCCATCCACAGAATCAGAGATAGGCAACTCTGAGCCTCAGTTTCCCCACCTACAGAATGAGGCTTTGTACTCTGACTCTAAGAGCAGAGTTCGAGTTGAAGGAATAAAAGCATTGCTAAGATCTCTCCCAGTTGCAGCACCCCGTGCCTCTATGTGAACATGTCTGTGATAAGAGGCCACTCACAGATAACACCCGCAGCCTCTTGGAGACCACAGAATTACCTTGTACACCGTGTCCCAAGTGGTATCCCTCTGGTCCACATCACTCATTCTGTAGCTTGGAAAATGGAGGCCCAGAGAAACAATTTGACTTGACCTTTGACAGGCCAGGGAGTAGAGGAATGTACTTTGGTCCTGTGATGGGAGATCTTCAAAGCCAAGAGATGGGGCAATGAAGGGTGGAGAGTCAGGGCCATTTCTGCAGCCAGTCCACCTGAGTCAGTTCCCCACCATTATCTCAGAAGCATAACCATCCTATCCTTCTCCACTGTCCCCAGTTCCTAGGAGTCACAGAGCTCTCTGCATACTGTGAAGGCTACTTTCTCAAAAACATGATGGTCCTCATCGAAAACGAGGCATTCAAGCAGCTTCTATATGACAAAAATGGTGAAGGAACGGGCCAGGATGTGCTCCAGGACTTACAGAGGACGTTGGCCATCAGGATTCAGTCCATCCACCTGTCATCTTCCAAAGGTTCCGTGGTATGAGACGTCCAGTGCTGGGAGTGCGTCCTGGAACCGTCCAGTTCCCCTGCTGCATTGGCCTCACACAAACGTACAAATTCCACCTGGCGTCTGTTTTAGGCTGGGTCAAGGAGCTGCCTCTACTGCCTCAGCTTCTCTTGAATAAGCAAACTTGGCTCCCACGTACTCCTGTTGAAGAACAAGGACATTTCGCTGATTAGATGGAAGCAGAGCCTGAATGTCAACACTGGGCAGTCAAGCCCACTCTGATGGAAAGTCCCCAGGTCCATGGACACCCACTGCTGGGAATCATTGTCAGTCCAATATTGGACTAAGACCTAAAGGTCCTCCGGTTCCCCGGCTGACAGCTGGAGAACTTAACCATACAGACCCTGAAGACCGTTACATGACACATGAATGACATGGCTACTGCTGAGCAGGTGTCAGCCACGGTAGCTAATTGGTGAGGCTCTTATCTATAATGAGGAAAAAATTTGGCCAATTTTTAGGGGTGGGAACTTTTTAAAATATTCATAATATAACAAAAACAGGGCAGTCTTGTAGTTGAAAATATATTTCTAAAAGCTTAACAGTTCATTTTCAACTAAATCGTGTTTAGGGATCTGTGTTTTGAGGTTCTTTTCTTCTTTTTTTTTAAAAAAAAAAAAAAAAAACCAGTAAGTCGCAGGTCCATACCGTGTAAACATGCATCCAACAACCTACTGATATTCTATACAAGGTGAAATAATCCTGCCTTAGTGATCATGGTTACACAAAAGAGGTGCACTGCCAATAATTATCTCTAATCCAATAGTTATAAACAGTCTGCATGCGAATTGTGTTTTGGGGGTGTGAATAAAGGCCCCCCATATGAAAATCATGCATTAAGCATGGGCCCGAACCTGTACAATGTTATGTTTGTGCTTCATTTTTTTGCCAAGGTGAAAACATTCCATCACTTCTTGGTAAAAGTCCATTTGGTGAAATGAACATATTCACTTCTTCTCCTAATTAGGAATGATCGTGGGATGCATTTAGAGAACGTGTTCATAGACGAGGCTAAGGGGGGGTGGGGGAGCACGTCAGAGAATTTACAGAGAACTCCAGAGTTTTCCCGGTATTCTTAGAAGATGTTAATAGTTTGTTACGAGCCAGAGACTATGACTATGTTAGATTATTTTTAAAGACAAAACATGTATGATAAGATGGAGACTTTGTGTATTCTGGGAGTGTACAGTATAGGGCTACCTATAATGAAAGTTTATATTGACAGGGTTCTGTTTGCTCTGCCATATATTAAATATATATAAATATATATATATATATATATATATATAAGCAAAAGAGATTGGTGAAGTGCCACAATATTCCAAATTACTTTTGAGTTGCGGCCTTTTTCTCTCGTCCTTTTATTTGAAACCTAGATACATGCAGTAAAAGCTAGGAGAATGACTTTCGCTCTTTGGGATGGCAGCGTTTGATGGATAAATCCATTTCCTAGCATGCTTTGGGAAGTTGCGCCAGACCCTAGATTCTAAAGAAGCTGCTGTCTCTCCCTGAGCCCCCATTTCGAGGAGGACCAGTGTCAAGTCCTGTTTCATGGGTGTGACCCACGCCACATCTGTCTGCAGCCGGCTCCTCAGTGACGATGATCCACAAAATCTGTCTTCCTTGTGGTCATCTGAAAACCTCCCCCAACCCCACCATTCAATGAGGAAGGAAAACAACTGCCTGAAGAGGGGCCAAGTCACAATCCCACAGCGAGTATACAGCGTGCCTGCCACCATGTCGTTAGAGACTCTGTGTGGATTCTCCTTTGACCTCTGCTGACTTCGCTGTGAATATCTAAGGCTCATCCAGGGCCTCCGGGCGTAGATTTGTACCTTGGCAACTCCCACGGGGGCTTGTTACAGTTTGGTGTGCATTCTCTGACATTAAAAGAAATGATTTTCCCAAGCTTTGCATCCTTTGTATGGCTCTGCAGAAAACACAGAGGGGAATGACATTAGACAGAACACATGTGCTCATGTGGGTGGCAGTGGGCAGGGGGCTTATGAAGCTCTAGTGGCCGGGATCTCCATACACCTCTGGGTGATGTCTTGCCGTGGATTTCCTCCCCATCGGGCAGAGTATCTGTTGCCTGCTGCAGGAACCTTGTCTATAAGGCTGGGTTCTGGCTGTCCCTTGTATGCTTTAGGGAGGGGTGGGGGATGAAGGAAGACAAGTCATCTTACATGATGTACACCCACCAAAGACCAGCACAGGTGCTCCTAGATGGGGACAGCATTCTTGGATGGGGACTGGGGGACAAGCAGCTCTGTTCTTGGGTACCATGATCACTAAAGTCAAACCAAGTCCCCAGCTGGTCTGTGCTGTCTCCTGCCCCAGTCTGGGCCCAACCGTGACTCATGTAGGGATGAATACCACTAGCTAATCCACAAGGCCTACCAGAAGGGAGAGGGAGGCCCTAAAGAGAAGACTGGACTAGTGAGAGCAGACAAAGAGCTGACCTCACTGCCTTCCCAGGATGGCTAGCGACTTGTTTCTTCTTTAAGAAGCAACCAAAGCAACCAAGTACCAGGGGCCAGAACTATAAGCCAGGCCAGGAAAATAGAAGGTTGATCTATTTCTGACTGTCCACACCCCCTGCATAGCCTCGGGCAAGCTGAGCAAGCCATTTGATTCATTCCTCTTAGCAAGAAGAAGTGAGCGCTACAGCATTTGTCATTTACTTGTCTGACAGGTAGGTCTGTCACTCAGACCTCTGCAAAACCTATACAAGTGCCCTCAGCCTCTGGGGTGGGGGTGGGGGGGCGGCGGGGGAGCCTGCTTGCCACGTTCTCCCCTCCACTACCTTTGCATCTGCAGAGGGACCCTAGAAGGATTGTGTCCCAGAATTAACACAAGGCACCGACTTGGCTGTGTACCCACTCCCAAGGTGACCTGTCTTCTATATTTGCCATACCTGACTATCCCCCATTCTCCTCAGAGGAGAATCCCACTCAAAATGGAAACCAGGTGTGAGTGTCCACCACGGATGCCCCGAGCAGCCACAGGAAGGAATTTTAGTCCCACAGGAGCGCAGGATTGGACAGAGGACCCCTGAGGGTTTTGTGGTTCTGGGTTCGCTCTGTGTTCTGTGATTCTGTTTTTGGATCTCACATTGCTTTTTCATGTAAAGCCCCAGGCAAAAAAGTGTTCTTCCAGCTGGGGGCTGCCTGTCAAAACCCTTCTGTTATACAGTGTTTTACTAACCCCAGGCTATGTGAATTTCTTGGGGAAATATATTTCACCAGCCCTGGGGCCTCTGTCTTCAAAATTCAGCACTCCATTCCTTCATCCATGCCTTGCACTTGCTACCCTGAATCACAGGTGAAGGTCACAGAAATATTCGCCTTACCCCACTTCTAAATCCCTTTCTTTTTTCTTTTTTTATTGTTGTGCTGGGGATACATTATTACATTTACAAAAGTTTTTACATTGTGTCATAGTTGAATTAACCCCCTCCATCATTCTCCTTTATCCCCCTCCCCTAACTCCCTTCTGATCAGCCCCACTTGGACACTCTCCTAGGATAGCAATCCTGTCCCAGATTCCTCCAACCACGGGTAGAAGAACTTCCCCTTTCCATCTGGTTCCACCCAAGACTAACTTCGAGACATTGGACAAGTTACTCATCTAGCTTGCATTTTCCACTTTTGAAAACTTGGATTTAATTAGACTCAGCTAAGAGGGTTGTTAGAAGGATTAAAGGAGGTGTTTTGTATGGTCCAGCACTGTAGGAGCAAAAAACAAGGCATTTCCAAGCTTCTGAGATTGAGCAGGAGGCAAAGAAGTTGACAATTCATACAAGAAAAGGAAGGTTAATGAGTTTGACCTTTGTTTCCAGAACATCCTGCATCAGTGGTTCCCATGACGGTTTGTGATTCTCCAGGGCTTTGCTTCTTATTCCAGGGGATGTGGGGAACCCCCCCTGCCAAACCAAGCTCACTTACATTTCTCTTTCCCCATACAGTAGTGCCTCAAAAAAGTCAGAAATCACGAAATAAGTTCAACTGGTTTTTCCTTTCTTATAAATATCTTTCCTAAATATTACAGTTGCATGGATTAGCTCTCCCAAATTCCTCGTCCACTTAGGGATGTTAGGCTCACATTTGTGGCTCATGACACGAGATTGCATGGGATGTGTCTAAGGTCCCTGGCCCCACAAACAGCCAAAGAAGGTCCCCACTCACCCCACCCACCACTTAGTCTACCTTGGGGACAGTGGCAATGTGGAAAGGGACAAGGTAGTGACAACTCCCCAAACGAATACCATTAGAGGTCAGCTCCAGAAGAACCCAGGATCGCGGTCCTCATCAGGTCAGCACTGTCCACATGTCCTTCCCTGCCACTTGAGCATCCCCCCACTGAGAACTGATGAAACTTCCTTCCAGCTCAGCCAATGCCTCGAATAAAGCAGCACGTGCCTTTGGACAGGGACTTGCGGAAGCTGGTGTGATCCTTTATTATTTATTTATTTATTTATTTTTAACCATCTTTAAAAATAACCCTGCAGATTTTGAACTTCCTGCATGGTGGGAAAAAAAAAAATAGAAGTCCTGCTCAGCAATCACACTGCACTTTAGCTCCCATTACTGATGAAGCAGTCAGATAACGAGTGCCCTGGAAAGGACACATCTCCAAGTTTAGCTCTGAAAATGAAAAGACAATCTGTCTGTGTGAATAGGCAATTAAAAGAGATGCCCTGATGTTGACAGTTCTCTGGCTGTTGCTCTGCAGAGTTAAGCCTCCAGTGAGTTCTGAGTTTTAATGCCATCTCAGATCTCAGAGATGAAATGCTGTGGGGAGAGGAAGCTGGCTGGTGTGATAGTGGGGCTCTGTGCAGGGCACCCAATCTCACCCCTGGTCTTGCTTCTGTCATCAGCTGCTTCGGTGACCTTGCCCAGGCCTCTTCCCCATCCTGGATCTGTTTCCTCAGCTCTGAAATGAGGGTCCTTCTCAGCTGACTTTCTGTAGGCCTGAACTGGGACACGACACATTCCCCTTACTGTGCTTGTACATTAGAACCTCATGGTAACACCATTTCGTGTGACAGAACATTCTGGATCACATCCAGGAGGACTTTATAAAAGGGACCTCAGTGAAGCAGGTGCCCAGGGGGAAACCAAATCCAATGCCAAAACCAGGAGGTTGAGGTTGGTACACATGTGTGCTTGGTTCTACGGCATCACATGTAGATTCATGTACATATCACCACAGTCACTGTTGTATCACTTCATGCTGCTCCTTCGAGCCACCCTCACCTCCAGGGACCCTATCCCTAATTCCTGGCAATCACTCAGCTGGTAGTCACTTCTATAATTTTGTTATCTCAAGAACATTATGTGAGGGCTGGCGGAGTGGCTTAAGTGGTAATATGCCTGCCCAACAAGCATGAGGCCCTGAGTTCAAGTCCCCCCCCAAAAAAATGTTATACAAGGTGGGCACTAGTGACTGACACCTGTAATACTAGCTACTTTGGAGGCTGAGAGCAAGAGGATCAAAGTTCCAGGCCAGCCCGGGCAAAAAAGTTTGGAAGACCCCATCACAACAGACAGGGAAGCTTAAAATAGAGCTATGACCAGGCTAGACTGAACAAAAGCAAGAGCCTCTCTCCAAAATAACCAGAGAAAAAAGGTTGGGGGCGTAACTCAAGAAGTAGGGCATCTGCCTAGCAAGTGCAAAGTCCTGAGTTCAAATCCAAGTACCACAAAAAGTGTTCTATAAGTGGAAACATGCAGCAAGTGGCCTTTCGAGAGTGCCTTTTTCTCACTCAGCCTAGTACTCTTGAGCTCCATCAAGGGTGTTGCATTTACCATGTTTGTCCCTTGTATTGATAAATAGTGTGCCCTCGTGTCCACCTCTCCCAACTCTCTCTCTCTCTCTCTCTCTCTCTCTCTCTCTCTCTCTCTGTCCCTCTCTCTCTCATTGCAGAATTGAGCCCAGGACCTTGCACACACTAGGCAAGCGCTCTACCACTGAGTCACATCCCTTTAGCCAAGTACACAAGCAAGTCAGGAAGCCAGCTGCAGGGCAGCTTGGCTCTGGCAGCTGGCTCTTGTCCTTACTCTCAGACAGCAGTTCTGCCTCCTGGCCTTGAGGATGGGTTCCTCATCCGGCAGCATATGTCACAGGAAGCACCTATAGGTAAGATTGCCCTGTGATGTTAGTCATTCCAACATCACAGGATCCCTGAGGTCCATGCTCCCACCTGGGCCGAGGGGGCTTTTGGTGCTGCACCCAGGGCAATCTGTGGCCGTCTGCCTGGAATGTCTGGCCTTTGTGGAGTGTGGTGCTTCTCAGACTGACTATGTACCAGAGCCCCGTGGTCCTGACTGAGCAGAGCTGGGTAGCACTTCAGGTTCAGCAAGCCTGAAGCATCCAGGCAACACAGACCATGGACCACACTGTGAATAGGGAAGGTAGAGTGTGGAGGTGAAAGAGTCAGCTCTGCTACCGGGCCAGCCTGTGGCTTGTGTCCTGTCACCTGGCCTTTCTGGGGTCCTAATCTGAGGGTTGTCATGGGCTTTGCTTTCTGACTCAGACAGGGAAAGTATTTTAGCAATACATCTGGGAAGGCCTTTGAGTTCCACTGTCCTAGCAGTCTGGATTAAGCCTAAGGGATTACACATTACCTGCTTCCTCCTCCACTTATTCCCTCCCTGCCCGGTTGGTCTACGTGAGATTTGTGATTTCACAGGTCCTTTGCCTCATTTTCCTTGAGAATCTGCCTCCCACTGTGGCACTAGGCACCCAGCCTCTCCTTCTATTTGTCACTTTCCTTTGTGGTGGGCAGCAGAAGGAAAGAAGATTCTTGCTGTTGTGAGAGTGTGTTGTGAAGCTGCTTTCTGACTCCCAAAGGCCCCCTGGGAGTGGAGGGACCCTCAGGAGGATCAGAAGGAACGAATCAGAGATGCTGCTCCTTCCCTCTTCACATCAAAATGCTTTGTGGTGAAGAGGGCAGTGAGGATATGGTTCAAAATGGCTGCTGGGTGACCTTCAGGCTTAGCTGTGTGCTGTGGAGCCCACAGCTGGTGGAGGAAAAGTAGTGGCAGGCTTTATCTATCATGGCTCATTATTTACTTTCCTTGTCAAGGGAATGACTGCATTTTCAGCACTTCAAAGGAATCGCTGTCACACATTAAAGACTGTGTTTAATGAGGGGAGAAAGCTTGGAGACAGCTTCCCATTGAACAGGTAATAAGTACACACAGTCTGTTTTTCTAGAAATTCCTTGGAACTCAAAGAATCTCTGCCCCTAAAATGGAGGGTTTCAGTTGACCCATGAGTTTAGAGTCAACTGTGTGATGTGGTTTCTTAGAAGAGTTAATTTAGGTATGGGCTACATTAATGGAGGCACAATTTCTAAAATAAGGGAGGTGATGGTTCTCCTCTGAGAGTTATGCATTTAGTTCAGAACCTGTATGAGTCAAGGTTTCTAGCAACAAGCAATTCTTCCTAATTTGGGAAGAAAGGCGATTTATCCAAAGGTATTGCAGGATTCAGACAGTTGTTGAAAGAGCTGCAAAAGCTATTAAAGGCAAAGCCTTCAGGAATAACTTATAAGCTATGACACAGAAGCGGCCTGATGAGGTCATTACAGTCACTGCTGCCACTGCTACAGAGGCAGAGATGAAGATCAGCAGTCCTGCAGTTACCAGGAGCTTGGCGTTAGCCATGGGCACTAAAGCCATCCCTGCACTGGGGACTCAACCTGCCCCAAGAGGCTCAAAGCTCCATGCAGATGGCTGAATGCATTGCTCATGAGGACCTGAGTTCAAGCCCCAGCACCACCAAGAAGAAGCAGAGGAAAAGGAAGAGAAAGGGAGGTAGGAGAGAGAGAAAGGGAAGAAGAAAAAGAGAAAGAAGAGGAGGAGGAAGTGGAACAGGAGGAGGAGGAGGAGGAAGAGGAGGAGAAGGGAAACTGAGGGCATGGCTTAAGTGGTAGAGTGCCTGCCTAGCATGTGCAAGGCCCTGAGTTCAAACCCCAGTACTACCAAAATTTTTTTTAAAAAAGAAAGAAATCATATTAACCAAAATAAACAATATTTGCTGGTGGAGTGTCTCAAGTGGTAGAGCATCTGCCTAATAAGCATGAGGCCCTGAGTTCAAACTCCAATACCACAAAGAAAAAAATCAAAAAAAAAAAAAAGAGAGAAGGAAGAGGAGAGGGAGGAGGGGAAGAAAGAAGAAGGAAGAGGAGAAGGAGAAAAGGAGAAGGAGATGGGGAAGGGATGAAGAAGAAGAAGAAGAAGAAGAAGAAGAAGAAGAAGAAGAAGAAGAAGAAGAAGAAGAAGAAATGGGTGACCATCTGTAGCCTCTTCCAATGGCAGAGGAAGTCCACAGAGAAGAGGAATCAGCTTCATTCATCAAGGAACCAACCAGAGCTGCTCCAATGATGGACTCTACAAGCAGTCAGAGATCACATCAGTATAAATAAGAACAGTCAGAACAAAGTCTTCCACAGACGCAGTGAGGGTAGTGAGTTCCCCATCAGAGGAAGAGTTCAAGAAAATGCCAGCCAATCCTTTGTTAAAGGTTGACGCAATAAAGGGGATTTGAATTTAAAGTCCTTGCAACTCAGGGACGCTATCATTATTCATCCTCCCTTTGGATGTGAGTCATCTATTTGGCCTTAGAAAACGGGTATCCATCTCAAGAGATCTTGTGTAGGATGTGGAATGACTTCCCAGCCTTCATTTATTTTTTGCCGGTACTGCATTTTATTAAAGCCTACCACCCTATTTATCCTCATCAAGTTAGCAAGGCAGCAGACCAATTCATTATTCTTATTTATCTAATGCAAAAGGAAGAGAAATGGGCCACTAAACCCCACCAGCTGGGAAGAGAAAAAGTAGCTAGAAGCAATTTGGTCACTGGAAAATAAGACTTGTTTTTATAAAGGCGGAAATGGATTTCAGTAAATCAGTCAAGTTAGGAGAGGTCAATTTTTGAGAAAAAAATGAAATCCAGGTATGTGAACTTGCACAAGTCAACTATATCTGCTATGTCTTCCTTCCCTCCTTTCTTCCTTCCTTCCGTCCATCCTTCCTTCCTTCTTCCCTCCTTCTCTCCCTCCTTCCTTCCTTTCTTTCTTTTGCTGCTTCCCATTCCATGCCAGAGAGTGGCAGATCAGTGAGGCCACCTTCCAGCCCACCCTCCAGACCCTTCCTCACCATTCTTTATTGTAGATGGCCAGGTAACCCCATGCTGTGCTCTGCCTTCCCACTGTAGCTTGGACTCTTAGGAAGGAACCCAAGACCCTCATTTCTGGTCTCCCTCACCCGCCTACTTGACTAAAACTTCCTGAAGTCTCACCTCTGACCTTGTTCACTGCTTAAAATCCAAATCCACCAGTCTTTTCTCTTTTTGTCTTGAAGGTGAGCCTTTGGGATTGGGAAAATCCCATTCTTCTCTAAATGAAGCTTTTCAAATTGTGTTCCTTTTTTACCTGCTTACCACAATCCTATTCAAATTGTCCTTTGTCTGTCATCCCAAATACAGGGTAGTTACCTAAAGGCAGGGGGCAGATCTATTTCATTTTCTCTGACAAGTCTGTTATGCACTTCTTCACCTGCACCCCACAGACAAAAACAATGAGTTGTGCCTCAGTTTGGCACAAGTGCCTGGGGAGTGAGTTCTCTAATCAGCCTCCATCTTCCCAGGCATAGATGAGAAATGTCACTGCACTGGCACAGCAGGGACAGAGGCACTGTCGCACTGCTGGTGGTAGGGAGCACTCTGACTGAATGCAGGACACCATGGGCACAGAAGACCTGGAAGCAGGGCAGAGGGCATAGTTCAAGAGGACAACACAAGAAGGGAGCTGGGCAGAGCTCAGGCCCTGGAGCTGGCAGCCTCCAGTTTTATCATTGACTAGCTAAACCCACCTCCTGGCAGCCTCCAGTCCCTACAGCCCAGTGGTGGCTCTGCAAGCCCTGCAGCCTAGGGCAGCCCAGGGCAGCCCAGCACTCCGCTCTTGCTACACTCTGGAGTATAAGGAGGTATCTACTAGCTTCCTGTCTGATTTGTGACTCCCTTGACAGCCTCAAGCTCCAAGACCCTGGGGCCCCCAGTGACTCCTGATTTGAGCTCCTACTTTAACTATGTGACTATTGGCTGGTTGTCACACTTCATCCTGCAGGCCACTGGAGCAAAGCCTGAGTACCAGGCCTCTGTGTGCCGTGTCACTGGAATACACACGCTACTTTCAATGCATGGAAGCTACTGGGTTTTCCTCTCCTTTACAGTTTGCTTTCCTCATAGTAGATTCTACATGGTAAGAATTTTTGTTTCCATTTCATAGACAGGGAAACTGAGGTACAGCCAGCAAGGCTAAAAGGGAAAAGGAAGAGCTGGGAAGCAGATGTAAGTTGCTCTGACTTCTAAGACCTTCCTCTGCATTTACAATGCCTCCTTTACAGAATGACAGGAGAAAATAAGATACTTTTCTCCTTCCACTGCTCTCAAATATATATGACCATTCAGAGGAGGAGGATGAAGGTCCTAACCCAAGACAGATGTGTATCTGTGATGAGCTATTTTGACAAAGGTGACTTCCTCTGGGTGTAGCTCTTCTTCTTGGGAGGGTTACTTGGGGGAGAAAGAAGTATTGGGTGGAGTAAGGATTCAGTCAGACCATTATTTAATGGGGTTGCTGATCACTGGAAACACAGAGGAAGAAGATGGGGTCCCTTGAGGTGCTCCCTGACCTATAGACACTGCCTGGGACCCAAGTTGCTGCCAAGCCAATGCTTGGTGTGAAATGGGCTGGCCAGAGGAAAGCAGCCAGCCACTGAAGGCCCACCACCACTGGAACAACCTTGTACCTCTGCAGATGGGTCTCATGCCTGATGGTCACAATCATTCCCACTGGAAGAGATGAGGGGAGGGGTGGGCCAAGCAGGAGGTTTTCTGAGATGGACTGGCCCCATCTTTCCCAATTCAGACTTGGGCTTTTACCCCAAAAAACTGGGTCCTCAGTGTCAAATGTGGTAAATGAAGAAGGATCTGGAGAAAGTTCCCTAAAAGCTGGTTTCAGCCCACTGGCCCAGTATGTATACCACTTTCTTACCGGAGACACACACTCAAAAGGCCTTCCCAAGTCTCTGGGACCACAAAGCTGGGTTTTATTCCTTTTCACAGGCCCAGGGAAGAATGTGAATTTGGGAGATTTGGCTTTTACTCGCTTATTCAGCTGAGAAAGACATCAAAGTCTGAACTGCTTCTATAGCTTTTCAAAAGAGAAAAGCCAGTGAACGAAGGCTACCTTTATTCCCTTCCTGCTAAGGATAAAAAACCCACATGCCTGGTGGGTTCCTGCAGAGCAGCGACCCAGGCTTCTTATTTTTACTTCACAGAGAGGACAACAGTTCTATTTGCTTGCCATTGCTGAGACAGCCATAAAAATAAAATTTATTTTTAATTCTCAGTCAACTGAGAATAAGAACTCCTCAAGCTTAAGTAGGTGTGTTGGTTTTCTCATGGTTGTTAGTTTTAAATGGGCCCATTTGATCTGGAACATAGTTCGGTTCCCATTTCCAACTGCACACACAGCATCGTCATGACGCCTGTGTTCCTGGGGAGAAGAGCACACAAGGGCAGGTTGAGAAAGCCCAGAACACATGAGTTGTTTTACTGAAACCAGGAAATAGGTAAATAGTTCCACTGTCAAGCGGCAGGAGGTCAGGACACTGGACAGCCTATGATTGATGTTTTGGACCCAAGCCCCCAGAAGGGGTCTTCAGAGGGCCAACCTTGAGTTAGAGGGTCTGACCTTGGAGTAGAGTTGTGGCTCTATTCTGTGGTCTCACGGTGGGTTAGGAAAGTAATGGCTCATTTAGGTAGGATCACTGGGTCAAACCCTCTAATTGTCCAGTGGGGAGGTGACAGTCCAGCTACAGCTTCTTCTACTCTGAATGAGAGAAACAGCAGACTCTGGACTTGAACGCTGACTCCAGGGCCTGGAGTACCAGCCCCAGGCATCACTTCCTGCTTGCTATTCTGTACAACTTGGGGGGAGGCAGGCAACTTCTCTGCTCCCCTGTACAAGCATTTGTAGCTTTTTCCAAAATAAGTGTTCAACTCCCTTGCTTCTCAAGGTGGGGTCCCCACAGCACAACCTTGGCATCATTGAGAGCTTGTTGGGGGTGCAGAATCTCAGCCTCCAGCCTGGATCTGCCACCCTGTAGCCAGAGGCCCAGGGGCTGCTGAGTGCACGTGCTGAGGTCTACTCTGTTCTTCCAGGTCACTGTGACTTGCTGTCTCTCTCAAAGGATACATCATACAATCGGGACTTGGAGAAGGGTCAGAATTGGACATGGAGACCCTTAAGTCATTTTCCATATTCATCAGGATAAGTCACTTGAAGAACCCTGTGTTCTCTGAGACGTTTTCTGATAGTATGTGTACGTCCTTCTATGGCCAGTGGCTTCTTCCCTGACTAAGGGTGAAAGATGGTTTTGAATGTCTTCTTAAATGATCTTATCCTTTGGATGACTTTGTCCCTGCTGTGTCCCCAGGGGGATGTTGTAATGGAGCTTTGTCACACTGTATGTGCAGTTACCCTTTCCAGCCACCTGTTTCTGCTGACAACTTTGTAAATTAGCTTCCTCACTGAGCGTCAGACAACAACCATTCCATTCCGGGGAATAAAGCTCGGGTCACGTGGGTTCCACAGGAAATAAAGGGCTTTTTATGAAACCACATTATGTGGCAGGTTTGCCAAAACCAGCTGCATGCAAAGTGGGACAGACGGGCAACTAAAGGGCAGGAGTGGAAAAGGAGTGTTAAGAGAAGGAAGTTCCCGAAAGGCTTGTGCTACAGATTGAATGTGCAGTTCCCTCAAAATTCATACATATGTGGAAATCCTAGCCCCCGTGTGATGTGTTAGGAGGAGGGGCTTTGGTAGGTGATTATACATGAGAGTACAGCCTCATGAATGCGGTTAATATCCTTATACTAGAGAACCCAGAAGAGCTGGGTGTTGTGGTACACACCTGTAGTCCCAGGCACAACCATGGAGAGTTCCAAGCCAGCCTAGGCTACACAGTGAAATGAGAAGGGGAAGGGGGCAGGAGGAGGGACAGGGAGAGTCTGTGAGCTAGGCTGTGGACACTCAATGGTCACTGAGTCAGCTAGCACTGAGAAGACAATGTCTGTTGTTTAAGCCACCAGTTTATGGTATTTTTGTTATAGCAGCCCCCACAAACTAACACAGATTGAAAGAAGACTTCTGGTAAAATTAGGAAGGAAAGTCACAATCTGAAATGTCCTCTGAGGGCTAAGGGCATGGCTGAAGTGTCAGAGTACCTGCATAGCAAGCACAAGACCCTGAGTCCAAACCTCAGTACCCAGTACCAAAATAAATAAAGTGAAATGACAACAATAGAAAGAGAACTGTCCTTTGAGGGCATAAAATTACATTCTGTGATTTTTCTGTAATTACATTCTGTAATTTTTACAGAATGTCCCCAACTGCTAGCATTTTCTTCAGGTTTTGTTCCCATATATCTATTAGCAACCTTCTCAGTGGGACAAAACAGTAATTATTTTCATTCAGAATAGGTCATGGTCCTGTGTGCAGTGCAGCATGGAGAAGTACTGATCAATTATCTAGATAATTCCAGATCATGGCCTTTTTCCAAAGCTATCTGCCTGAGAGACGACTCGTGGCTCCCCTTTATCCTATGACAGGGGTTCTCTTACGAGGAACAGCTCCACCTCGATGGTATTTGGCCATATCCAGAGACATTTTATGTCTCTGCAACACAACTGACAGAGGTGTTACCAGTGGGTAGAGGCCAGGGATGCTGCTGAGCATCTTACCCTGCACGGGACAGTGCCCATGATTGCCCTCCAGAAGCCAGCAGTGCCCAGGTAGCACTGCTGTTCTGGGAGGAGGGCATAGGCCTCCATTCACTGCACAGCACAGTGTTGAGGGAAGGGCCCAGAACTTCCTCCCCAGGCAGGAAGTCAACGTGAACATCTCTGGCTGTTAGCTGGGTTGCTCTACATTCCAGAGCCAAGTCCAGCCACCATTGGGCATTCCATGAAGGCAGAGCCTGCTTATTTACATTTTAGTCTCCAAAGGGATTTCTGCAATTTAGCTTCTTCCATTCCGCATCCCTTACAGCTTCTGGGAGATCATAAAAAACCTAGGTCATGTCCATATGGGAAGCTCCTGGTATAAAAACAAGATTATGAAAGTCTCTTTTTATTTTGCACTTATTTATTTTTGTGGCATTGGGGATCAAACCCAGAGTCTCATGCATGCCAGGCAAGTGCTCTACCACTGAGCTACATCCCCCAGCTCCTCTACTTATTTTAAATATTTGCCTATAAGAAATTAATACTTCTACCTCTCAGATATACTTGTACCCTTCACAATATAACTGCAATGGTCATAAAATGCACACATTAGTTCATAACACCTCCAGGCCGGGTTGCCCCATAACGGAGACAACCTTTAAGATACACAGAGAAGTTTGCTTTCTTCAGTGTGTCTCTGTAACGATGAATAGAACCTTACTTAGAAATATTATGTCATAAAGAGCAGCAAAAGTTCACAGGCAGAAAATACTACTTAACACATATAAACACGCGTTTCTATACATATAACTATGCATTTATGGTTAAAGACTAGAAATGCTGGGTAGCCCTCTAAGTAGTGTGTATGCGTGCATGCTTTTGCACGCGGGTGTGCGTCATCCTATTTTCCATTTGTTGTCATTCCGTTTTGCAGACAGGAAAACCAAAATGGAGAGAGACTGAATGACTTGCCAATGCCATACGGCTCACAAGTAAACCTGTAAGTAGAATCAGGCTTCACAATGAGGAACCCAGGATCCAGAGGCCACGCCCTCAGCAATTTGATAGACAGCCTCTGAAGAGTGGTGCAGTGCAATGCCGACTGCACTGGTGTTGGAATCAGGCGGATGTGAGTTCAAGTCCTGGTTCTGACCCTTATTAGCTCTGAGGCCTTGGGCTCCTTACATAATCTAAAATCGGTGTCCTCAGTTGTAACACGAGCATGGTAGTCCCCACATGCGACATGGGCTCACACTGAGATCTGAAAACTAGCCTAGGGACACATGGTAAGGACACAATCATCACAGCTCTGATGAGCTCAGCCCCTGCCTCCCCAGATGACAAAACTGAGACTCAGGGACAGCAGGTGGGTTGCTCAAGCCCACACAGCTAGTTACGGACCACAGAACATCTGTTCCAGTGTCCTGCGTACATCAGCAGCAATTCATCCTGTCCAGTCCACTCTGCCCCCTAACAATGCCTTTCTCTAGTTGCCCATTTCAGGGCTCCAGATAAGGCTTTGGCTCACCTGCAAGGCCAGGCTGCCGTCCTCGGTGAACCATGCCAAAGTAGGAAAAGCAGGGGCCTGGACATGTAGCTCAGAGGTATGTGTGAGGCACTGGGTTCAGTCCACAGCACTGTGAAAACAAAAAAGAAAAAATGAACGCTAAAGTGGGTAAAGAAGAAACAAGCCGATAGAGCTGCAGAACAAAACAAGAGAAAAAAATTCAAGGTCCAGGCCTAATCCTGGAGTGTCCACTAGGTGGAGCCACAGTCCTGCATTCCAGGGCTCCCACTGTTCTTCCAGTCAAATGATCAGCTCCATCAGTGAGAGATTGACAAGTTTCACTCTCACTCATTCATCCATCCACCCATTTGATAAATATTTACTAAGCATTAATATAAGTGCCAGGCATGGGTATAAGCCATATACACCATTTTAGGAGCCTGTAATTATAATCTGACAACTTCTCTGCTTCAGTAATCTCATAGCTACACAACTGTATCGTTCTAGTCGTTCATCCTTAACAAAGATCCACAGATGTCAACCTTCCCTTTCTTCCTCAAATATTCATTTGGCCTGGACTCTCCCCCAGCCCCTGGGAAGGCTGAGGTACAGAAGACATAGCATAAAGAAGACAAACGTGTGACTGGTGTCCATTCAGACTCCCCTGCACAGGAATGCGACTGATGTTTGCCAAAGTTGGGCTGGAAAAGCCCAGACACCATGTTCAGAATCCTTTGAAATAAAGTCCTTCCTCCTTTGACTTCGGGAAGGAGGAATCAAAACATTTGCCCAACCCATCCATACTTCCCGTACTTCTCTAAACAATGCAGTCCACATCCCTGTCCCCCCACAAATCTCTGTGAAAGCCACGGAGGTGGAGTTTGAGATGGGAGAGATGTAATTGAGTTCATTATATCTGTGGCTTTTGAGGAAAACCTTCATTTTTCCCTGGGCACACATTTCTGTCTTCCCTTCCAAAAGAGGCTGTTCCGATGTAGGAGAAATCAAACAGGAATGACTCCAGAAAACCAGGCTCTGTCTCCCATCTTGACACTTTGTGGTGTGTGACTTTTAGTATCTTCCTTTGGGGGAAGGGGGCAGGGCTGAGGTTTGAATTCAGGAGTCTCTTCCTTGCTCTGGGCCTTGCTCTGTCTGTTGTAGATATAGTCACAGATTCTTTACACACCCTCCCATCAGAAGATGGCACCTTTCCCCACTTCCCTTGATCCAAAAACTCTAGCCCAAGCCACAAAACTATACAGAAAGAAGTAGAGATAAAGGCAAGGGCTCTTCTGCAGGGCTTCTGTCAGTGATGGTGCTGCAAGCATGAAGCTGCTGATGGCTTGAAATTAAGCTGATATACTGGGAGACAGAGGAGAGAAGGGAGAGGTCAAACCCTGGTGAGAAGGGTTTAAGCTCCTAGATCCAGATAAACCCAAAGTCATTGGCATCCTTAGACTCTTGAGTTATTCTAGCATATAAATTCCATATATTACCTACAGAAATTAGAGTTGGATTATCTGTCACTTGCATCCAAGAAAATCAATGAATTAGCTGATAAGCAACTCTACCAGAAAACTTGTGTGGCACAAAGAAAAAGACCCAATATGAAGAGTTACATAGTATCTTGTCATAACTAACTGTAGGACAATACGCAAATGTCCTAACTTCTTTGAACTTCAGCTTAGAATTCTAATATCATTCATTTATTCAATAAATAATATGCCAATAAATAAATATTGACATTTGTTGTGCCAGGCGCTCTGTTAGGTATTGGCAATGCTGTGAAACAAGACCCTCATGGTTCTTAACCTCATGAAAATGGAAATTAAGTTCAGGAAAAATGTTTCGTTTTTGTATACTTGATTTTGTCACTGTAAAATCTGTTAATGGGCAGGGTATGGTAGTACATACCTGTAATCCCAGCACTTGGGAGGCTAAGGCCAAAGGATCACAAATATAGACCAGTCTGGGCTATATAGAAATATCCTGTCTGAAAAAAAAAAGAAAAGAAAGGAGAGGAGAGAAGAAGCGAGGAAAGGAGAGAAAAAGAAAGATCTGTTTATAGAATAAGTTTCCAGCGCTTGCTAACTAATAGTTATTTATTAGTCCTCCAACTCTTATCCACTAATTTTGTAGAGTTAGCTAAAGGAGGAGCAACATACAAGAGACTAGTCTAATGGGGAAGGATGCCGAAGACTTCCCTTTTTACCCAGCACTCAAGGCCAACTATTAACGTTTATGAGCCTGTTCACACAAGGGGCCAAGCCTGAGGGTGTAACAGAGCCTGGCATGGGCCTGGCTCAATCCTCTGGGACCTTTAACTCTAAGAATAGCCAATGTGCCATTTTTTTGTCCTCTAGCAGAGATTTTTCTGAGTTAAAAATCTCATCAGTTCCCAAGAATCAGGCTTAGAAACTGAACTGCTTAAGCTCAATCTCTGTCAAGTCTTGTAAAGAACTAATAATGTCAGCTGCAGTTGGACATTCATTTTTAAAGGAAATTCACAGCTTGGGCTGAAGTGGTAGAATGTCAGAAGTCCAGTAAAGAGGTTTGGCAGACCCCCATTTACCACAGTCCCAGATCACCTTACACACACACACACACACACACACACACACACACACATTTAACTCAGGGCCTCCCACTTGGTAGATTAACCTCTACAACTTGAGTCACATACTAGTTCTTTTGCTTTTACTTTGTTTTTTCAAACAGATCTTTGCTAACCTTGCCTGGGCTGGCCTTGAACTTGAGATTCCCCTGCTCTGCCTCCCAACACCTTCCATTCTTTAATTTACTCATTCATTTAACAAGTATTTATCAAGTGCCCATTCTGAGGCAGCAAAGCAGACAGGGACCTGGCCATCACCGGGCAACTGGTAACTTATAAGAGAACTCCCAGAGGGAACTGACCCAGGTTCAAATACTCAAATGCAGCACACTCCTGTATACCTGATGAGCCCACCTGAGTAAGCCTCACCAGGTGTTAAGAAGTCAGCCTCGATCCTTTTTTGGTTCATAAACATGACGATTGGGTGTTCAAGCCATTGCATGACATGTGCCTCCCTCAAACCTTATTATCTGTGTGACTTGAAAAAAAAAAAAAGTCAGCCTCTACTAACAAATCAGTACATGTGTGCTATTGCTTTGTTATTGCTGCATTAAAACAATGACTTCAAAACAGTGATTTATATTTACTGCCACTAAATTATATACTTAAAAAGCGTTAAGATGTTAAACATTATGTACATTTTACCATAATAAAAAATCACGGAAGGAAGAAGGCTTCGAAGGAGTGGCTCAAGTAGTAGAGCACAGTCTAGCAAGTACAAGGCCCTGAGTTAAAACCCAGGTCCCATTCCACTACTCACCTCCCATACTCCCCCCCCCCAACACAACAATATGGAAGGAAGAAAGAAAAACAACTTCATGGTTTGAAACAACCATTTTAATAGAGACTTAAAATGGTGCCTCCAACCTGGCAAGCACATTGTGTGCTACAATCCTACGTCCACTTTGTATGTAATTATCGTTTAATGTTTTAAGGGCAGAAAATAACATTCAAGAAAGAAATGAATGGACGAGGGAAGTAGATCAGTGGTAGAACGCTTGCTTTGGATTCGATCCTCAACGCCGTCAAAAATAAAGAAAATAATGAAATCTAACGACGGAATCTCCTTGATAAGATAGGGCTCATTTCGGTGAAAACTTTAAAATCCCCCACAACACCACTCACTACCATTTGTCACCCAGAAGGCTATGGAACTGATGCATAAAGATGGCTGGGGCTTTGCCTCCACGAAGCCGGCAGACGCCACGACACGACTGACAGCCCCAAAAAGCGTTTTCACCGCACTGGACGCAGCCCCGCCCTCCCCACACAGCCCCGCCCCCTTCCCTCCGGCGCCTACGAGTGACGTCAGGGACGGCGCCTGCGCTCTGCAGGTTTGTGGCCCCGCGCGAAGCCCGAGCGTGCGAGCTCTGCACTGCAGGGGCGTCTCTCGCTGTAGCCGGGTCTCTTTCCTGAAACGCTTGTGAGCTGAGGACCATGAACCGCAGCCGCCAGGTGACGTGCGTGGCGTGGGTCCGCTGCGGCGTGGCCAAGGAGACACCCGACAAGGTGAGGCCTCTGAGATGGGGGAGCGGCCTTGTTAGGCACGCGGGGTCGACCCAGCCTGGGGAACCTGCACTGCAGGCGGGGGAAGGAGGCTCGGTTTGACTGTCGTGATGGGAGCTGCGGCTCCTACTGTTTGGGTCTCTTGGGCCTGGGGAGCCAGGGACCGGCACCCCAAAGCCCGGCCCCACCTCCAAATGCGCAAGCACGTGGGCCAGAGGGTCGGGGTGCTACTTGGGGTGGGGACAAACGACAAAGGCTTCTGGACCACACCCCCACCCCCACCCCCACCCCACTGCATTCTCAAACATAACTGGGAAGAAGGCACAAATGTGAGAACTCCACTTTACATTCCTGCGATGGACAAAACAGATAACGGCGCAATAACGTAGTATGTCAATGGGACATTCACAGAAGTGAATGTAACTGACTGGGCCAAAGATGACAGGGAAGGCGGTAGGAATACCAGTGTCTTGGACATGGAGTTCCCAGGAGTGAGGGATTGAAATAGTCCCAACATATGTAAATTCCACCAGGTCACAGACTGTGTTTTATCCCTGTTTCTTTAGTGTTTGGCACTCAATGCATTATTTATGTAATAGGAACAGAAAAGTATCTCATATTCAGATACTTATAGACAGTGATTTCCAAATGAGTTTGCGTATTGGAAACACTTTGGGAGCTTCAAAAATTACTGATGCTGCAGAGCCCTTGTGGCTCGTCAATCCTAGCTATTTGGGAGGCTGAGATCAGGAGGATCGTGATTCAATGCTAGCACGGGAAAATAGAGAGACCCTATTTCCAAAATAACCAGAGCAAAATGGAGTGGGGATGTGGCTTAAACGGTAGAGTGCCTGCTTTATGTTAAGCCCTGAGTTCAAACCCCAGTCCACCAAAATAAAAAATTATTGATGCCTGTGCCTCACTCCCAAGCATTGTGATTTAGTCTGGAGTGTGTCCCGAAATTTTAAAGGTCCCCCAGGTGATTCTCTTGTGCAGACAAGATTGGAAACCAGTGCTCAGAGAGATTATAGGAAGAACTGATTGAATTCCTTCTATGAAATCCTCAAAAGAAAAACTTAGACCATTAAGAGAAATCAGACAAATATCTTTTAACTTTTAATTTCTGGATCTGTCCCACAATGGAATATCATTCTCAAGAGGATTTCTGTATTACTAGAGGCTTACTAGTAGAGACTGGGCGATCTGTTGACTCACAGTCATAAAGCATTAACATCTATCAAGCATTGAAACTGTGCAGGTAGGTATACAGTGACAAGTTGGTATCTGTCTTCACGGAGCTTAGTTTAGTAGTGATAGAGGTGTTTTGAAGGTACTCAAGCATTGCTTAGGTGAGGGAACGTCAATTTTGAAGTACAGCTTTGTCTTATTTTTTGTGACCTAGGTTTTAAAGTTATTAGAATAAAAGGGTGTCCAAGTTTTAGGTCTTATAGACAGTTGCAAAAATGGAACTGAAGTGTAAGATTAGAGAGGGGCAAGTTTAGAATAATACTTCAATAGATGTAAATTCCACCAGGAATTTATTGGAATAATCAGTTCCCATGGATAGGTTTTATCTTGAGAATAAATGAATAAATGAATTCTGCATGCATATGAGACCCTTGAGTGAGTATCTGGTAGTGGTAATAGGAAAAAAGCAGAGAAGCAGTGCAAGGATGGTTTGTTAAGGGATACCCACTGGAAGAGGGGGAGAGATACCCTCAGAGCCAGAGATAACTAGGAGGAAAAACCAAATGGGCTGCCTCCACAGAGCTACTTTACAACAACCAGTCTTCAAGACAGGGAGGTAGAGCAGAACGAGCATGATTTCTGAAGTGTTGGGTAGGAAGGGATCATAGTTTTAGGGACCTGGAAAAATTCCATTTTTATGTTAAATTCAGACAGCCTGGATCAGTGTGTTTGATTCTCATCTTGGTGTTGCTCGAATTTATATTTTACTTTTGAAGACTTTAATTCAAACATTTCTAATGATTTCCTTAAATATAGCATAATGAAACGTTTGCTCTCTTATAGGTAGAACTAAGTAAAGATGAAGTAAAGCGTCTCATTGCTGAAGCAAAGGAAAAATTACAGTAAGTTTAGGAATGTTGTTATCTACAGTCAAGTCTAAATGGAATGTGTATCTTAAATAATAGTGACTCAGTGGTCTTGTTATTGGAATGCGCATTTGGGTGACCTTTTTGTTTTAATTGTCATAGGGAAGAAGGTGGCAGTGAGGAAGAGGAGGCAGGCCATCCTTCAGAAGATGGCATGCAGAGTGCCCGCACCCAGGCCCGACCAAGAGAGGTCCTGGAGGATGGTGACCCTGAGGATGACCGCACACTAGATGATGATGAGCTGGCTGAGTATGACTTAGACAGATATGATGAGGATGACGACCCAGGTGAGAAGTCAGTCACTTCTGCTGGTTTATAATCACAGGCTCAGTGCACTAGATCATGCTTGTGGTCTTCCAAAACCTTACTGTAAATTTTGTTGTCCCTGACATCAGTCAAATAATTTGGTTCAAGATTTAGACAGAAAATGTGCTTCCTAAACTAGTTTAGAAGGTAAGTTCTAATCTACTGACCTAAGATATAAATCTAAGATCTAAATGAGTAGATAGATAGATAGATATGGTATTGTATATTTCATTGCTTGTATCGGGTACAATAATCTGTAATTGTTTATGAGTTCTTATATGCACTTATAATATGCTTGAAATTATATAACATTTTGGGAGTACAGTCGTCCAAAAAGAGGAAAATTTAATGGAATGAGGCAAAGTATTGAAAGGCTATAATACCACAGCCTGGATAAAAACCCAAATTGGGGAAAACACCTCATTGTTGACCTGTATGAGTGAAGCACTAAAAAAGTAGATGAGGAGTTTGTGAAAAGTCTAGAAATATGTATTGGGTCTCAGTGAGCTTGAATACTAGGCTTGTGGATTTCTGTGTTCTCTGTGCAAAGCAAAATCATTTAAGACTTGAGCATTGGGCACCTGACTGTTAGATAGGAGCTTAAGAAGCTGACTTGTGCAGCAGTGGAGAAAGTGTTGGAAAACAGGATGAAGCTCTGGAGGAGCTGGAGACTTAAGATATATTAGACCAGAAGCAATAAAGATCAGAACTGTAGCACAAGGAATGAAAAGGAGAAAAATGAAAGAAAGAGAGCCAGGTAAGAATTTTCCATTATTCTTGTAGATGAGCTTTCTGACCGAGCTGGTGTCCCTGGTTTTCATCTTATCACTGGTGTACCCCTTTTCCTTCAGACAAGAAGTGATCATGACCTTTTCACTCCATGTGTGTCAACTTCTTTGTTATTTGTCCATTTTTCTATCTAGATGTCCATTCCCTCTTATTTCTCATTCCCCTGGCCATCTGTCCTGTACACTACTATTGGCCTTGTTTTTCTTTATCTGGAGTACTAAGAGAGGAATTACTGCCTCCGTTACCAGTGTCCTGCAGCTGGTGAAAGATGGTACTGAAGCGTGAACACTGACTCTGAAGCCTTCATTCTTCTTTGTATACTTCAGTAGATATAGTCCAGCAGCACTGGGTTATTGGTCCCAACCTTGTTAGGGACACAGTGCTTTAGGAATGCAGAGAAAGTAAGAGCCTAGCCTGGATACCTGGCATTCACAATTAGCACTTTCCATGAAGTGCTAATAATTCAGTTTCTCTTCCTTTCACTGAGTTTTATCTTACTGTGTTACTTTTTGTCAATGTAACAAATACTTGAGAGAAACTATTTATTTATTTACTTATTTTCCTTTTTCTTTTATTATTCATATGTGCATACAAGGCTTGGTTCATTTCTCCCCCCTGCCCCCACCCCCTCCCTTACCACCCACTCCGCCCCCTCCCTCTCCCCCCGCCTCAATACCCAGCAGAAACTATTTTGCCCTTATTTCTAATTTTTTTGTAGAGAGAGTATAAGCAATCATAGGAAGGAACAAGGGTTTTTGCTGGTTGAGATAAGGATAGCTATACAGGGCATTGACTCACATTGATTTCCTGTGCGTGGGTGTTACCTTCTAGGTTAATTCTTCTTGAACTAACCTTTTCTCTAGTACCTGTTCCCCTTTTCCTATTGGCCTCAGTTGCTTTTAAGGTATCTGCTTTAGTTTGAGAGAAACAATTTAAAAGGAGGAAAGATTTATTTTGATTCACATTTCAGAGATGCCACTTCATGGTCGCTTGGCACCATTGCTGTGAGTCTGTGGAGGGGCAGGCATCATGGCAGAAGGGGAATAGTAGGGCAGAGTTGCTCACTTCATGGCAACTGGAAAGCATGCTGTGTGGGTAGAAGGAATGGACACGGATAGGGAGAGAAAGGCAAGAGCAAGATATAGCCCCAAGAGCACATCCCAGGTGACCTAATTCCTTCAGGTAGGCTCTGTCTCCTACTTTCTACCACCTCCCATCAAGAGATTAACCCTTTGCTTACATCAGAGCCCTCAGGATCTAATCATTTCCCAAAAGCCCACTGGCATCTAAGCCCTTATCATAGCTTTTAGGGCACATCTCAGTTACTCTGGGCTATCCTTGTAGAAGAATTCCATTTTCAAGTAAATTTAATGGAAAAGGCATGCAGCATTCTTTTTCAGATTCATAGGGCCCATTAATTTATCAGTGGTTGGGATGCTGCTTGCAATAAAGCAACTTGTCAACTTTGTGAAGCCCAGCGTTTCTCAATTTTGACCAGGCAGTCCTTGTTTATTCTGTTGACTTCAGTGTCTCAGGACTATTTTATTTTCAGGTCCCCAGAGCTTCCTCTCAGTAGCACCTGGAATCATGGTTACATTGAGCAAGCTAGAGAATCTGAGCAGAGTTCTAATGTTTTCTGAAAGGGTTTCATTGGAAGATGGTGATTTCCAAGACTGTCATGTATTTCAAAAGTTGAATATAAATGGTTTTTGAATTCATTCATTGTTTCTTTTCCCAGCTATGGATAATGTAGTTAATTAGTTGTAGATGGTTAAATCCAGGTCCAAAGATGGACTTGGAAGAAATGTTTTTTCAGGATGACCATTTCATTCATTTTGAATGGTGAATTCTTATTATAGATGCTGAGACTCTTGGTGAATCTCTCTTGGGTCTTACAGTCTATGGGAGTAATGATCAAGATCCTTACGTTACCCTTAAAGATACGGTAAATAATCACATTACTTTTCTAATTATGCTCTTAAGCGTCTGAAAAACTGCACTGGACCTCTGCCTCTAGCAAATGGTTTTTCTTCCTGCCTGCTTAGGAACAATATGAACGTGAAGATTTCTTGATTAAGCCCACTGACAATCTCATTGTTTGTGGCCGAGCTGAACAGGAGCAGTGCAATTTAGAAGTTCATGGTAAGTAAAATAAGTCCGCTACTAAAAGGGTTTCTAGTGAGGTTAAAACAACCACAGTGGTTACCATTAGGAAGTTTTAGGTGCTAGATCCTGCCTTAAACTTGTTTGAGTTCATTATCCAGTTAATTTTACATAGCTATCCTTTCCTGTTTTTTTGTTTTGGGCATTGCAGTGTGAGAATTTTTTTAATGGAAATAGGGCCCAGAAAATTTCTGATAGGGGTTTTAATTTTTTTGTGTAGAAACCTAGCAGTAAAACTACATAGGAAAATATGGAAAAATATAAAATCCCATTATCCTGAGGTGATAAGCTGCTACCCTGGTTTTTTGTTGTTGTTTTTGGTAGCACTGAGGTTTGAACTCAGGGCCTCATGCTTGCTAGACATGGGCTGTTACGACTTGAGTCACTCCACCAGCCCTAAAAAAGATCACTTTTTATATTTTGGTGATACCGGAGTTTGAACTCAGGGCTTCATGCTTGCTAGGCAGGTACTCTACCATTTGAGCCATGCCTCCAGCCTGTCACCCTGGTATTTCTACTTTTTTCCCTGCCCCAGGCACTTTTTATGTGATTAAGTGATTTTTTTATGTGATTAAGATTATATTAGATAGAAAAGTTCCTATCCTGCTTTTTTCAGAGTCATTTCAGATATTTCCCCTTGCAGAACATTTTGCTTTTTTCATAATAATTCATCACACAGGGCCATAGTTTCTTTTGGAACCAAAACTTGAGGAAATGTTTGTTCCAAAACCAGAAGTAAATGTTCTGCGGTAATCTGATTTGAGGTTATTTTCTTTTTTTGTTTTCTTCATGGTGCTGGACATCAAACTCAGGGCCTCATTCATGCTGAGCAGATATTCTATAACTGAATACATCCCCGATAATTAGATACTTTTAAATGATTATTTATTAACTTAAGAAACTTTAATTGAATGACTTGCCTCACTCTGGTATTTTTAATGTAAAATCTTTAGGCTTTATATACTAAAAATAGACCTCTAAAGAGTCTGAAATACCCTTGTGTCTCTTTGCCCCTTCCTCTGTGCATCTACCCTTGGACAAGTCCGTTCTTGCTCTAACCTCTTCCTCCCCAGCAGGTCTTTTGTTCATCTATCTTTTTTTTTAATACATTTTTTATTGGGATATATTCATTATACAAGGGGGGATTTGTAGTGACAATTCTGATTAGACTTGTATTATTCATATGTCTTGAAACTTCAATATTGCAGAGATTATTAGGGTGATAAAGTCTTTTGTTATGGAGACATACTTGCACAGTTTGAAAAATAAGACCTTTGGGCTTAATGTTTATTGGCATCTTTGAGGTTGCTTCACTGATGGTTCCTTTTTTTTCCCCTCCTTTTTTTCCTGTAATACTGTGGGTCAAACCCAGGGCTTTGTGGATGTTAGGCAGGCAGTCTGCCACCTGCCTACTGTTGCCCACCCCGCCCAGTCCCCTGCTTCTATTTCTTTGTTTAAATTTCTGTAACTCTCAAGAATCTTCAAGACTATCAGAAAGAAGCCTGCAGATTAGGCCTGTTTTATCCCATAGCTCATTTTGATATATTCATAAAATTCTTCTACAAAAAGACTTTCAAATTGCTATAACGTGAAGTTATTCTCTCTTAATTGTTGTATCTTTGAATTTCTACATATTTTAGATGAGAATCATGTAATTTTCTTTTTAAGATCAATTGTAAGCTGTGGCTCACAACCTGTAATCGTACCTACTTGGGAGGCTGAGAACAAAAAGATTACTGATCCCAGGATCTATCCCAGAAGCAGAGGTTGAAGGCATTAAAAACACAAGGAAATCATATTTAATAAAAAGCATATTAGACATGGCACAGTGTTTCACAACTGTAGTCTCAAATACTCAGGAGGTAGAGATCAAGAGGATTGCAATTTAAGGCCAGCCCAGGCAAAAAATTAATAAGGCATCGTTTCAGCAAAATAAGCTGGATGTGGTGATGTACACCTGTTACCCCAGCTACATGGAGGCATAGGTAGGAGGTTGTGGTTCAAGGCCAGCCCAGGCAAAAATGGCAAGACTATCTGAAAAATAACTAAAGCAAAAAGGGCTGGAAGTGTGGCTCAAGTAGTAGAGCCCCTGCCTAGCAAGCACAAGGAAGGCCCTGAGTTCAAACCCCAGTACTGAGGGGGACAGAGAGTGAAAAAAAATAAAATACCTATTTATGGTAGGCAGGAGGTGATGAGTGCTTGCTTATTGGTCTCAACTTTATCAGTGTTTCACTTTTTTTAATTTTTAAGACTTTTAGTCATTGATTTTAAGTTTTGCTCCTTAACTTTGTAACTGTGAATGTTAAAGGGCTAATTCTATTAGTGCCATATTCCAAAAGGGTGCCTGCAGAGTTTCATTGACATTGTTGGTATTCATAAACTTTTAAGTATTAAAAACAGTAAGTTTTGATAAGCACTTAGATTTCCAAATAAGAACTCTTTTTCTCCAGTATTGTTTTTGTTTAATAAGTACTCTTTGTAGAAACCTTACAAGTGTGTATTTTCTGTAATAAATGAACCATTTATCAGGTGTGCATTGGGCTTGCCAGGTGATGGGTATATATTAGACCTGCCATAATGACTATGGGATCTCTTTTTACTACCATCAAGTGTGTCTGGATTTAACAGAAAAGTGTTCTTTTGTGAGGTATCATTTTCTCTAACTCTGGTGCGTTAAAGTCTCTTTCCCCATCTTTTCAGTTTATAATCAAGAAGAAGACTCTTTTTACGTACACCATGACATCCTCTTGTCTGCCTATCCTCTGAGTGTGGAGTGGCTGAATTTTGATCCCAGCCCAGATGATTCTACTGGTAATTGGAAAACTTAAGGTTGCTAAATGGTTCTAGTCATATGGGGTTTTCCTAGTACTGTGTGTTTTGTATGAGGTGTTCAGAATTGTTGGTGATATTTTACGAAGGTACTAATATTTTCTGAAGTTGTAGTTTGGTAGTTTTAAACACACCATCACTTAATCGTGTATCTCCAGACTTTAGGTAGCTGAGGAGGTAGCTGCTCGACTGTAGAACTATTAAGATCCTCCAAAACCCCAATTAAAGTGGCATGATGTGTGCGATGTGACCAATGAGCTTAATGGCATAGCCTGTTTTAGAAAATGTCAGGCAAAACTAAAATGAAGAGGCTTGTCCCAAATAGAGGTAACACTGATAATACTGACCTCTTAAATCTTGTTTGCAAAGCTTATTCACATTCATGATCTGACCCATCCTTATCCTCACAAAGGCTAGTGAAGAAGGAAGGGGGAGTGGGCAGGTGGGTGGGTTAGGTTGCAATAATTCTCATAACTGAGGCCAAGAGACTGAGTCTTTGTTATTCAGATTGTCTTAAAACCAGCAGCACAGCATAGGCATCACCTGGGCCCACCCAAGACCACCAGAAAGAGAATCTGCATTTTGAGAAGTATTGCTTTAAGTCATTACTCAGTTAATCTGCAGTGTAATGTGTTCAGTCAAACTACAAGGTTTTTATTGTTTTGTAATCACAAGCATTTTGTTTCTTTCTGTAGGAAATTATATTGCTGTGGGAAACATGACACCTGTTATTGAGGTGTGGGACCTTGATATAGTAGACTCTTTAGAGCCAGTCTTCACTCTTGGAAGTAAGCTTTCAAAAAAGAAGAAGAAGAAGGGAAAGAAGGTAAAGAAGTTAATAAGTATTTGGAGAGGGGGTAAAAGGACATACATTTAAACAGGACAGGTAGTTATGAAGTCATAATTTGTACTTTCAAAAAAGCCCACCTGAGGAAAACTTAACCTCTGATTACATAAAACCTATGTTGACATGTTATTTCTCACACAAAATAAATGAGTCAGGTTATGATCCTGCTTTATACTAATACTCCTTATTAGCATAAAGAGTATAAGTGTATTAATGCTTACATTTAACTCATATTAATATACTAGTTTTGAACTTTTAAAAAAATTTCTTTCCTTTTTTTTTTTTTTTTTTTTTTTTTTTTTTTTTTTTTTGGCATTACTGGAGTTTGAACTCAACTCAGGGCCTCAAGCTTGCTAGGCAGGTGCTTTACCATTTTTCATTGCTTAATTATTTTTCAGATATGGCCTCAGAAGTGAGCCTCCTGATCTCACTTCCTGAGGAAGTGGCTAAAATGGTTGAGTGTAGGAGGCTGTGAGTTCAAACCTCAGTCCCACCAAAAAAAAAAAAAATACATTATTGTAGTTACCCAAGGTAACAGGAAGACAAAATATTTATTTCTTTTGTTCTTCAAGCAAGCTTGTGTAATAGCAAAACAGTCTTAATCATAAGGCTTAGAGAATCTTGAAAATGAATGTGTCAGTTTTGTGATGGGGGGGCTTTAATACAAAAAGTAATTAGAACAATTATTACAGAGTTCCTCAGCAGAAGGACACACTGATGCTGTGCTTGACCTTTCATGGAATAAGCTAATCAGGTAATAAGAAATGACGTTGAACAATTGTAAAAGTTTGTAGCCTTTAGGATTTTACCTCATGTCTGCTGTCTCTGCTTCATGTGCTGTGGACCTCTGTGTCTCTCTCCTTTCCTGTGATGCATGCTGCTTGAGGGCAGCAGCTTCGCTATATCTTTGCATTCCCAGTCACCTACCAGTCCTCACCACAGGTGCTTGTTACATGCCTGGGACCCTGTGCCCTCTGCTCCACCACTGCAGTCAGTGTGCACCTCCGTGCCCATGGTGTGGCAGGACTGTTTTGCTTCCCAGAGACATTTTGCTTACTTCAGTCAGTTTTCACAGCTCATCTATATACTTTTTCCCATCATTAAATTATGGTAAAATATGCATAACATGAAATTTCCCCTTTACTCATTTTAAGTTCAGTGACTTGGATTACATTCACATTGTTGTGCAACTCTCACCATCTACAGAACTTTCATTTTCCCAGACTAAACTCTTTGCCCTATAAACACTAAAACACTAGCTCCTCACCTCCCTTTCCTCTCAGCCCTGCAACCACCATTCCAATTCCTGACAGTATTAATGTGAGTGGAATGATACAGTATTTGTCCTTTTGTGACAGGCTTATTTCACTCAGTGTAAGGTCTTCAAGGTTAATCCATGGTATACGTGTCCAGTTTTCCTTCCTTTTTAAGGCTGAATTATATTCCATTGAATGTGTATGCCCTGTTCATGCATACACATGAACAGCTGTCTGTTCATGCATCATTAGACACTTGGGTTGAATGATGTGAATAATATTGCTATGTTCATAGGTTTATAAGTGTCCACCAGTAGTTAAAGTCACTGCTTTCAGTTCTTTTGAGTCTGTTCCCAGAATTGTTACTGGTAGATCCTATGGAATTGTGTTTTCAATTTTTTGAGGAACCACCATACTATTTTCCATACAGCTGCACCATTTTCTGTTCCTAGGGGTTCTAATGTCTCCCAACATTTTTTTTCTTTAATAATACCCATCCTAATGGGTATGAAGTGGCATCTCATTGAGGGTTTTTTTTGAAGGGTTGGGTTTTGAGATAGGGTCGGGTTTTGAGATAGGGTCTATGTTGCCCTTGAACTCCTGTGCTAAAGCTAACTTCCTGCCTCAGCTTCTCAAGTAGCTAGGATTGCAAATGTGAGCTTTCAGCAAGCTTTGAAATCAAGAAGTGTGAGCTTCCCAACTTTGCTGTTTGTTTTCACAAATTTTTTGGACTATTACGGGTCCCTTGCATTTCCCTATAAATTTTAGAATCATTTTGCTACTTTCTGCAGAAAAAGTCACCTGGGATTTTGATTGGGATTGGTTGAATTTATAGATCAGTTTGTATCTCAGTCTGTAAATGCTGTGCCTCCACCTTAATAATACAGGACATAGGGCATCCTTCCACTCACTTAGACATTCTTTCTCTTGTTAAACTTGTTCTTAAGTATTCTTTTTGATTCTATTGTAAATGGAGTCCTTTTCTTATGCTTTTGATTTTTAAAAGATTACCTAGTTTGTTTCTTTCCTTTTGCAGAAATGTGCTGGCAAGTGCATCAGCTGACAGCACTGTGGTTCTGTGGGATATGTCCGTGGGGAAACCGGCAGCTAGCCTTGCCGTACACACAGACAAGGTGTGTGATTTAGTGGATAAAAGGGATTCTCAAAAATATGAGATAGATACTAATTAAAAATAATCCCAGATATTCATCCATGGCTTTTTATGGTTTACAAAGTGCTTTCAAATGTTACCCCTTGGTGCTGCACAAAGCCCTGTGCAGTGGGTACACTACTTACCCTAGAGATGCAAAATTGGGTGCAGGGGAGTACAGTAAGCAGAAACATTAGTACCCCTCACGCTAATGACATGAGGCCACAGAGGCTCCTAAGCAGGGACAGGGATGTCCATAGAGGTAGTGAAGAATATAACAGATCCATGACTACACAACACCTCTAGGCTGTAATATACAAAAGCACTCATGGGACTGTGGCATTTGCCGTTACCTGGGTACATCTCATTTCACCACTTTCTTTTTATGTCTGAACATGTCAGTGTTGAGGGACTATGTATTCCTGCAAACACAGTTTAGGGAATATGTCTGTAATGGCAACCTTTATGTGGGAGCATGGTTTGCCTTTCTAGTATGCAATACATTTATGTTTCTTTACATAGTACTGAATTTCAAAGGGAAAGTTAATAGAAACACTGCCTAATTTGTTTTCACCATATGAATAGGTAGAAGTACTAAAAGCAAACAAAGATAGATCTCGTCAATGAGCTTTCCTCCCCCTAGGTCCAGACTCTGCAGTTTCATCCATTTGAAGCACAGACACTGATTTCTGGATCATATGATAAGTAAGAAAGCACCTCAAAAATTACTGCTGTACTGTTTTAAGTATCACTTGATGCCCAGATAGAATATATTACTGAGGCACCCACATGTTTAAATTGTTAGCAATACTTGTTTTTCCTTTTCAACTGTGGTTCTTTCAAGCTATAAGGAAATGTGGTTCTGTTATAATAATTAATTCTAGAAACTAGTCACTTCTTTGTTTTTTAGAGGGTGTATGAGTTACCCATTGTTGTGTAACAAACCATCCCAAAATTAAGTGACTTAAGATAATTTGTATTTCTTATGTCCATGTGAGATTTCGTTAATGTGGGCTGAGTTCATCTGGCAGCTCTGCTCATACTGGCTTAGTTAGGCTGGACCAGGAGCCAGCAGGCTAAATCACACAGGTTCTCAGGCAAGGTCAGAAGCATAGCCTCTGAGCCTAGGTCTCAGAATCAAAGCAGCTTGCAATCTTTGTTTTGGTTTCTTTTCTTTTTGAAAGGTGGTTGGTGGGTTCACATTTTTAGATGTGATTGATGCAGAATTACAAAAGTGTATCCCTTGGTTCCTGCAGCACAATAACCTGACTGTGGAGAGGAGCTGTGGCTAAGACATGAGTTAGGAGGCTCTCACTTCTACCAGGGAAGAAGAAATAGAAAGGGTCCTGAACTTCTGGAAACAGGATTCCAAACTTGACCTGCAGGTCAAGTCTACTGTTAGAGCTCCCAGTGCCTGTATGTGTCAGGACCAAAACTCACCAATCAGTGAAATCAACTCTTCTTTTCTCTACTTTAAAGCAGGCTTCAAATAACTGGATTTCAACTTCACAATGTTGTTCTACTGTTTCATTACAAATAAACCTAAAACATAAAGGCGGCTTTAGCTCTTCAAACTCTAATGTTGGGTGTGTCCAGGTCGGTGGCTCTGTACGACTGCCGGAGTCCAGATGAAAGCTGTCGCATGTGGCGATTCAGTGGACAGATCGAAAGGGTGACTTGGAACCACTTTTCACCTTGCCATTTTCTGGTGAGAATGTGCACATTACTGTTTTGCTTTTCCAGGTTTCTAATTAGTTATTTTCTCTTAATTCCATTATAGAGAGGGTCTGTACCAAAAGTCTTTTCTCTGTTAACAGTGTGAAGCTTCTTTCTGGGTCTTAAGGTTGAAGATATAAGGCGGGGGTTTTTTTGTTTTTTATTTAACAAGGGAGAAGCCTAGGCACAAAAAATTAGTGGACATGTAAATGATTTTGCTAGTTGTCGACCATTCCAGAGTGTCCTGTTTTATTTTCACTTGACTTTGATTATTTTATTAGTGGTTTCTTTTGGGGTTTTCCTTTTTTTTGAGACAGGGTTTCACTATGTGGCCTGGGCTGCCCATGAACTAAATATCCTCCTGCCTCAGCTTCATTTTTAAATATTTTTGAATGGATAAGTCAGTCTAAGATACTCTTACTTAAGTCCTTGCATGTAAATGGAGCTCTAGGAATGAGAGTGTGAGCTTATAGGACTGTCTGCCAAATAGGAAGAAAGTATAAAGTTTTTGTATAAACACCCTATTACACTGTCTGATCATAAAAGGTGACGTTTTTCCATGCAGCATCCAAAGATCCTAGTAACATTGAAACCCAGGGAAAATAAAATCCCTTTCATCTCAGCAAGGGAAATTAACTAAATAATTATGAAACAGTCATGTGTCCCAGTTTTCCTAAATATGTAGTGCATTTCAAAGGAGGGAAAGAAAGAATTTTTAAAAAGAACAGCTTTCTTCCCTCATTCCCAGATACTGGAATTTGAACTCAAGACCTTGTGCTTGCTAGGCGGGCACTCTACCACTTAAGCCACACCTGCAACCCTAAGAACATCTTTCTTAAAAGATGTGGACTGTTTGTGTAAGGTTCCTGAAGCAACAATTCTGAGAATGCTTTATTTCAGTTCTGTACCCATAGTACATGCAGTTCCCAGCTGAGCTACCTGCCTAAAACCAGATTCCATTTTACAGTTATCAGGAGTGATGTTCCAGTTGTGTTTGAATGCTGTATTGTACTTTGGCTCTCAACAGTCAGGCACACATACTTTGTAAAGTTAGTTCCTAACAAATGGCCATAGAGAATGAAGTTACAAATAAGCAAGAAAGTGGCAGGTGAGCTCCCTTCTCTTTAGTTTTTGGGTCCATTCCCAGGTCAGCTTTCAAGATTGCCTCCAGTTGTCCTTTCTCCTTCTTTCCTGTATTGCCTGTTGCCCTTGACCTACATATAGGCTAGAATCTCTCCTAGTTAATTCCCACCCACCCCTTTCTTGAGAGACTTATAACCCCTTCTAATCTGCCTATCAGTCCTTACCTGGTTGAGTTTCTCTGCCACAACATCACAGCACTTTGATCCTTCAGAAGCTGTTTCCTTGGTTCCCCTAATACCCTCCTTACTCCTTCCTCTCTCTGACTCACTTCTGTGGACTCTTCCCCAGCTCATACCATGAGTAGCTATACTCACCAGCCTCTGCTCCCAGCCCACTGTTCTCTAGTTTTATACTCCCAGGTGTGCCCCTCTGCTTTCGTGGGTGTGGCTGCCTCCTCTGTGCTTCCTTGTCTCTAACGCTATTCCTCCTGCTCACCACAGTTGCATTCTCCTCCCACTCCTAACAAACATATGAGTGCAAACCTAGCTCACCCAAAAGTAAATTCTTTATGTCTGTGTTAGTTTTTAATAAGCACCACAGGCAAATCAGGACACAGCTGATTTGCACTATGATTTTACTTCTTAAATGCATCACTAAATTTTGTTGTCACGTAGCATGATCTTGCCTACTTTTTTTTTCCAGGCCAGTACAGATGATGGCTTTGTATATAATTTGGATGCACGTTCAGATAAGCCAGTTTTTACCCTTAATGCACACAATGATGAGATCTCTGGTGAGGAAAAATAGTGTTTCTTTCATTTCCATTAACTCATGATGAAGTTAACCTGTATTTCAGAGCAAGATTCTCTGAACTAATCATATCTTCTTTTAGGTCTTGATCTGAGCAGTCAAATCAAGGGCTGTCTCGTGACTGCTTCAGCAGACAAATATGTGAAGATCTGGGACATCCTGGGAGACAGACCAAGTCTCGTGCACTCCAGAGACATGAAAATGGTGAGAATTCCCTAGTATTCTTGTTTTCTGTTTTTTCTGTCTCTAATCTGTAGTGCTTGTCTGTTTGTGGGGATCAGTGCAGTAAACAATATGGATGTATTAAGAAAGGTCATTTTAAGCTCAGTCAAATTTGGTAGTTTTTTTTCAATTTTAGGGAATTCATGACTGTCTGGATCCTTTGCTAACTCGTGCTTCACAGTCACTAGGTAAGACCAAGAAGAATGGGGAAAGGACACAAGTGAAGTAGCCACACATTTTTACCCTAAATCAGGACCACCCCAGAAAATCTTAGACCTTAGGGCACTAGAGCTATTAGTAAAACTTGATTTATCTGTCACTGTCTTTTTGCATAACTACCTCTGATTTCTGAAGTTCATTATTATATATATAGTAGGAAAACAGAAAGAACTGGGATTCTTTCAACAAATAGCACCTGCTGTATGCAGTATACCACACATAGCTATTTAAAATCATGTGTATATATTTACTCACTATGGAAAGGCAGGTTATAGAAGCCATTTTCATAGTACCATCTCATGTTTATATTTAAATACTTATTTGCTTATATGCTTATTTAAATCTAGCACATTATATCCCAAAAACGTAAACAGTGGTTATAGAACATATTTTCTATAATGCATACATAGTATATAGCAATAAAAATGAAAACATTAAAAGTTTAAGAATGATTTAAGGGCTGGAGATGCAGCTCAGTGGTAGAGGGCCTGGCCTAGCAACCCCTGGGTTTAAATCCCAAAACACACACACACACACACAAAAAAATTTAGTAGTGTCAATGTCATTGCTTAAAAGGACAGCTAAAGTTTCTGGGTATACATAGCAGATTAGACTTACTAGGAAACCCTAATAGAATACTGAGGATGAGAGGACTGTGTGCTCAGAGCATGCACACATCTTCACAGCATGGCCTCATGCTGCATTTGTGCAGCTCTGACTTGACTGAGCTCCTCTGCAGTGGTAAGTTGGCTTTGAGTAATGATTCAGGTCCTAAGGTCTTAGAGACAGGGCAAGGCTCTAGACATTAGGACTCTCTGGAAGGATAGAAATAACTGAATTTCTGTTCTCCTCTCCCTAGGGAGTTCTCTTTTGTTCTTCATGTTGCCCTGATTTGCCATTTATTTATGCCTTTGGAGGTCAGAAAGAAGGACTTAGGGTGTGGGACATAAGCACCATCTCCTCAGGTAAGAATTCTTAGGTTCTTGCTCTTTCTAAAAGAATTCTATAAGCACTGGCCCAGAGTACATGACTTGTATTTGTTAGGTAGATGACAAAGGCAGATCCAGTGTGCATCCTATAGTACCGTCTCCTTATTTCAGAAATATTGATGGTCACAAATAAGGTCTTCACACTTTTAAGTGTAGATTATTTTTAAAATAATTGAAAGGTTTCCTGGGAAGACTGAAAGGAAATCATAGTCCCCAAGAAGAATCCTCCCCTTCCCAGTCCAGTATGAATAAATCTGCCCTTTCTCTGCTACTTTCTACAAGATTCAGTTTTCCTGAAGGGGCAGGTGCCTTCTCTTCAGGAGAGCCTGGCTGCCTCTTACTACTTGAGGTGGTCTAATGTCTCTTATAAACACAGAGATATATGACTCCTGAATCCTTCCTCCCACACTAAAGGAAAGATCTTAAGGTTTTCCCCTAGGTTACTCTGATTCGAGTTTGTATATGAAGGGACCTAAATCCAGAAAGTTTTATGTGCTTATTATACAGAAAAAAATGAAACAAAGAAAACAGGAAACAACCTGAACTAGAAAAAGAGAAGGACAAAGTCACTATTTTAAGTAATGGGATGCCTGTTACCAAGGTTGGTTAGGTAATTACAAACCAAAGTAAAGTGGACCGTCATTTAAAAAAACTGATTCACTTTGTTCAGCACATTTATTTGGACTTCCAGGTTGGTTACTTTCTCATTCATAGTGGTTACTTCAATATATTTTCATAGCAAGATTTCCACCCCAGAGTAAAGAACCTTACTGAATCAGCATTTTAGTCTCTTTTATATTATACTCTTTAATTTCCTAATCTGGTGGTTTCTTAAACTATTTATCTGTGTTTTAGTAAATGAAGCATTTGGAAGACGAGAGAGGCTTGTTCTCAGCAGTTCAAGAAGCCCATCTGTTAGTGGCCCTTTTGGGAGCAGGACCTCTCACACACCAATGGAAACTCAGTGAGCCGCAGGATTTCCTGGCTTGATTACTTTACCTTGGAGTTTTAAAAAGCTGACCTAAAAATGTTCCATGTATAGATACAACCAAGCAGAGGGATGGAAACAAGTTTATTTCCTACTGCCTGACATTCCTCTTTGCAGCTGTAGTGGCAATACAGAGCAGGTCTTTGTGCTTGCCTTCAACTGAGTGATACATAGAGTTCTTGCTGCATTTCTTGAAAATAATAATAATAAAAGGTTTAAGAAAAATAAAAAACTTAATTCCTTAAATATGCCATCTGTCACAGGAACTCTAGTTTTGTAAAAATATGTAGTAACTTAGACAGAAAGAAAATGAGACAAGGTCTGTGTTGCCCAGGCTGGCTTTGAACTCCTGGGCTTAAGTGCTCCTCTTATCTTGGCTTGCTGAGTAGCTGAAGTATGGGCACATGACACCACACTTGGCTTTAGAATTTTAAGAGGGAAAACCTTGTGATCTTAGAAAATGTCTAAGCCTAGGCCTAGAAAGGTAGTGATTTAGCTAAAATTACACAGGCAGCCACAAACAGGCAGAAGCCCCAGAGACTTCACTTTGCTGACAGTTCTGAAATTAATGCTCATGATTTTAAAATGTTCTTAGTACTTTAGAGTTTGGTAAGTAACTTGAAAGTGGCATGCCTTTTTTTTTTTTTAAATAGTATGGTCAAAGAAAAGTGGCAGACTGTTGAATCTCAAATACTGAATTCTGGTTCTTTGTCTAGTGCTATATAAGACATGAGGAGATTCAGTTGAATAAGAAAAGTCTTTGTTTTCCACCCAACAGGATAGTTTTGATTATAGATTTTCTTTCTGTCAAGTGTGAATGTTAATAGGCAATAAAAACAACCTAGTAATTCTCAACAAAGTTGCCAAAAATTCACATTGGAGAAGGATAGGACAGCCCCTTCAATAAATGATGCTGAGGAAATTGGATGTCCATATGTAAAAGATGGAAACTTCACCCCTATCATTCACCCTACACAAAAATCAAAATGGATCAAAGGCCTTAACATAATACTTCAAATTGAACCTACTAAAGGAGAACAGGGGAACACTTCAGGATTTTGGATATTACTCAAATCTACAGGGAAAAAAAAGCAAAAATTTACAAGAGAATTTGTATCAGACTAAAAGGCTGCACAGCAAAACCAACAATAGAGTGAAAAAACAACCTACAGGATAGGAGAAAATATTTGCCAGTTATTCACCTGACAGAGGGTTAACATCCAGAATAACAAAGAACTCAAAACATTAACAGCATCAGCAACAACAACAAAAAAACAAGATACTTCTCAAAAGAAATACAAATGCCAATAATTATGAGAAAGTCAGTATCAGCCATTTGGGAAATGTAAGCTAAAACTACAGTGAGATACCATTCTACCCCATTAGAATAGAGAAAAAGGAATTTAAGTCTTACATGTTCTCATATGTAGAAACTTAAGGAAAAAATGCAAAAAAAATCTGAAAGTAGGGTAGTGTTTACTTGGGACTGGGAAGGGTAAAAGAATGATAAATGGATATGTCCACTGTGTACCATATGCAACTGTGAAAATAGCACAGTCATGTTAATATGTTAATAAAGAAAATAGATGTTAAAATTTTAAAAATAACTAGGAGATCTGATAGGTTTAAAGCCAAGAAACAGGTTTAAAGTTCTCAGGAAAGAGTTAACATATGAAAGTAATTTCACAAGTTTTATTTAGATATTTGCACCTGCCTAAGTGTAGATATAACAATTCACATGTAGGATGTAGCAAAAATTTTAAATGGTAAAATAGGGTTGGCACTTCCTCATACTTGAAAGTACCAGGCCTGATAAATGCAAGGAAGGGGTGTTTTCGGACCAAGAGAATGTGCCTCCAAAGCTGTTTGAGCAGATCCAGATACTCTGAACCAGAAGAAAGAACACTGGCAACACAGTTGCTGAAGCCAGTGCCGGCAGCCAGTGAGACCTCTGTTGTGCCATACAGACTGAGGAAAGGGTTCCTGTCACCTCCCACGTCAGGAATGTATTGCACAAAAGTGTGGACGGACTTGAATACAAAGATTTGTGGCCTGAAGAGAATGCCGTCTTGACATGAAAACTAGGGGAAGAAGGGGTTCTTCTCATCACCAATGGTTTGTTGTGATTGGTGTTTGAACAAATTCACGCCCTCCATTATATTTGCATTCCCTCTCCCTCCTCCCTTTTCAGTGTTTGATGTTCATTCTGCTGTCTTCATATGCATATATGCAGTGTGCTTCCATCCTCTTCACTCCTCAGTATCCTGCTTTCCCTCTCCCCGTCCCACTGACCCTCAGACAGTCTTACATTCATTCATGTCCATTACCATCATCATCGGTCTAGGTTTCACAAATGAGTGAGAAAGCACTGTTTATCCTTTTGAGCTCTGCTTATTTCACTCTGCATAATGATCTTTCAGTTTCATCCATTTGCCTGCAAATTGATACTTCATTTTTATTTATGGCCAGATAATATTCCATGGTAGGTATATAGTATTTTCTGTATCCATTCATCAGTTGTTGGGTGGTGTTTTCATCAGGTACCACATGGCAATGCTGTGGAGTCAATCATGTGTTAAAGTGAAAACCCAATACTAGAAAATTCTGTACCTGAAATTGAGAGTTCTCTGAGACCAACAGCTTGGTAAATACCAATTTACCAAGCCCCAGTATTGGGACCTCAGCTACATATTATGTAACTCTTTTCCTCAAAGTGATACATTAAATGTGTTACATACTCTTGGAGGGAAAGGGGGTGGGCTTCTTAAGACAAATTAGTAAAACAGAAGAAAAAGACTGTCAGAGCAAATACCCAGAATTTGAGCTGTTGTTATATGTAACAGTTTTCCTTCTGTGTGTGTCAGGAGATTGGTCCCAGGACCCCTTCCCATGCCAAAATCCGTGGATGCTCAAGTCTCTTACATAAAGTGGTATAGTGTTTGCGTGTAACACATCCTCCCGCAACACTTCAGTGGATTGTCTCTAACACCTGACACAATGTAAACGCTGTGTAAACACTTGCATACTGTATGCTGAAGGAATAGTACAGAAAAGTCTAAGTTTATACAGATGCAATCTTTTTTCAAATAGTTTCCATCCATGGTTCATTGAATCCATGATGTGGAACCCCCAGATGAGGGCAGATTACTTCCATCTGGAGCGGTGGTAGATTAGCTTGAACTGATCAGCCCCTGGAAATAATAAAAGTAGGCAGAATTCATGGAACATCTACTTAAAGTCGCTGGAGAAGTTCTATGACAGCCAGGACTTGAAGGGCAAAAAGTCCCAGGAAAAGAGACATGCAGAGAAGAGACCTTTTTCACTGAAACTAGTTTTCTTACTGGCCAATTACCAATTTTTATAAGTTGAGAAACTTAAAAAAAAAGCTGAAAGGTACAGTGGAGTCTTGAATATTCTCAGTACTGGGAAAACAAAAATTGAAGGATCTTAAGGAGGAAGGTCTGTAAAAACACTGGGCGCTCATTGTGACCCCTGGAAGACTACATCTGGAAGCTGAAGTAAGCCAGAAATAAGAGCAAACTCTAGAATCTGAAGTCCAACCTTGAGTAAACTCAATCTTTTAATGTTTTGTTTTGTTTTTGTGGCTGGGTGGTGGCGGGGGAGGGGTTTGTGGTATTAGGGATCCACCTGAAGGCCTCATGCATATATTTCTTAAGCCAATTGTTTGATCAGATTCTAATCCTCAGACAAAATCTCCTTTAGTTAGTTTAAGCAAAAGGAATTTTTTAGGCAGTATAGATAACTCACAATCATTGAAGAGGCTGAAGAGTCACACTACAGAGCGCTTGCAGGGGGCAGATGCTGTTTCTACCATCAGGAAGCGACCTGCAACATCAGCAAGCCTCCATCCCTCATAACAGCAGCTCTAAGCAAACACCCTGCTATAGCCAGCTTGCATGGTGTGCACTCTCTCCATGTAACTTAATTCTGAATCAAAGTCTTGTACCAGTGTGTCTAATTAGAGAGTATTTTTTGCTTTTGTTTGGAATCTTAGTTCTAAAGAAGTCTGGGAAACTTTTTAGCTTTCTAGACTACAGTACAGGAAACATAAAGGGTGTATTAGTCCATTTTCTACTGCTATAACAATACTACAGATTGAATGAAAACAATTCATGGTTCTGCCAGCAGCTCAGCAACTAAAAGTATAGATAAATGGGACTTCATAAAACAAAAGCTTCTGCTCAACAAAAGAAATGGTCTCTAAACTGAAGAGACCACCCACAGAGAGAGAGAAAATATTTGCCAGCTACACATCAGACAAAGGACTGAAAACCAGAATATATAGGGAACTCAATAAACTCTTCCAAAATCAATGAACCAGTAAAGAAATGGGCAAGTGAACTAAACAGAACTTTCTCAAAAGAGGAAATTCAAATGGCCAAAAAACACATGAAAAAATGCTCACCATCTCTAGCAATAAAGGAAATGCAAATTAAAACTACACTAAGATTCCACCTCACCCGTTAGAATAGCCATCATTAAAAACATCACTAACAACAGGTATTGGCGAGGGTGTGGGGAAAAAGGAACCCTCATACACTGCTGGGAGGAATGCACACTAGTGCAACCACTCTGAAAAAAAATTTGGAGACTACTTAAAAAGCTAAACATTGATCTACCATTTGATCCAGCAGTCCCACTCCTAGGAATATACCCAAAAGACTGACACAGGTTACTCCAGAGGCATCTGCACACCCATGTTTATTGCGGCACTATTTACAATAGCCAAGTTATAGAAACAGCCAAGATGCGCCGCTACTGACGAATGGATTGAGAAAATGTAGTATCTATACAAAATGGAATTTTACTCAGCCATGAAGAAGAATGAAATGTTATCATTCACAAGTAAGTGGATGGAACTGGAGAACATCATTCTGAGCAAGGTTAGCCAGGCTCAGAAGACCAGAAATTGTATGTTCTCCCCATATGCGGACTTCAGATCTAGGGCAAACGCAGCAGTGTGGTTGGACTTGGGTCATGTGATAAGGGGAGAGCACATACGGGAGGTATGGGGATAGGTAAGAAACCCAAAACATGGTGGTAGTTGATTTCCTCACTGCAGAGGAACTAATACAGAAACCTTAAAGCAACAGAGGCCAATATGGGAAGGGGATCAGGAACTAGAGAAAAGGTCAGTTAGAGATGAATCAACTTGGGTTGTAACACGTGTACATGGAAGCAATGCTAGGAAACTGTTTGTATAGCTATCCTTAAATCAACTAGCAAAAACACTTTTTGTCTTCCTTATTATTGCTTATGTCTTCTCTTCAACAAAATTAGAGATAAGGGCAGAACAGATTCTGCCTGGAAGTGAGGGGGGTTGCGGGGGTGGGGGACAAATGACCCAAACAATGTATGCACATGTGAATAAACGAATTTTAAAAAAAAGAATTCATGGTTCTGGAGGCTGGGAAGCTTAAGGCCAGGTGGCTGGCTGCATATGGGAGGTTCCTTCTCTGCAGTCCTGAGGCAGTGCAGGGCCTCACACAACAAGACAGAGCCAACTCCCTGCTCAGGTGTCTCCCCCTCTCTTAAAGCCACAGTCCTATTGGATTGGGGCCCACCCTTATGGCTTCCTTTAGTCTTATTACCTCCCAAAGGTCCTGTCTCCAAATCCCATAGTTAGATTAAGGGTCCACCCTTTTCACACTCCAGTGGGGATTAAATTTCACCAGTTTTGGTGGGGACATTCAAAGCACAGCCAAAGGGGACTGACTGCTGTGGCATTTGTACAACTCCTGTTAATACATAGGTAGGTGTAGATGACATGATCAGACAACGTGTCTTAACATGTCTTCTTGATATTTCTGTGTTACTAATACAGATTTACCTCATCCAGCTTAGTGACAGCTTTGACAGCTTTGTATTGCTTGGTAGTGATGTGCCAAAATTTATTCAACATTACTTTCCTGAAGAACTTTTGTTTTGTTACCATCTTCATTGTTTAAAAAAAAAAAAAAACTGGCTTATTCCTCCATCCCCACTACACAGCTCTAAGGACTAGGATCCTGTATGTACCTTTTTCTGCATATGTACAAGGAGCTCCGCAGAGTAGATTTCTATAAGTAGAATTACTGAATCAAAGTGTAGACTATTTGTAAACCCAGTGCTGGTGGCTCATGCCTATAATCCTAGCTACTCGGGAGGCAGAGATCAGGAGGATGGAGATTTGGGGCCAGCCCAGGTAAACAGTTCAAGAGATCAAATCTCAAAAATACCCAACACAAGAAGGTAGAGTGACTCCAATGGTAGAACCTCACAAGCTTGAGGCCCTGAGTTTAAGCACCAGTACTGTCAAAAAAAAAAAAAAGCTTTTTATGATTAGCTCTTTAATTCATCTGGAATTTTTTTCTGTGTAAAAATATTTTACCAAATGGATAGCAAACTGTCCCAATAATATTAATCATCCATTCTTTATTCAGTGGTTGAAATGCCAACCTCATACTGTCAGATGTATTTATGTCTATATATCTTGTTCTGAACTTGTCTGTACTATGTTCTTTGTCTCTTTCCAATAATATTTTTATTACTCAGTAAATTTTGTTTCCCAAAAGGATAATTTCCCCTCACAGTTCGTTATTTCCAAAATATTCCTGACTATTCTCTATTCCTTCTCAGGTGAACTTGAATTTGTCAAGCTCCACAGAAATACCTTTGGGTAGTGAATAGTATGTTACTGGATTCACAGGTATAGAGAAATTAAGGAATTCCACACCATTGAATTTGCCTCATTTAGGTTCATAGGTTAACTCTCCATTTATTCTGTTCTTTTATAATCTTTATTCAGTAAGTCTGTTCTCATTTCAGACTTCCAGTTGTTGAATTTATTCCTGATTTTATTTTTAGTTATTTTGTTTGTGGTGGTATGAGGTTTGAACTTAGGACCTTGCACTTGCTAAGCAGGCACTTTACTACCTAAGCCATACCCCCAGCCCTTTTTTCCTTTTTAGTAATTTTTCGGGTAGGGTCTCATGTTTTCAGCCCAGGGCTGGCCTCAGACTAAAATTCAACATATGCCTCCCAGTAGCTAGGATAACATTTGTTCGCCACCACACCTGGCTTGTTTTGTTGAGATGGGGTCTCCCAAACTTTTTGCCTGGTCTGGCCTTGAACCATTATCCTCCTGATCTCCACCTCCCAAGTAGATGCAATTAAAGACACGAGCCATTGTGCCCAGACTTTTATTATTTTAATACTCAAGTGAATAAGACATTATTCTCATTCTGAAGTTGGTTATTCCTAACATATAGAAGAGCTATCAAAATTCTATGCTTTGGCTGGGTGTGACTCACCCCTGTAATCCCAACACTTGGGAGGCTACCTCAGGAGAATCAAGAGTTAGAGGCCAGCCGGGCGCTGGTGGCTCACAGGAGACAGATCAGGAGGATCATAGCTCCAAGTCAGCTGAGGCAAATAGTTCTCGAGACCCTATCTAGAAAAAGCCCTTCACACAAAAACACCCTGCCTATTCTTACAGTGGACTAGTTCATCATCTTGGCAGATAATTTGTCAACACAAAGGGAGTTTATATGTCTTATTTCACTGAGTAGGATCTCTCGTACAATGTGGAGTAGTAATTATGAGAGGATGACATTTCCATGTTGCTGTTACAGAAAGAGATCTAACAGTTTACCACTTAGTGTATTTGCTGTTTTTCTTTTGTTTTGGGACAGGACTTCTTATAGCTCAGGCTGGGATCCAACTCACATCCTTCTACCTCAGCCTCCCAATTGCTGGGATTATAGCTGTGCACCACCAAGCCCAGTTTTGTTTGCTATTTCTGATAGAAAGTTTTAGTAAATTATGCTTGTCTCTCTATGGAAAGAAAACTTATCCTTTTTCTCCTGCATCCATCCTTCAGAGTTCTCTTCACTGTCACTTTTTCTGAGAAGCCCTCCCTCATCTCGCCAGCCTGTGTAAGCTGTACTTTGCATCCCATAATCATTTTTATTTTGTAGTTACCTAAGCAATTACCTAGTGAGGACTAGACTTAATATTGAAGTAATATGATTTTGTCTTATTTTGTGTTATAAAAACTTAGCTCGATGCAATGTCTTACCGTTGGTATTTTCAGAATGTCTGTTCCCACACATTCAGTCTCAAAGCATTTCTCAAGTCCTACTGATCGATCAGAATTTTTTTTTTTTCAGTACTGGTGTTTGAACTTGGCCTTCACGTAGAGCCACTCCACCAGCCCTATTCTTGTGAAGGGTTTTTCAAGATAGGGTCTCACGGAACGATTTGCCTGGGCTAGCTACGAACCGCGATCCTCCTGGTCTCTGCCTCCTGAGTAGCCAGGGGTACAAGCATGAGCTATCAGCGCCCAGCTAGAATTTGAGTGGTCATTATAAACCCAAAACAAGAATACAGCCACCCAAGTGACTTTTCATACACTCGCTAATGACCAGCATGTGGAAGACAACAGGAAAGGCATGGGGTGTGTCCTAGGAGAATGGACTCTCAATTCCAGTCCTCATGAGCAAATGGAAAAAGAATGTATGAAAATAATTCCATTTACAATAGCCTCAAACAAAATCAAATACCTAGGTGTAAACCTAACAAAAGATGAGAAAGACCTCTACAAGGAAAACTATACACTTCTGAAGAAAGAGATTGAGGAAGACTATAGAAAGTGGAGAGATCTCCCATGCTCATGGATTGGTAGAATCAACATAGTAAAAATGTCGATACTCCCAAAAGTAATCTACATGTTTAATGCAATTCCCATCAAAATTCCAATGACATTCATTAAAGAGATCGAAAAATCTACTGTTAAATTTATATGGAAACACAAGAGGCCACGAATAGCCAAGGCAATACTCAGTCAAAAGAACAATGCAGGAGGTATCACAATACCTGACTTCAAACTATATTACAAAGCAATAAAGATAAAAACAGCATGGTACTGGCACAAAAACAGACATTGAAGACCAGTGGAACAGAATAGAGGATCCAGATATGAAACCACACAACTATAAGCAACTTATCTTTGACAAAAGAGCTAAAAATATACGATGGAGAAATAGCAGCCTCTTCAACAAAAACTGCTGGGAAAACTGGTTAGCAGTCTGCAAAAAACTGAAACTAGATCCATGTATATCACCCTATACCAAGATTAACTCAAAATGGATCAAGGATCTTAATCAGACCCCAAACTCTTAAGTTGATACAAGAAAGAGTAGGAAATACTCTGGAGTTAGTAGGTATAGGTAAGAACTTTCTCAATGAAACCCCAGCAGCACAGCAACTAAGAGATAGCATAGATAAATGGGACCTCATAAAACTAAAAAGCTTCTGTTCATCAAAAGAAATGGTCTCTAAACTGAAGAGAACACCCACAGAGTGGGAGAAAATATTTGCCAGCTACACATCAGACAAAGGACTGATAACCAGAATATACAGGGAACTTAAAAAACTAAATTCTCCCAAAACTAATGAACCAATAAAGAAATGGGCAAGTGAACTAAACAGAACTTTCTCAAAAGAAGAAATTCAAATGGCCAGAAAACACATGAAAAAATGCTCACCATCTCTAGCAATAAAGGAAATGCAAATTAAAACCACGCTAAGATTCCACCTCACCCGTTAGAATAGCCATCATCAGCAACACCACCAACAACAGGTGTTGGCGAGGATGCGGGGAAAAAGGAACCCTCTTACACTGTTGGTGGGAATGTAGACTAGTACAACCACTCTGGAAAAAAATTTGGAGGCTACTTAAAAAGCTGGACATCGATCTACCATTTGATCCAGCAATACCACTCTTGGGGATATACCCAAAAGACTGTTACTCCAGAGGCACCTGCACATCCATGTTTATTGCAGCACTATTCACAATAGCCAAGTTATGGAAACAGCCAAGATGCCCCAGCACTGACGAATGGATTAAGAAAATGTGGTATCTATACACAATGGAATTTTATGCAGCCATGAAGAAGAACGAAATGTTATCATTCGCTGGTAAATGGATGGAATTGGAGAACATCATTCTGAGTGAGGTTAGCCTGGCTCAAAAAACCAAAAATCGTATGTTCTCCCTCATATGTGGACATTAGATCAAGGGCAAACACAACAAGGGGATTGGACTATGAGCACATGATAAAAGCGAGAGCACACAAGGAAGGGGTGAGGATAGGTAAGACACCTAAAAAACTAGCTAGCATTTGTTGCCCTTAACGCAGAAAAACTAAAGCAGATACCTTAAAGCAACTGAGGCCAATAGGAAAAAGTGAACAGGTACTAGAGAAAAGGTTAGAAAAGAATTAACCTAGAAGGTAACACCCACGCACAGGAAATCAATGTGAGTCAATGCCCTGTATAGCTATCCTTATCTCAACCAGCAAAAACCCTTGTTCCTTCCTATGATTGCTTATACTCTCTCTACAACAAAATTAGAAATAAGGGCAAAATAGTTTCTGCTGGGTATTGGGGGAGGGGAGAGGGAGGGGGTGGAGTGGGTGGTAAGGGAGGGGGTGGGGGCAGGGGGGAGAAATGAACCAAGCCTTGTATGCACATATGAATAATAAAAGAAAAATGAAAAAAAAATAAAATAAAATGGACCTCACAGATTTAAAAAAAAAAAATGACTGCACACTGTGACCGTCCTTGGCTCTGGTAAAATAGGATCCTGGGGCCCATCATACAAGGTCATTACGAGGATAGAATATGTAACACATATTAGACGCTCCATGTGCTCACAATCTCTTGTGCTTTTGACTTGAACTTCCTGGTCACAGCCAGTTTTGTTTATACGCGCCCATGCTCACCCCTTCCAACATACTCCTTCCCCTCCAAAAGAAATGCATAGTAAGTGATCAGGCGATTCTGCTCTTCTCTTGCCATGAAATGTGCTGTTTTGCACACTGGGAATTTAGATGCAAAGTAACTACTCTTTCTGCTACAGTGTACTACTAGGTCAGGCATCTTGAAAAAGTCCACAGCAGAATATTGTTCTCACACTTTTGAAAAACTCATTTTTCATAGCCAAGTGCCAGTTGTCTAACTAACTAGGAGCAATGGCCCACAAAGGTGTTCTCAGCTTATTAAAAGTGCAAATATGCCACTAGTAGAGATAGCAGCTTGACACACAGAAATGAGGTGTCAGAACAAAACCAGAGTCAAAATATTTTGTGCTTCATGTAGATTAACATGGATGAGACCCTTGAAGAAATACATGCCTTTTAAAAAGTGCTCCCACACAGCAGATAACTGAACATGAAATGCATAGCTCATTTTTCTTAACTTCATTTTCTGCATCTAGAAAATCAGTGTAGGACTACTTTTATGCTCTAGGAGGATGGAACAAATGACAAACTAAAATGTACTACTGCAGACTGTATCTGCAGGCAATGTGTCACACAGGCCTAGACCACACCAGCAGAGACCAGAAGTAGTCTACTAATCATTGACAAATGATGGATCACTCAAGATGCAAATTTACCCATAGTAACTGCCTTTCATCTTAAGTGAGTCTCTCTCCTCATTCTGACCATAAACACCAAAGCCTGCTTCCAGCTAAGCCTCGGCAGATACACAGTAGAACACAAAGGTGTTTTGGCTGGGAGGAGGCTGTGGAGGAGCAGAAAACAACAAAGTGCGCCTTCCACGAGCCCCCTCACAACACGGATATAAATACTTCATCTAAAGGCTTAGATTTTGTGTGATTTTTCTTTGAATGTCTATACCGTTCCACCACTGTGACAAAACAGCTGAGATAATCAACTTTTAAGGAGGAAAGACTTATTTGGGGGTCATGGTTTGTCCGTGGTCAGTTGACTCTTGCTTTGGGGCCCATGGCAAAGCAGATCGTCATGGGGGGAACTCATGGTGGAGCACAGCTGCTCACCTCATGGCAGCTGGGAAACAGAGGAAGGCTCAGGGTCAGTCCCAATATCCCCTTCAAGGACACACCCTCAGTGACCTAACTTCCTTCCACGAGGTCCCACCCCCTAAAGGTTGTACTCCTTCTCCCAACAGAACCATCAGCTGAGAACCAAGCCTTCAAACATGGGCTTTCAGGGCACATTTACTATCCAAACACCCAGCTGTTATGCCATGGTGGGACCCAATTCCAACGAGGATAAACTTGAGGGGTCAGATGCAGAGTGCTTAAATCTTGACACCTTACCAGCTGTGCAACTGTGGGCCAATTACTCAATTCCTCTGTACTGCTGATGCTTCTGTAAGCTAGGGATTAGTCATAGGTCTTCATACAGATTGTGCTACTTAGACAGCAATCAGAACAATGCTTACTACAAATAACACTATCATAACTGATTTGGTAAACCTGGCATTCTAAAACGCTGACACATATTCCATGTGTATGAGCTGATCCTGCAGACACAGTCTCTCCATTTTCTGAGTAAAATGCTGTCAAAAGGGTGGCCATTCATTTACTTGAGGTAAGAAAGGGAGAGACAGTTCAAATAAGCAGTAGCAGCTATATTCTCACTTCAACTATTCCCTGGGCTTCCACTTGCTTTGGAGGTTTTTGACACAGCCTTATGTTGGGCAGCTCTTCAATGCTGGAAAATAAAGAAATTTACCCCAGCATGTGCTCCTCATAAAAGCAGAAAGCAGGCTAGCAGCAGTGGTCTTCAGGGAGTAGAGGGAGCTTGTCACCAGGATGCCTTTGGCAGAAGGCTGATCTCGGAGCTGCAACAGGCCCAGAAACTGCCCTACAGAGGCTTCATGACCCAGTGACAGCTGCCACTCCCAGTCTCCCACAACATATTACCCACTGTCAACAGCAGACATGCCAGTTCTTCAAGGGTGCAGTGTGGTACTTCGGCAAAGGGCAGGAGGGGAGGGCAGGAAATTTAAGAAACACATTCTGTCCAAGCATTATTACAAAGAAACAATTTGGATACGCTCTCAAAATTAAAATACCTCAGCAAAGCTTCCTTCCCTTCTAACCTTAGAAAAACTCAGGTTGGGCTGAGGATAGTGGCTCAAATCCATAATGCAATCTACTCCAGAAATGGAGACTGGGAGTATCATGGCTTCAGGCAAGCCTGGGCAAAAACTTTGCAAGACTCCATCTCAACCAATGGTTAGTCACACAGGCACATGCCTGCCATTGCCAGCTATGTGGGGAAGCACAAATAGGAGGATCATGGTCCAGGACAACTCCAGCATAAAGCAAGACCTTATCTCGAAAATAACCAATGCAACCGGGCGCCAGTGGCTCACACCTGTAATCCTAGCTACTCAGGAGGCAGAGATCAGGAGGATCCCGGTTCAAAACCAGCTCGGGCAAACAGAGACCCTACCTCAACAAATAAAACACACACACACACACACACACACACGCGGCTGGCAGAGTGGCTCAAGTGGTAGAGCATTTGCCTGGCAAGTGTGAGGCCCTGAGTTCAAGCCCCAGTACCACCAAAATAAAAAAAATTAATTAACCATTGCAAAAAAGGGCTGGTGAAGCAGCTCAAATGGTAGCGTGCCTACCTAGCAAGTGAGGGCCTGAGTTCAACCACCAGTACTGCAAACAGAAAAAACTCAAGTTGTATTTGATTTTCCTCTAAGACTCATCCATCTCCTCCTCCACAAAATGACAGTGAGATTAGCAAAAGAAATCCTGTATTTAAAAAAAAAATGCATTTTAATCCTTCCTAGAGGAATACAGATTTGAATGAAATACATTCATTTCATAAATACATTAGCAGCAAAACCTTCCCACCAGAGTCCTCTACTCCAGCCCAGAGGTTGTGCCTTCGAGTAGGCGGTCATGTTCCATCCACTGTCAACTTGAGGATGTCTGCTTGAGAAAAGCTGTGTTCCTGCTCACCAGGGCCTGAACGCAGGTCCATATGGTAACCACTGAGTCTTCTCTATCTTCCAAATTCACTGGCTTCCTTCATGCTTACCTGGTGAGGTCCTTAAGCAGACAACTAGGAAGGCCTAACTCTGCAAATTCACCCTTGAGTTTGCAGTCATTTGTTGCTGAGTTGGTAACATTTGATGTTGTCTTGAACTTCTCATAGAATAAACCAAACATAAAAGAGCATTCTCTTCCTTCCCTTCCATGGACTGAGATACTTCTTTGTCAATCCAGCAGGCATTATTTGGACACTATGTACCTCCAGGTCCTCTGTGTCTGAATGGCTAGAGGCGTTAGAGGAGATAGACATGGTCAAACCTTACAAAGATCTCCAGGTAACAATAACCAGGTGATTCACCCTGGCTTCCCACAAAGCTAGTTTCTTGGGCAGCAGCCAGGTACCTCTCCTTTTCTTCTATCATTATTCACTGACTGACAAGGCCTTTCCTATTTGCCCTGTAGGCAACTGCTAAAAATTTGGGAATCAAGATCTAACCTAAACTCCCAAGTGGCCAGGAGAAGTTAGGGCAGATGCTGCTTGAAATCTCTGATGCAGTCAATACTTCCACTGCTCTCTTCCAACCCACTCTGCAATGCAAGCAAGTCATAGTCTGCATAAAACATGGTCAGCAATTGAGATGGCTGTGGGGCAAGGATCAAGTTCAGAGTGTTACCAGGTCACAGGACTGACAGCAAAAAGGAGTAATGGGAGAAACTGAAATAAATCTGATTTGTTTGGGCAGAACGCCACTCTGACTCAGGCATAAATTCATTTCCCAAATTATCATGTAAATTAAGAACAAACTTCAACAGCTAACCCTTTCCTCCCTATCCATCACTTAAAAACAGGATACATGTTCTCCCCTCCCAGTCAGTTTTAAAGCATTTCCACTCAGACAGTCTTCTGTTTCTGTAAGTGCTTTATCCGTTCTCATTCGGTCTGTTTTGACTACTGGCTGGAAGGAAATCAGAAACCATTTTATAAAAACCATTGTAGTGGATAACTGGTTGTGTGTCTTTCCCTTTGCATTCACCATCCAAAGCAGTTGCTTTTCTTTTATTTATGTGCAGAGAGAGACTCGTCTGCTGAATACATAGCATTGTTAATCTGACAGTCTTCTGTCCCCACAGAATCTGGAAGGTCTTCCTCCTCTGAGTCATCCTCCTCTTCCTCCTCTTGTGCTGAGGAGACAGAGGTGGGCCCTTTGCAAGTTTTCAAGTGGCGGATGAGATGATATTTGGTTAGATAAGCCTTTGTACATTTTTCACAGACATAATCCCGTTTTCCTTCATGAGAATTGAGATGCTTCTTTAAGTGATTTGTTCTCAAGAACAGCTTATCACACTTGTGACATTTGATCTGGCGGTCTCTAAGAGGAACACAAGAGAAATATTTGATTGGGGTTTGCAAATGACAACTGAGGCACACATCTTTGTCAGAGAAGTGCATCCTTTTAGAATCAGGCTTTTTTGTTTAAAATAGGAGATAAACAGAGGAGTCATAAATCAGGTACAGTTCAACTAGCATAGGCTTTTGTTTCCCGTTTTAGAATCTATGCAAATGGGATCATCCTATGTATATTTCTTCAGCTGAATAGGAAGTTTGTGAAACTCACTCACCTCACTCTGTTTCCTTCCACTGCTGCATACTATTTACAAACAGACCACAACTTGTCTGTAGTACTGGTTTTGTCCATTGCTAATAGATATTCTGGTGTTTTTCAGTTTTTTATTATCACAGGCAAGATTCTATGAACATTTCTATACTTGTATGTTGTTCTGTGATAAGTGTGTGTCTCTCTAGAGTTTATACACTGGAGCAGTATACAGTTGGATCAAAGGACAGGCACATCTTCAAGGTCAAAGAAAATGGTAACTCCACCGTTTTTGGAACAGATCGTATCTAAAATACTGTGTTTATTTCTGGGGACCAAATTTGAAACTAGGTACTAAGACAAATCGCACAAACTAGGGACATTTGGCCTCATTAAAGAGGGATTAATGAAAACATAGCACTGACCACAAACTCCATAAAAGGCTGGCAAGAATAAACAATCCACCCAGCTGCCAGAGATGTAGCAACCAGTCCACCCTTGGATGAACTTAGCCAAGTTCTAAACCTTGGCTGGGTATTAGAGTCACTTGGGGAGTTTTGTAAAATGGCAGGACCAAGGCTCAATTCCTAAGTGTTTAATTAGAATCTCTAAGGGTAGGGTCCTGCCACCAACAGTTTTTCACATTCCTGAGGTGTTTATAATGGGCAGCATTATAGACTGAATGCCCACTTCTACAGACAGGCCCCACATTTGCTTGCTGGAGCCCTAATTCTCAGCATGAGGTGGGCCTTCATGATGGGATTCCCGTCCTTATAATAGTAAGAAAAACCCAAACTCTTATCCTCTTTCCTATCCCTCCTTCCCTCCCCACCCCCACAACTGGAAGACTGGATGGCTTAAACAGCAGAAGTGTATTTTCTCAGTCAGGAAATCTGAAGTCAGAATGCCAGCATGGCTGGGTTCTTGTGAATGACCTCTTCCTGACTTCCTCATGGCTGCTTTCTCTCATTGTGTCTCTCCCCTGCTGTTTAAGCCACTCAGCCTGTAGCATTTTGCTATGGCTACCTAAGCTAACCAGAGAGTCTGACTACATGATCCCAGAGATTTCCTTAACTGATACTGGACAAGTCTATAAATTTGATAATTGTCTCATTTTCCAAAAATTTTACACAAATTATGAAGCTAATGAAGAATTTGCTTTAAAAGGTCCTTTATAGCCAAGTACAATTGTGGCTGCCTATAATTCCAGCAACTTGAGAAGCTGATCAGTTTGAGTTCAGCCTGGGCAATACAGCAAGACCCATTAAAAAAACAAAAAGGTCTTAAGGTCCTTTTGAGAGCTGTGATGTAGATCCAGACTCCTTGGCAGTTTAGTGTTTTAAGTTGCATTGTGAATAGAAAGTAGACAAAAAGAGCTGGTATCAAAGCAAAGCTGTTATCCGAACCCTATGATAAGAATATAAAGTTCCCAGTGACTATGGATTTCTAAAGAACACTTCCGTAACACTAGCTAACAATGTTTTCTCCTTCTTCCAACACTTGCTCAAAGCTGAGAACCAGAGTTTATGTTAAATCTGTGCCAGTTTATTACACTTGGATTCAGCAATAAATTCCTACTCAACCTCTCAATATTTGGTCTTTTCCCCATGAGTCACTCTCTAGCCATCTGACAGAGTAACATTTCTAGAATGGACCTGCCACCACAACACGACATCCCTCTCCTTAAGTCCTTCAGTGCTTCACAACCATGGGAATACAATGGTTAACAAGGCAAACTGTTTTTTGTTGTTGAACCATAACTGAACACACAGCACAGAATACTTCCAGTGCACAGCAGGGGGTGTGAGGAAGATCATTCCATGGCTCCCCACTATCTCCAGAATGAAATTTAATTTTCTTAATAGGATAAGAGGTTCTTTGTGTTGTCAGGATTGTCTCTCCATTACTCTGTGCTCTAACACAAAGAACTACATTCTATATTCACTTCTGCACCTGTGTTTCTGTCGATGCCTTCCCCCCGCCAATCTAGAGTACCATTCTCACTCCTTAGCTTCCTCTGCCTCCCTGAATAATTCTAATTGATCTTCTTTCAAACTACCCAAACTACCAGGCACCCTGGCCAGATTCCCCTAGGCTGGCTTAGGTGCCCCTCTTCTACGGTCTTTCAGCATCCAGTGCAGGGATGTTACTTGTCCACATCTCTTCCTAGACCTGGGCTCTTCAAGGACAGGGACAGTGTCTTTCACCCCTGAATCTCTTACACCTAGCACAATGCCAGGCATCAAGGAGGTTAATTTTAAAAATATGTTCAGTGAATTATTAAATGAGATTATAAAACATGAATACAAAATACAGAGATAAGATGTGAAAAATAAGTACAGAAAGAAGACAAGTGAAATCTTCCAGGATAAAAACAAAACCTCTGCCTGTCTACGTACAGAAGGTACCTACCTCATACCAAGGGAGAAAACAGATGCTCAGTCAGCACCTTAGGTGCTGGAGTGCCACACTTACTACTGCCACTGAGGGCAACTTACTGTGTGTGGATGAGCACATGCTGCTTGAGGTCCTGCCTCCGCATAAACAGCTTGTCACAGTAATCACACTTGAGATTCTTCTCGCCCGTGTGGATGACCATGTGGGACTCCAGGTGAGCCTTCTGGGTGAAAGACTTGTCACACAAAGTACACTTATAGTTCTTCTGACCTGCAAATCACCCAATTTATCACAATGCAAATAAAGCAACTGCTGGCATTCTCAAAACAAATGGGCACGTGTGGGTGTCATCAGAGGCAGGAATAAAGCAGAACGAACTGGTACCTGGCACTTGACTTTCTAAGACTGATGTCCTAGAAACACTTAGTTTACATTCTGCCTCCTGCTAGGACATCGTATATAACATCATATATATATATATATATATATATATATACATATATACATATATACATATATATATATACATACATACATATATACATATGTGTATATATATATGTATATATACATATATACATATGTATATATATACATATATATGTATATGTACACATATATACATGTGTGTATATATATATATATATATATATATATATATGTATATATATATGCTTATAGCTGACACATGATAGAAAACCCAGGGAACAAAATCACTTATAACCCAAGGGCCCACCTAACACAAAAGAACTCATGAATTCTAGCACCTGTCTATAGGCAAACATTTTTTATAAGTTACACTTTAGTCGGGTGCCAGTGACTGACGCCTGTAATCCTAGCTACTCAGGAGGCAGAGAACAGGAGGATGGAGGTGCAAAGCCAGACTGGGCAAATAGTTCATGAGACCTTATCTTGAAAAAAACCCATCACAAAAAAAAGGGCTGGGAGTGGCTCAAGGTGTAGGCCCTGAGTTCAAACCCCAGTACCAAAAAAAAGTTACACTTTGTACTTTTGTATCTTTTTTTTTTTAACACATACAATATGATCTCATAAACCTGAGGTGAAATAAAATCCTTCTAAGAAGGTCTAAGACCACCCCTCTAAGTCAGGAGTTGGAAAACTTCTCCTAAAAGGTAGAGTCAGTGCTTTATGCTTTTGGGCCACATGGTTTCTTGCTGCAACTACTCAGTCTTAATATAAAAGTTCTTTTTGACAACTTGGAGAACAAATGACTCAGCTAATAAAGCTAAAACCTCACTGGTTTAACTTTGAAGTACATACAAAAAGAGTAAGAGCTGGAAAAAAGGGGAGGTTTGCATGAAGTTTAGAAAATGGAAGCTCAATGATCAAAAGAAGGCAGTGTTTACTCAGCAATGTTCAAGGAGAAAACTGGTGCCGGGCAGTGTTTACAATATTCACAGAGAAAATTGGTGCTGGCTGGTGACAGTGCTGAGCTCCAGCAGGAAGCTCGGACTATTTCTATGGGATACCCTTTAAGTTCAAGTGCACTCACCAACTTTCTGATTATTTACATTTTTCTAGTTACCTTGAAACTATGCAGGGGTGGGGGGGTGCGTTAGAAAGTGGAGCAACTTACACTGGAAGTAACACCCTCTAAGGAACCTCAGTTACCTCCCACCAACGTTTATCACCTGAGGAGATTATGCCAACAGCCATCTGGATTCTTTCTCTGACACATCAACTCTACCTGCAGTATTTTCTTTCTGTGAAGCTTCGTGACTGCAATTTCTATTTTTATGTGAACATAGACATTTATTGTGGGGCCATCAGGGGTAAGGGCTCATTCCTTGGCTGCTGCCTTTGTCATGACTGCAATTTCAATTGCTGCAAACATTCCATTCTGTTGGTCCAATACAACTTACCTGTATGTATCTTGAGGTGGGTCCGCAGGTTGCTCGGATCACTAAAAGCCTTGCTACAGAAATCACATTTGTAGGGCTTCATACCCATGTGACCCATAAAGTGGACGTGGAGTTTGGAAGGAGAGATAAAGGCTTGAGGACAAATTGAGCACTTCCACCTCCTTTCTTTGCTATGGTTTGGCCCATGGCTACTGCTGTGGCCGTGGCTAGGGAGGTGGTTATGGATGTGGCTGGTCAGATGAGCCTTGAACTCTGAATAGGAACTGCACTCCTTGCCACAGTTACAGAGGTGTACATCTGGGTGTTCAGGAACACCTATTTTTAGGGAAAACAAAAACAAAAACAAAACCAACATTACTCAGTGTCTCTTGATACTTAAATTTCAAAACTTGTCCTTCACACTAATAATTGCTGCTCATAATTCTCCCTTCTACCAAAATTTCCAACTTGCCCAATACCTGTAAAATGAAAACATCTTGTTCAATGTTCTAAGCCCCCAGAATCTAAAATAGCATACCAACCACACAGAAAGCACTTGTAAACACTGGATTACAGGGCTTCTTTCCTAAGGAAAGAATTTACATTCTGTATCACAGTCTTAAATAGCACTTGCCAACATGACATCATGGAAAGAGAAAGCTCAAGCACATTAAATCAGATCAAGGGACTTTATCGACCTTCACAAACTTAAATCCTGAAACTACTGGCTCAAAAGGCAGTCTTAGAAGGTTAAAAGTCCCAAATCAAAGTCCTGCCATAAAAGCTCACTTCACATGAATATGCTTAGTCAGTAACATTCAGCTGGTGAAAATCTCACAGATTTTAACACCTCAAATCCAACATTAAAAGCTTGCTTTTCTATATACCAGCTGCCAGGTAAATCATTACCAGAATTTTATTCCTGGCCCTTGATGTTCTACTCTGCTAGATTCATGACAGCCTTACAAACTTACCTATCTGCTGAGCATAATTCCGACTGTAATAGAAAAGTAGTTCATTTTCAGGAAGGATGTCTTGTGAGGTGCAGAAATAGATTTTTCCATCGTGGGGATAAGCCACCAAATTCTGCTCTTCTCGGTTCCTAAATTATCACATTTAATAGGTCAAGCATATTAATTTTTCATCATATCTTGTTTTTTTGTTTTTGGCAGTACTAACATATGAACTCAGGGCTTTGCACTTGTTAGGGTAGGTGTTCTACCACTTGAGCCAGGTGTCTAGCCCTTAGTTATTATTATTTTTTTTTAAAAGAGACAGGGTCTTACTATGTTGCCCAGGCTGGCCCCAAACTCCTGGACTCAAGCAATCCTCCTGCCTCAACCTCCCAAGTAGCTAGGACTACAAGTGTGCACCACCACACTCAACTAAGCATGGATTTCCTTTTTTAAAATTGTTTTGACAGTGATGGGGATGGAACCCAAGGCCTTGTATATACATGCTAGGCAAGCCTCTACCACTAAGCTATATCCACAGCCCCTCAGTCTATTAATTTTGAAATGTATACTAAATGTCAATACACCTGGTACAGAAGTCCTATATGAAACCTTAGGACTATTTTTTCTAGATCATTTTTGTAATTCTCTATCCTCCCTATTAGGAAGAGACTTATGGAGAAACAGAATTCTTACTTCAGTTACATTAGTTGATTACCCTTTATACTCAGAAACACTAGAGTCTGCTACTAGAAGCAAAAATAGTAAATGAAATAGCTGGGTGCTGGTGTCTCATGCCTGTAATCTTAGCTACTCAGGAGGCAGAGATCAGGAGGATCATGGCAAATAGTTCGCAAGACCCTATCTCAAAAAAACCTATCACAAAAAAAAAGGGCTGGTGGAGTGGCTGAAGGTGTAGGCCCTGAATTCAAACCCAAATCCCTCAAAAAAAAAAAAAAAAAAAAGTAAAATAAAATGTTAAAAAAACATCATGGCTGGGTACCAGTGGATCACACCTATAATGTAGGTAACTTAGAAGGCTGGATCAGGAGGATCTCGGTTTTCAGGCCAGCCTAGGCAATAAAGTTTGCAAGACTCCATCTCAACAATAAAAAAAGCTGGGTTTGTGGTGCATACCTGTCATCCAAGCAACAAATAGGAAGATCATGGTTCAGGTTGCCATGGGCAAAAAGCAAGACCTTACCTCCAAAATAACCAGCACAAAGGCTGGAGTGTGTGGTAGAGCACTTGCTTAGCAAGCGCAAAGCCCTGAGTTAAAAAAACCTAGTATCCAAAAAAAAAACTGTTATGACAGGTTTAGCACAGTTGCCCACACCTATAATCTGAGCTGGGAAGCATAGACAGGGAGGATTACAGTTGAAGGCCAGCCTGGATGAAAGTTAGCAAGACCCCATCTTAACCAATAAAGTTGGTCATGGTGGCATGTGCCTGTTATGCTAGCTACGTGGGAAGTTTAAATAGGAGAATCATGGTCCAGGCCTGCCTGGGCAAAAATACAAGACCCTATTTTAAAAATTACTAAATGGAAAACAGGGCTGGGGGCACAGCTTAATGGCAGTGTCCCTGCCTAGAAAGCATGAAGCCTCAGTTCAAATACCAATATGGCCAAAAAAAAGAAAAAGGTGACAATGACATAAAGGCAGCAAGTTAATTAAAATTAACTCCAGTAATGGCCTGAAGAAATGACTAACTGCCAATATACAAAGAGAAGGCACCATTTGCAAATTTAATGGTGACTATCATTCCTTACTGCACTGGTAAGTTAAATAAACTGTTCATTTAAAAAAGGACAGTTTCACATGATCTGCTTAGAGCCACCATCAGTCAACCAGTACTGGAATAATCATGTTGAAAAGCCTCAGGTTTTAGTATGACCAAGTACTAGTAGTTTGGCTTCTTCCGGTCTTCCATATTTTATGGAAAGCCCCCCCACTGAAAAAAACATCTGAAGAGTAAATTCTCTCTCTCAGACCATTCCTACCTGGCTTTGCGCACAAACATCATCCAATTACATTCGTTTTCATCAGCTGTAATGAGGCAGAATTCTAGGACACCATTGTGGTATATCTGCCAACAGAAAGCAAGCAAGCGTGTCAAATGAACTGACAAGTGATAAAGTTCTACTCTACATTTTAGATAGCAATCCTTTCATTTGCTCATTTGCAGCAGCTACCAGCTCTCCTAGTCAGTGTGTAAAGACATGGCTATCCTCTCCCCATGCTTACCATTTCATCAGTCCTATTTCCAGAAATACAGCCAAGAACACAGAGACCTTCGGTTGGTGCTCAGCGTACAGACTAACTCTATTACTGAGTATTTACTTGGCTGGAAAGGACAGTCTACTTGTCACCTGTCTTCATCACACTGTAAGGCAGGCACAGAATGACTGTTCACTGAGGACAGAGGACCACCCCTCCTCAGTTGGACCTAGCATTCCTCTATGCTGTCTCAAACATTAAAATTAAAGTCGCCAGTGACAGTGGCACCTTACTTTTCCAATTATCCTATGATCCACTTTCTCCCCACTTCAACTCTGCAAACATGCTTCCCAATTCACTAACTGAAATTCTATATAGCCATGTTACAGGAATAGCTGTTTATGTTAAAACCCTGCATTCCCACTACAAAACTAGAGAAATTATTTTACTTCTAATTCTAGAATTGCATCCCAAGGTAAATATTTAAGGAACATTTTCATTAATTAATAAGCTTTTTTTAGCATATAAATAAAATCCATGGCCTCAGCTACCACAAGTAATTAAAATGCAAAAAAGTTATTAAAAACCATTGGATTATCCCACAAAATAGACTAAATCAGTTTACTCTTTATTTGTTCAATAGATGGTCTTTTGTAGTATACCTTGGCTGCCAAGAATAACAGAAAATGTGATATTAAGTAAATGACTGACAGGTGAATGGCACTGCTCAGTCTGGGCTAATTTTGACTTTATTTCAGTTCTTAAACTACTGTACCATAATAAAAACAGCCAAAAGTAATGAAAGCTTTACCAACACTGACCTTCCAGATATGGTTAGCCGCCTTGTCCGTCCACTCTGCCACTTCCATGGAGTGACTCTGCTGCCCAATTAGAGGCCCAAAGCAAGTCCGCACGGGAATGGTTTCTGCAGTCCAGACACCTATCAGTGGAGAGAATACACCAACTACATAATCAATGATTAAACAACTAATAGGAGACAAAGACAGGTGCTCAACCCATGCACCAACGCCTCCCAATTTAGCAATCCTCAGAAATACTGATGCTTCTACTTCTGAGAGGCATCTAAGGCTTGTGGGTTCTACTGTCAACATCAACATGCAAAAGTAACACGATATGGCTCAGAAGAAATGCAGAATAAGAAGCAATACAGAAATCCCTGAATCTAGCTGCACATACAAGAAACCTAACCATGTCTCTCCACATACATTACTTTGGAGTTAATACACAAAAAAGGAGAGAAAAATTATTCTACTATAAAAATATAAAAGCAATTAGTACAAAATAAATCAACCTCTAAATCTTTTGTGCTTAAAGCACTGCTCTATTACCTTAACTAGCATTTTCAAAAGACTCATGCCTTACATGTGAAGGAATGGGAGACACTTGCACGCTCATGTTTACTGCAGCACTATTCACAAGAGCCAAGCTATGGGATCAGCCTAGGTGCCCATCAACCAACAGGTGGAAAGAAAATGTGATATGTATACACTGGAGTATTATTCAGCCATAAAGAAGAATGAAATTTTGTCATTTATGGAAAATGAATGGAACTGGAGACCATCATGTTGAGCAAGATAAGCCAAGCTCAGAAAGGCAAATATCATGTTTTTCCTCATATGCACAATCTAGACATAATATTTACAAAACATTATTGCAAAATTGGGACTGGGGAGAACCAGTGAGAGGAGGGGGAGGAGAAAGGAGTGTGATAGGGGGTGGCAAATATGATTTAAGTACGTTACACATATAAAAGCAGCGCAATGAAACTCATTAAAACATGTTTTTAAAAAAGTGGGGGAGGAAGGATAATAAAGAGGGTGAATTTGATCAAAGTACATTATTTGCCCAGGGCATTGGTGGCTCACGCCTGTCAGGAGGCAGTGATCAGAAGGATCTCAGTTTGAAGCCAGCCCAGACAAATAGTTCACAAGACCCTATCTCGAAAAATCCTTCACAAAAAAGGATTGGTGGGGTGGCTGAAAATGTAGGCCCTGAGTTCAAACCCTATTACTGCCAAAAAAAAAAAAAAGTGCATTATTTGCATGTATGGAAATATCACAATGAAACCCCTTTGTACAATTAATATACGCTAATAAAAAAAAATTTTAAAAGACATGTCCAATCTGCAGTTGAAAGAGAATGAACCCAATTTTATATTTTCGGGGAAATAACCCAGTAACTCGGGAGCCATGACCAAGCCATGGGTAAATACATCCTGGCAATCTACATTCTTTACTCCTTTATCCAAAGAAGTATTACACAGTTTGCAAACTTTTTTCTTTTTTGGTGGGACTGAGGGGTTTGAACTCAGGGCTTCATGCTTGCAAAGCAGGTACTCTACTGCTTGAGCCATACCTCCTCTGGGCCACACCTCCTCTGGTTATAGACATGGAGTCTTGCAAACTACTTGCCCAGGCTGGCCTAAACCTTGCTCCTCCTGATCTCAGTCTCCCAAGTAGCTAGGAGTATAGGCATGCATGAGTCACTGGCACCCAGCTAAAGTTTTTTTTTTTCTTTTGGCAGAATAGTGGTTTGAACTCAGGGCCTCGTGCTTTCTGGACAGGAGTTTTACCACTTGAGCCATGCCTCCAGCCCTAAATTTGCAAACTTTTTATCTAAGTATCTTTGGTACTATACAATTATCAGCAGTGAATTTTCCATGTTTCAATAAATGAAACTAAGTTTCAAAGAGTGTATGGTTAGGGTAATTGTTAGTGTATCAGACAGCTGAGAATCAGTCAAATCTTTAAAGACTCAGGCCAGGATTCTTTCCAGGATTCAATTCTGATTCTACAATGAGGCTTTCTAATAGTTTCAACTTGATTTATTGCTATCACAACCAGATACGACAAATATTCCCTAGAAGCATAAGCCTTAAGCTATTAAGTTGACTTTTGGATCAATGAACTAATAACTAAATTATACCCATATACTTTTACAACTCTGCTATACAAAGGAAGAAGAAACTTGATGAAGTTTTATGGCTCCAAATTCTTACCAACTTCTGCTCCCACAATTGACTGGCGGAGAACAAGCTGCTTTGGGAGCGAAAGTCTCGCTCTGCTCTCTATTGGAGTATCAGGAACAAAAGTCACTGGTCCATGATCAGGGCAGTCTGAGGGGTACGCTCGGTCACAGAGAGTGCACCCTGCAGACAGTGAATTTAAGAGACACAAATTGGGTGTGTAGTTCACACAGGCTAACCTACCATCTGGATTTTTAAAATTTAAAAGCTAATTGCTAAAATGCAACCAGTAAGAAACTAGTTCTAGTAGAAACATTCTGATTTATTATACTAAAATATGTCTACTCTTTACCTCTCTTCAAATTTCAGTAAGGCCTAATTTTCTTTCAGTTCAATAAGTAACCTATTCAGTGCATAAAAGAAAGACTGATTAAAAAACAACACAAAGGTCTGGGAATGTAGCTCAGTGGTATAGAGTGCTTGTCTAGCATGTGTAAGGCCCTGGATTTGATCCCTAGAACCACCAAAAAATAAAACATGGTATTATTTCAACCATCAAGTATATTATCCTTTACATTAAGTAAATAACCAATACTTTTACACATGATACCCTAAAGTGCAAAAGATGCCAATTCCAAACTATAAAAGGAACTGAGTTAAAATGTTAGTCATGCAGAATAGAAACAGGGGTGACATTATAGGACAGCAGTCCAAGCCAGTGGCACCATGGTGCATTTTTGCTTTACCTGTCAACCTGGTTTTAATGACACATTTCTGAATGGAAGGGAGTAGGGGAGGTGCAACCTAATCTCTGGAGAATAGGTAGAATCATCTTGTAACTCAATTGTTCTTGTTAATATAGTCTTTCTTCTGCCCTGTCAAGAGAGGGCACTGCCTGCATATACTGCTTCTATCCCTACAACTTCACTTTTACAAGTTTATTAGTGTTCTTCCCCACAAATCTTTTGCTCTTCTTTATACTTTCCCTCTGTTAAGGAATAGTATTCATTATGTTATTCAATGACTGAGTTTAAACTTTCCAAACTTGTTGACAAAATAGTTGGAATACATAAATAAACCTTAAAACCACAGCCATCTAAGTGTCTTATTTTCTTAAATTCACACTTGAAATCTGTACTTAAGTGGTAAAATGTAAGTAAGGTTTCATATTTAGGCAAAATAATAATAATATGTTACTACTTTAGGTACTACTTGGTAAAAAATTCTTCTGAGTTAACAGATTAGAGATCACCTACACAGGTAACTGGTTCTCCGATTGTCTTAGGGGAATCACTTCCAAACAAAGAGACTCTGATTTCATACTGCAAACATGCTCAGACCCAAAGAAGACAGGAATGACCCAAGTACAGGAAAGATGTTTAACATAGTAAGTCCTCAGGGAAATGAAAATGTAAATAAAAATACAAACTATGAGATATCACTTCACACCCACTATAATGGCTATAATAAAAACAGATTTTTGTTTTGTGGTACTTGTTTTGAACTCAGGGTATTGAGCTTATCAGGCAGGCGCTCTACCACTTAAGCCATGGCTCGAGACCTTTATGCTTTGGTAATTTTTGAGATAGGGTTGGTCTTGCATTTATGCCAAGTCAGCGTGGACCAAGATCCTCCTATGCTTCTTGTCAAGCTGGGATGGTGGATGCATGCCATCATGCCCAGCTTTTTTATTGGTTAGATGGGGTCTCGCGAACTTTTTGTCTGGGCCTCGAACCATAATTCTCCCAACCTCAGCTTCTGAGTAGCTATAGAACAGACATGAGCCACCACGCCTGGCAAAACAGCAAAAATTTAAGTGCTGGCAAGGATATGTAAAATGGAACCCACATACACTACTGCCAGGTATATAAAATGCCATAGCAGCTTTGGTAAATACTCTGCATTTCCCCAAAAAGTTAAACATACACAGTGCGCCTCATAAATGTCAGTTTAAAAATTAAAAAAACATACAGCATACACCTGTAATTCCAGCAACCCAGGAGGCTAGAAAGTTCAAGGCCAGCCTATGCAACACAGTGAGACCCACTTTCAAAAAATTTAGATATATAGAGGTTTTTGATTATGTTTCTTGCAGGGCTGGGGATTGAATCCAGGGCCTTTGTGCACACTAAATGCTCTACTGCAGCCCAAATTCTTAAAGAGTTAAGCACTTCCACTGGGAACACTTCCACTCCCAGATACATACCCAAGAGGATTTAAAACATGTTCATGAAAAACCTGCACATGAATGCTCACAGCAGCCTTATTCATAATAGCCAAAACGCAGAAAACGGCCAAATGTACATCAACTCATAAAGGGATAAACAAAATATATATTCATATTATGGACTATTATTCAGCTATGAAATGGAATGAAGTACTGAGACATGCTATATTACTGAGCTATCACAATATTATGCTAAGGGAAAAAGCCAGCCAGAGAGAAGGCTACATATCATACAACTCCAAAATCCAGAGACAGAAAGGAGACCAGATGCCTGAGAATGGGGTAGAAAGAAGGCATGAAGAGAAACTGCCAATGCTAAAAATGTTTTCTAATTAAGATATTGGTGATGGTTGCACACCTTTTGGGTAAACTGGAAGGTAATAAATTGCACATTTTTAAATGTCTATGTCAACGATATCTCAATTAATGAGCCTTATATTTATTACACTATTTGATTAAAATACTTAAACATTATAAATTTGAAATTTAAAAGGTTAATACAGAGGGTCTCCCTGCTGACTTGCTTCTGAGGCCCCACATCATCCTGACTTCCTCCACTTTTTGGACCCTACTTCCTGTTCAGTCTACTTCAGAAGCTCTTCCTCTGCTCCTGTATCTTGACACCCTAGCCCTCTTCTCTTCTCCTCATCCACTCTCAACAGATGATTTCATCCAAGGCCACTTTTGCACATCATAACGTTAAGGATCCCTAAGTTATTCCAGTCAGGTTGATACTCCTGAGCTCCATATTCAACTTTGCATTAGACACTTCTGAGCACCCTAGACACTGAACCAACCGAAAACTGGACTCATCATCACTCCAAAAAAAAAAAAAAAAACTAATCTGCTTCACCTTTCATTAGCCTATCTACCTAGCAAGCCATACTGACTTCTCTGCAAATGACCTACCTACCTCTACGCTGGAAACATCACCACGTTTCACTTGAATTATGACATCACCTTCCTAATGTACTTGCCTCTACACTGCAGTCCAACACTTACTCCTGGTCTTACTCCTACTTCTCAGATGACCCCATTTCTCTACATTTCCACAATCCTGAACCATACTTGATTCTTTTAGTCTTAGGCACTTATAGGTGCCAACTCCTGTCTTCCCGACATCTTTCTTGTCCTTAAGGTCTGTGCCACCATGTGTGTTACCTCCCTTGACTCCTGCACAGACTAGATAGTGCTCTCCTCCTGGCTGCTTTAGCTCTATGAACTTAAACCCATCTTCACACTCACCATTCTGTGTTGCAATGGCTTGCCTGTCTATACTTCCTTAAAGGTATGTACTGTCTCTGTGGACTTTTCTATCACCAGTGCTTAGCATAGATGTCGGCATATAGTAAGCACATATTTCCTGCATGAATAAAGCACCTAGTGACACCAACAAATTACCCATGTTGATATGGCTTTTTTGCTGTTGCCCAATAAAAAGAACTTTTACATACCCAACTAAGGTATATGTATTCTGAGTAAAAAAAAAAAAAAAAAAAATTGCATTTATATCCATTTACATTTCTCCACAGTTATAAAAAGTAACCTAATTTTTTTCCCCTCTTGGTCTTATGTTGAAAGAATACAGTACATGTCACACTCATCGGGCTAAGCTTATCTGTAAAATACAGAAATTACTTCTGTTTATTTCTTTCCTTCAAGAGGATGCTATAAAAACCAATGAAATATTTGGATTTATATTATTATAATATTATAACAGTTGGTATATTATTTGACTTAACTTGAGGAAAAGGTGCCACACTAATAAAAGACCAATACAAAGGCAAAGAAAAATTCCTAAGTCTAATTACTTTCCACACTTCCTTAATCAATGCCAGACTCTATCACTAAACCTAGTAGAGATTATGGCCTTTTAAGCCAATGTTTCCAAAAGAGAAAAGCTAAGTACACTCACAAATTGTAAACAAGGTGGCCATGTTTTCCTTGTTTGAATTGGAGTCTTCCATTTGCAGTGAAGGTGGTACAAAAGAAAGACTGTCTGAAGATACATCTACATGACCTGTCCCCATAGCAACCTCCTGGGTGATGGAGGAGACAGCCACAGGTTCTAGGCTGAGGCCAACTTCATGGAGAGAAACAGATTCTAGGGAGGCGAGGTTATGTGAGGTAGAGAGGGCCACGCTTACAGAGTTAGTGCTCATGGCCACTGTGTGGATGGAATCATTGAGAGCACTATCAGACATCCCGTTGACGCGACTTGCAATGTGGTCTGTCTCCATGACCACAGGGAGCTCCAGGCCATTCCCATGAATGGGTATCACACCACCATGTCCTACAGTGTCTGTGGTCAGGTTGTTGCTCACAGAATCCACAGAGAGAGGTTCATGACTTCTGGAGCCATTTGGAATTTGGGAATGCTCGCCGGCAACACCATCCATTGTCAGCTCCTCTGCCATTCCATCTGTGGAGATTGGACTGGTAACCCTAGAAACATTCTCCATAGTGATTGTTGTGTCCAAGGCCACCTCATGGCCATCACTAGGATGAAGACTTTGGGCACCGTGTGTGTTCGCAGAACGAGAGTCTATGGAGACAATGCCTAGTTCCAGTCCAACATTTCCATTGGTCTGAAAGGGATCTAGTGCTGAAGGATTATTGGTGATCGATAGTGCTGTATTACCATCAACATTTATAGAGTTGGGGTGGATGTACTGAGGAGGTGGTCTGTCAGCTAAATAAGATAAAATGCCTGAGAAAAAGAAAATATCAGAGATTTTAAAAAATATTGTTAAACAAAAACTTCCAACTGCTAGAAGCTATTTTAGAAATATAACATTGAAGTAATCTACTTCTTTAATCAAATCTGTATTTTATAAGTAGTAACACATATGTATACCATAATTGAGTTTTTCCTGTGAAACTCAAATCTGACTTCCTTTGCAGTAGACTAGAAATAAGTTATTTAAGTGCTGCCTTTAGTATTTACATGGTTGCAATTCCTGAGTCCAAAGATGCTAAAATTTGCTCTACGAGAAATAAAAAGTAAAATGATTTACAAGCAGATATTGTTAGATCTTCTACTGATTGTATTTAAGTTCTGATTTATTAAACTACCACACATTAAACTCTACTCAACACAAATGTACGTATTGAAATGAAACAAAACTAGATAGATGGATGGATGGATGGATAAATAAGATAGGTAGGTAGGTAGGTAGGTAGATTTCTAACCAAGCACTCCACCCAAGCCCACCTCCAAATTTTAAACTTGTGCTTGAAATGGAATTTACTTCACTGCTGGTGGGAAAGTAAATTACTAAACAGATACATTTTTTTGGGAAATGTATCTGTTAAGAACTTCAAAATGGTCACACCCTTTTGGACAAGAAATTCTACTTACAGCCATCTTCCCTGAGTATATTTTTGTAAATATTATACACAAAGACATTCATAAGACATCAGCTACAATGGTAATAAAACCTAGGAGAACCAAACTGTCCAGTAATAAAAATAAATCACTAAGAAGTACAGGGCTATATGGGAGGTAGAAACAGAAGGATCGCAGTCTGTGGTGGTACATACCTGTAATCCCAGGTATGTGGTAGCTAAGATGCAGAGATAGGAAGAGCTCAGTCTGAGACCAGTCTGGGCAAAATTGTGAGACCCTATCTGAAAAATAACTAACGCAAAAAGGGCTGGGGGCATGGTTCAAGTAGTAGAGCACTTGCCTAACCAGTCAAGGCCCTGAGTTCAAACCCCAGTACTACACACACACACTATCAAAAACCATTCAGTAGAATGTTTTTTTTTTGTTTGCTTTGGGGCTTTTTTGAAACAGAATCATACTATGTAGCCCAGGTTCACCTGGAACTCCTGATTCTCTTACCTCAGCCTTCCAAGTGCTGGAATTACAGATATGTACCACCACCCCTGGCCAATAAAATCCAAAGAGTCACTAAAAATGATAATTATGAAAAAAATGTAGCAGCAGGGAAAAATAGCTATGTAAAAGAGAAAAATATTAAGTGAAAAAAGTAGAGACACAATTGTATAGAAAGTATGGTCTTAATTATGAAAACAGCAAAAATCTACAACCCAAAATAAAAGACAGGATGGAAATACACACACACAAAAGGATGAGGGAACTTTGAGTGCTACTTTTCTCTCCCTATTTGCTAAATTTTCTGAAACAAGCATATGATGCTTTTTTTTTTTTTTTTTGTCTTTTTTTTGGTGCTGGGATCCAACCCAGGGCCTCGCGCATGCCAGGCAAGCACTGTACCACTGAGCTACAACCCAGCCCCAATAAGCTTTAAAAACAATGACACTGCAGCAGGAGTCATAAACTGCAGGATTAGAAACACCGAATCAATGTTTAGGGTTCATAAATTGCCTTAAAAAGACTGATTTAAAACTTTAACATGTTTGAAATGTCCTCCAAGAAATTTACAAATATGTCCCCATATTTTAAAAAAAGAAACACTGACCAAGGAGATGCTGAAGAAGGAAACTATGTGCAACTGACAAAATTAGCTTAGTTGAACTGCTTATTAGCAACATATTATAGGCACATTCTAAGAGAAAAGTACAGAAATATAAACAAAGACTTTTTTCCCAAAGATTAATATCTAACACTGAGAAAGACAAAAATGTTATTCAAGAACTAGAACTCAATAGAGGCTAGACGCTGGCTCTATTGAGTTTTGTTTTTTGTTTTCCCTAACAAAGAACTATAAAACTTACCAGGTAGAATGGTTCTGAAATAACTGCTCTCCAGGTGAGGGTAGGGTGGTGGAGGTAGGGTGTAGTTTCTTTCCGGTAACCCACACATCACCCCTCGATCCCCTATGCCCATCGGGAGCATCAGAGACAAAGCGGAAGGCAGGGAGCTCAAGGAGGGACCCAAATTTGGAATTGCCACTGGAAGGCCTACAAAAAAATTTTTCTTAATTAAAAGAAAATATGTACTTTCTATAAACACTGGCTAAACTCTTTGCACATGGACAAACAGTAACCCTTTCTTATCCTTAGTGTTGTGCAAACATCCACAATACAGAACTAAACAAAGTAGGCCTACTTCCAAAATTAGCTCTCAAGTTAGTCTTAAAGTGCCAAGATGATCCTCTAACTATATTCATTTACAATAAAAACCTAGTTTGAATAGCATTTGAGAAAATAAATTAGGGGCTGGGCAGATCAGAGTTTGAGGCTAGCCTAAGCAAAAAATTTAGCGAGGCCCCATGCCAACAAACAAGTCAACATGGTGCCATTTGCCTATGGGCCCAGCAACACAGGAGGCACGGGTAAGAAGATCACAGCGCGAAACCCTGTCTGAAAAATAAAAGGGATGGGGGAGTGGCTCAAGTGGTAGAGCACCTGCCTAGCAAGTGCAAGGCCCTGAGTTCAAACTCCAGTACCGCCAAAAAAACCGAAAACAATGGAAAGAAACAGACTGTTCACAGGAGTGGTCCTTGGCAGTGATATTATGGATTCTCTCTCTTTTTTTTTTAATTTAATTATATTTTTTATAGGGCGAGAATGTTTCACTTTGAAAACATTCAGATGTGCATCTACTTGGAAAACAGTTCAACTTAAAGTTAGATGTAGAAGTGTACACACACACTCTTTCATAGTCTTGTGTATGCTGTACTTCCTTCCTGATCAATAAAAAAATCTAAACCTTGGATATCTTTTTGCAAAGTGATGAAGTGACTCTTACTGTACAAAGTATCACCAATTTGAGCAGTGCTTATTTGCATATTTTTACCAGGGACAATATTTTTAATAAGCTTCTCCTCCTCAACAAGAGGAATGCCTAAGAGACAATTAGATTGTCTCTAATAATTATTTTTAATTTCTTTTGTGGACACTTGGAAGCAAAGAGATCCTAGTTTTAACGAATATTATTTAATTGCTGCCTAAGTAAGCAGGTAATTCTCTATAGAGGACTGTTTAAACATCTTATAGATTTACTTAATAATCTTAAATATTAGCTCCTATTTTAATAAAATCCAGTATTATAATAATGCCATAGATCCTTAAGAATCAATAGCTTATCCCATTTGTTTTCCATTTCAATAGAAAATGTAAATAAAACTAGACAGAAAAAAGGTTTTTAAAGTACAGTGATGGGAAAGAACACATCTTTCTTGCATTATTCTTCTAAGTGATAAGGCCCTATACCTGGTTCTACTCTTTCCCACAACTATAGGCTTGGCACATTTGCAGCTATTCAGTTTTAAACACAGTAAAAAATAAAGCCAAATTCCCAATGCTTTTGGGAACTAAAGAGTAAATTTAACCTATTCTCTTCTATTAACCTAGCACAGAGCCAAGGTGTGAGCCAGATGAACAGGTAACCTCAGATAAAATGCCAACAGCTCTGCACAAAACTATCAACTTAAAACCTATGGGAAGAAATATGCTACTCATATCCACTAGAAGTCTGGCACTCTATAAAACTGTTTTCTTCTACACTACCACATGGGAAACTGCTATTCAGGCTTGCATAGTTTCTCTCCTCCACTCTGGAAAGTGCTCTGACATCCTCTAGGCTTCATTTAGAATTAAATGTAGCAGTGAAGTGTTGGTTGAAAAGTAGTAGCTCTCCTTCCTCACTCACCTGGGGCAGGGATGGCACTATGAGTAGGGGAGGCAGCCAATCCCAGATGACTTCCTGAGACTGGCAAGGCATTGCTCACAGAGGATGAAGTCAACTGCTCCATCCCCACTGGGCTCAGGTTCATTTCATTCATCCTAGGAAAAACCATACACAACCAGTTATGCAAAAAATTGCCTCACTGACCCCACGTTAAGATGTCCAAGAATGTGAATCTGAAGGGATGGAAAAACAGGACTGACCAACTACTCATTTTCAAGCTCACAACTCTTGAGACAGCTAATGTCATGTTCTTTCTAGTAATAAGGAAATTGGGATTCAGAGAGTTTAACTCACACCAATGTCACACAGCAGCAAGGCAAAGTCTGCACTCTACAGAATACACTGGCAATGCCGGTTTGATTTTTAAAACTCACCCAAGGTTTTCCTCTCACAACAGTTACTGTCTCCAACTGACTCTATTTCAAACCAGCAGTTTTTTAGGCAGTTTTTTAAAAACTAAAAACACTTTTACTAATCCTTTTTTACCAGTAATTAAAGATGTATAGATTATCAATGGTATGAAGAGAACACCATATTTTTCCCATGGGTCAATATTTTATTAAAATCTATATCAATACTTTGTTAATCAATAATCAAGGTTCATTTTGTAAGCTTTGCTATAACTTTATTAAAAATGACTTCAAATTCTGACACCAGTTCTGCAAAGTAAGGTAGATGAGGAACTAACATTCTAAGAAGGCATGTCTATGCTCCAATTCACAGAGTAATTCAATCAAAGAACATAAATCATCCAGCAAAGCAGTGTCCAAAAGGTTTTAATATCAAACCTTTAAAAAACACAGACCATTCTTGGCAGAACTGAGGAATCACCTTTTATATGCAATACAGCTCGCAGTGCCATTAAAAATACCTTAAGAGTAAGAGTGATACTAATTTGAAAGCCATTAATTGGAGGTTGTTACCAAAAAGTATTAGTTTCTAATCAGAATTTATGGCCTTTCATATTATAATCATTACCATTTAAAGAATCTGGCCAAGAAGGTCTCTAATGACCTGCGTATTTCCACTGGTTATCACAGTAATGCATTCTTCTCTGTGTGTCCCAGGCAAGTATATCTGGGTGGGGGTGAGGAACAACAAGGGAGAGCACTCCTTAGCACCCAAAGCAAGCCTAAATAGGTTTTAATTCTGAAAAACAGCAACGGCCCTTAAATCAACCCAAAAGTAGTAACAGCTAACATTTGTTACTCTTTCCACCTGTTAGGCACAGGATTAAATGATTGATCTCTCTCTCCTAACCTTCAAAACTACTGTTAAGTAGATATTTTTCTTAATACCACTGAGATGATGATAAAAAAAAAAACAAAACAAAAAAACCAAAAACAAAAAACCTAGATTCAGGCTAAGAAACTTAATCCAAGTTCACAAAACTAGTCTGAGGCAGAGTTGAGATTTAGGCCAGACCTAAGAAATCCAACCTCTTAACTATAGTAAATAAATTACAATAAAGGACTGTTTTGCCTTTTATACGAGCTCTAATTACACAGTTCAAATACATTAAAACCTGTCTATACTATGTAGTACATTTAAAACTCCACAAAAACTTGTTTCTTAAATTATTCTACATCCATAGGCCCTTATCCCTGGTCAGGTAGCTCATAAAACTTAAGGTCTTAAGACATCTCTTAAGTGTACAGGGCCAATTTAGTACAGGACCTTGCATAGAACAGGCACTCTGAAATATTTTTTTAATTGGATGGAACAATGCAAACCATCACCCTTATCATAAAGACAGTTAGAACCACATGGCAAATGAGGTACACCATTATGTGCACTAATAACAGCATTTTATTACTCTACAAAAGAATGCAAAATTCTTGTAGCCTAAAGAAGCCATAACTACCTGAATCTTGAAGGTTTCTGGACTTGGGTTGGCTTAAAAGATACATCTATAACTTTTTATGGCTGAAACTACCAAAGCACAACAAACACTGGAGCAATAACATCCAGCAACAAACTGATTACAATAATTTTTAAAAGCAGAACTAAAAGTCTGTAATGTCAATTTCCATTCTGAAAACTTCTGAACATTAACCTAATGTACCTAATTTCAAGAGAAAAATCAAAATGGTGTTTTGTTCAAACTAGTTCAAACCAGAGTTCAATGCCAGAGGCTCAGCAGATTTCTGCTTTACTGTGAGTCACTAAAATGTGATGACCTCAGCAGTCAAAAACCAAAGGTAACTAGCATCCAGCAGAGAGAAAGCAGAGGGAGGGAATGTACACGATGATCCTCATTTCAAAGTGCAATTCTAGTCTAGCTACCTTTCGTATACCAGACTTTAAGAAGCAATCTTGGAAGAAGGGCTGAAGTCAAGATACTAAGCTCTCCCCCTCCCTACTCATTTCCTACAGTTGACCTGCTTCTACTCAACCTATGTAACCATCTGCTGGATACTGAGCTCACACCTTTTCCTTAGAATGACATAGAAGCAGATGGTCTGCAAAATGAAACGAACAGTCTCAATCATTTCAATCAATTTGTGTTTTATCTTCTTCATTCTAAACAGAGCCTCTGAAAGGATTCTGGAGGGGAAAAAAAAAACCCAGCAAAATAAACTATGTCTTTGATCTGCTTCTGGACTGCACTGGCATGGTACCTTAAAAGTACCATCACAAGATAGGTGTGGTGGTGCACCCCTGTAATCCCAGCACTTGGGAAGCTGAGTTAGGGAGTTCCAGGCCAGCCTGGGCTACATACTTAGCCTCTGTATCAAAAAGCAAATACAAACAGATGCAGTGGCTCACATCTGTGATCTAGCTTATCAGGAGGTGGAAATCGGGAGGATCTAGACTCAGGGCCAACCTGGGCAAAAGGTTATCACGACTCCAACTCAACCAATAAAATCTAAGCATGGTGGCACGTGCCTATCACTTCAGCTACCCAGGAAGCATAAATAGGAGGATCACGGTCCAGACCAGCAGGGGATAAAAGGAGACCCTATCTCAAAAATAACCAACGCAAAAAGGGCTGGCAGTGTGGCAGTGCAAGGCCCTGAGTTCAAACCTCAGTACAACCACCAAAAAAAAAAAAAAAAGACTTTAAACATCAGGATAAAGCTTGCAGAATTAAGGACTCAATAACCCCCCGCAATCCCTGCCATTCCGTAACCAGCAAAACTGAAGGTAAAGCCATATGACACAGAAGCACGCTATCTAGATTTAGAGACTAAACGCTCAGATAACTCAAAAGACACAGAAGGAAGACGTCAGTTAAGCCAACAAGAAATGGGTGGCTACTTGGAGCAACTACTCACACTTGGACCTTCCAGCCGATATTAGTTTCTGGATTTTTTGTTCCCTTTGGGGCACAAATCTATTTGCAAATCACACCTGTAATCTTCCCAGTGGCACCCGAAACGATCATTCGCCAGATGTTTTCCCAAGCCGTCACCTGCGCCCACCTCCCAGTCGGGATGCATCTGCTCAGGGCCCAGCGTCAGAGAAAGGGGCGCTCAGGTGACGGGGAACCGGCATCGGGGTGTGCGTTCCAGGTCACGTGCTACAGCATCTTGCTCACAACCACTGCACAACCGCGGCCGCTCGTTTTCGGGGCCGCCCAACTTCTCCCGTGGGCCGGTGGCCGCGCACCCCGCCAGGGATGGGGCATGCTGGGGGACACCCGCTCGGCCTCTCCTCCAGCAGCTTCCGGGGAGAAGAAGGGTGCTCAACCTGGAGTAGGGAGGACAACAGCGGTCACCGAACACTGGGGGGGACGCAGCCCGCGTGCCCTCGCCACCCGAGCGCCTCCGAAGCGCTGCCAAGGCGCCTGCCCGCCCTCCCGCTGACCAAGGAGTCAGCAGGCCGCCCACGCCCGCCCGGCCCGCGCGCAGCCCACCTGCCAGCCGCGAAGGGCTCGCGCGCCTGCCCCGCTGTTTTGTTCCTCATCCGGGCAGTGCTGGCCCCGGACGCCCTCCCCGACCCCGCGCCCCCGGGGGGGTGGGGGCAGCTCCCCTAACGTTTTCCGCCCGACCCCGCCGGGCCCCGCCGCCTCCTCAGGGTCGCACCCTCCGCGGCGCGTTTCCGGCTCCTCAGCCACTCTGGGCGCCCGCGCCCCGCCCCCGTGCGTGCGCCCCTCCCTACCGCGGCCCGATAGCGGCGCCCCGGCACCTCCTTGTCCTTTCCCCAACCCAGGCCCCTTCTGCGCTTGCGCACGGCGCGCAGGGTGGAGGGGGCGCCCTCTCCACCCAGGCCGGAGGAGGTGGAACGCGAAAGGCTCCGCCCAGAGCGCCGCGAGTCAAGCCAATCGAGTCGAGCGCCGAGCGATGGGGCCGCAGTTGCTAGGCGACCAGTGCTGCGGTGCACGCTGGGGGTGCGTTCTGAATCGTCCAAGTGTAGCCGACTCGAGGGTTCGGTCTTCGTGGCACGCTCCTAATAGGGAAGCCATAAATAATTTAGGCCAGAGAGTTGGCATTATGGCCCAGGAGGAACCGGGACTCTATCCTGAATATTTTTCACTGCATGTTACATTTGAAGGTGGTCCGACTTGTTCAAATTTCCCTCCTCTTCTCTCTTTGCCCTTCGTTCCATATTGCATGCCAGGCACGACGCTTAAAAACGCTAGCGCTGCTAAGAAGGCTTTAAGGGGTGATGGTCCCGAGCTCTTGAGGAGTGGACTTTGAAACTCCACCACACTGCACCAGCAGATCTAGGAATTCCCCTTTCATCCTCAAGACATTTATCGAATTACATCTCAAGAACAAAAGTACAGAATAAGACACGAGTCCTGGCCCTGAGCAGTTTGCAGTTTAGTGGGACCGGTGAATTTTGAAAATTCAATCTGATGTGAAAGCGTAGAGGCAAGCACGGCATTGTGGAGCAGAACCAGGAGTGGTGTCCACTCCTATGGTGTTTTCCTTGGTCGATTTCTCCTAAGGAGAAAGCACATTCCAAGTGGGGGACTTACCACCTAACTTTCGCAGGCCACGTTGGTTTTGCTGTCTTGTTGACAACAGTGAGGAATCTAAACCATACCACAAGTGGGAGACGGTATTCCCTGAAACGCCGCTTCAACCAGGAGCTTAAAGAATGATGATGTGTTTTGTCAGCGGCTACACACTTACATTCTGATCTGGGTTTCGTGTCTATTCTTTTTGAACAAAGTTGTTAAGTGCACAGGTGTATGTAAAAATCAGATCACATCAACAGAAAAGCAGAAATGCTATACTTATGTAAGAAAAAACACAAAACAAAGTGATGAACTATTTAAAAATTGACAAATTGAAGTTCTTCAAAATTAAGACATCTGGTTTGGAAAAGATACTTCCACAAAATGAAAGTCAAAGCCAGAGGCTGGGAGAAAATATTTTCAAAACAAATATCTGAAGAAGGATTTATATTTGCACATATAAAGAACCTTTTCAAGTCAATACTAAGAGCAACGATTTCTTTTTTTTTTTTACTTCCCCCCCCAAACCGTGGCTTACATTTTCTTTTTTTGTTTGTTTGTTTGTTTGTTTGGTGGTAATGGGATTTGAAATCAGCACCTTGTGCTTGCTAGGCAGGTGCTCTACCACTTGAGCCACTCCACCAGCTTGAGCAACAATTTCAGTAAAGAAGATATATGGGTGGCAATAAGGCCCAAGAAAAGATGTATCCAGTATCATTAGTATTAAGGACATCCAGTCAAAGCACAGGGAAGAACATTACACGCCTATTAGAATGGCTTACATTAAATTGAACCAGAGAGGTGTAGGTACAAATATGGAATAACTTTGCTGGGGGGAGTGCACACAGCCACTTTAGTAAGTCACTTCTTAATTTCTTTTACTGTGGGTACTTAGACCCACAGAAATAAAAACATATGTATAAAGAAATGTACACACATGTTCATAGCAGTTTTCTTTTTGATAGTCCATAACTGAAAGCAACCCAAATTCCATCACTTGGTTTGTGGATAATTACAGTGTATTCCTTGCAGGGGAATTCTCCACCATGATGAAAAGACCAAGCCTTAAAATGCATGGATGGATCTCAAAGCCTTACTATGCCAAGTGAAAGACACTGGTCACAAAAGACTCCATGTTATATGAATCCATTTATGTGAAATTCTAGAAAAAGTAAAACTCCCATAGTTTGTCTGTTACTATAAACAGAAAGTGATTGTTAGGAGTTGGGAGTGAATGAGAGGATAAGATAGCCTACAAAGGGACATAAAGGAATTTTTAGGGATATTGGAAATAGTCTTGATTGTGATGGTGGTTACACAATTGTATACATTAGTTAAAACTAATCAAGCTGGGCACCTGTGGCTCACACCTGTAGTTCTAGTTACTTGGAAAGCTGAAGATCAAGAGGATGTAGATTTGAGGTCAGTCTGGGCAAATAGTTTGAGAGACCCCCATCTCCAAAACAACCACAGCAAAACATACTGGAGGCGTGTCTCAAGTGGTAGAGCACCTGCTTTGCGAGCAGTTCTTCCCACTCCCCCCCAAAAAATAATCAAATAGTAAACTTCAAATTGGTAAGTTTTATTACATGTAAAAATACCTCAAAAAGCTGATTAAATAAATGTCAGGATCATCAAAATTTCAAATATTCCAACCCCACTCCCCAGACTAAATAAGGTCCATTGTCTGGTGTCTCATGTACCTATCAGTACCATAATTACTTGTTTAATTTTTTTATCTTGCAAATAGATTTTACATTTTGAGGACAAGTTCCTTGTCTGTCTATTTACGTAGTCGATACCTGACATATATTACCTGGTCAAAAAAACATTTGATGACAGAATGTAGGCCAAGCTGGTGTGATCTGAAGCTATTCACATTGATTCACACAGCTGTTTACTTGGCAATGTGTGGCAAAATGTGTGCTCAAAGATTGCCTTGGCTGCTGATTTAGGGTGCCTTACCCCTTCAAGGAGACCCCACAGTGCCATCAAGACAACAGAACAATGGGAGACTCACTGACTAACCAGAAAAATAGAAATGAAGAATGTCACCCTCCAATTATTAGAAAGACTGAAATAAAGATGTAGGTTCAACCAAAGATAGACCTTAACTAAGGCATCCAGATAACAACCATTAGTATTTTTTCCTGGATGGCAAAGACAGATGGAGAGAGAAAAATCACCTTTACACATTACCATTCAGCACTGAAGACAAGGACCGCCCGTGGGTAAACTTGGTCTAGATTGGGCTGATCAAAATATCTTTCAATTGACCTTAATTAAAGCTTCAAATTCTGTTCCTAATCTCTCATGGTAAGAAGGGTCTGGAAATAATGACATTTGACATGGGTCAACCTGTCCTTTATTGGGATATAATTTATTAACTGACTCATTTCTTGATTTGTTTTCACTAAGGCATAAGAAGTCTAGAGATTGACTATGCAACATATATTTGTTGAGTGTCTGTTATGTGCCAGACATAGCTGTACACACTGGGGATACAGCAGTGAACAAAACAGGCAAAAACTTACAGTTGCTGATTGAGCTTACAGTATAATGGAGGAAACTAGACAATAAAAAAATAAATAATTAAATGCCATGAAAAAAGTATATCTGGAAAAGTGGACAGAAAATGCTCAGAGGTAAGAGCTGCAATGTTGAATAGAGTAGACAGAAGTCATTTAAAAGATGACATTTGAATAAAAGAAGGGGAGAGAGTGACCCATGGGGATGTCTAGATAATGTTTTGGCCACAGAGAAGGGTAAAGGTACTGATGCAGGAGAAGGCCATTGCTGAAAATATTCGTAGCAAACTGGGAAGATTTCCTTAATCTGATTAAGAATAACCACCTCATTAACGCTTCCTCATTAAAATAGGAGGATGCTGGCTGCCCTGGCTATCACTGCTACTTGTTGGCATTGGATTGGAGAGCTTAGGTCATAAAATTCAGTATGAAAAAGAAATCTGTTACATTAGCAAGGCAAAAATAAGATTCACTATCCATAGAAAATATGGCTATAGGTTAAGACATCCTGGAAAATTATTCATCTTTAAAAAAAAACAAACCTACCCAAACTATCTTGAATGGGTGTTGTTTCACCTATGTATACATTTGTTCAAAACACATTGAACTACACACGTCAAAACTGTGCATGTAACTATATGTATATTTTACCTTCAGTGAGAAACATTAAATGGCTGGGACAGGAGGATCAAGAGTTCAAGACCAGCCTGAGATTTTTATTTATTTATTTATTTACTTTTTGGAGACTTGTCTTAAAGCAAAAACAAAACAAAAGAAAACATTAAGACTAAAAAGCGAGATCAGTGAAATGAATGGATAAAAAATTAATATGAAATAAACCAGTGACTTTGAATAACAGAAAACAATCCTATTTATAATGGTGACCACATCTAGGAAACATCTTGAAATAAACATAAACACACAAGATCTACGTGAAGAAAGCTATAAAACTTATTAAAACACAAAAAGACTTGACTCAATGATTTCTACTGAGTTCATATATGGAATGATGCAATGTTTTAAAAAGCCAGTTCTCTCCAAATTAATCTTTATATTCAACGTAATCCCAATTAGAGTCCAAAGTGGTGTTATTGGGTTTTTCCCTCATAGATATTAAAAATGCATGTTGCCTTCTTTGTTCTTCTTTTCTGAATTTGGGCATCCTTGCAGGTGAATTTCAGGGTCAACCATCCATATTCAAGCCTTGATTTGTTGCCTTTTTCTAATTCATACCAAGGTGTCAAATAGACAAAGAAGGCCTTGTAAAACTTGTGATTGGAGAAGGTCTCCTCAAACAACAGAGAAAAGACAAAAGCCTTAGAAAAGAACTAATATATTTGACCACTTCAAATATCTGGGCTGGAGATTGTAGCTTAATGATAGAGTCCTTGCCTAGCATCCATAAGGCCCTGGATTCAATCCCCAGAACTACCCCCACACACACCAAAAAAAACCTTTAAATTTCTACAAGACCAAAGTCTACATAGACAAGATAAAAATTCAAGTAGCAAGTGAGAGAAACAGAAAAAAAAACAGTAATAAATTGTATCTAAATGTTTATGGTTCTTTATATGTTGCTGTACATTATGATATTTTAACTAGAATGCAAGAGCTTGGGTGAACGATCTGTCAAGCTTCCCTTCTGCATGACAACTGACCTTCAATTAACCTTCTGCTGTCCATTCCTCTGGAACCCTGAAAAAGGTAGATGGCCCCTAATGTCATTAGGCAACCTCACTCACATTAAAGCAATTTCTTGGTAAATTATATCTAGCCTGACAACTATAAGTACCTAATGGGGAATAGAGCTATGGCTTCCCTGCCTGTGGAGACTCTTTAATTGAGCCTTTGGGGTCTCTGGAGCTATGCTCGTGGAGTGGCTATAAGAAATACTAGCTCCTAAAGGGTAGGAGTTGTCTAAGTCAGGGCAGCTGCCACACCTGTCTGATGTGAGTCTTGTTTTCCTTGCACTTGAGTTGCAAGGAAACACTTGGCTGCAGTGGGGAAGTGAGAGCCTCTGTGTGGACCGCTACATAGATTAGCACAAGGATTCCTGGGAAGGTGGAAAGCCTCTGTCCCACACTGTCATTTCTCACCTTCATCCTTCCAAGTGATTTTTTTTTTGAGACATGGTCTCACTACATAGTCCAGGCTGAACTAGAACTCTAGATTCTTCTGTCTCAGTTTCCTGAGAGCTGAGATTGCAGATATGCACCACCACACCCAGGTTCTTTCAAAGAACCTGATGATGCCAAATTTGTTCAATGATAGTCTCTGTTTTTAAGATGATGACTTTATTATTTATTTTTGTGGTACTGGAATTTGAACTCAGGGCCTCACACTTGCCAGCCAGGTGCTCTTACCACTTGAGCTATGCCTTCAGTCCATTCCAGGAAAATCTTCTGAATCCAGGGGTTTAGCTGTACTTGGTGGTACATGGTAATACAGATAGATAGTTAATATTTGAGTTACATGTAATTGAATAGAATCATGTTGAAGGATCAATTTGAGATTTACTTCACTATACCTTCGAGAAATCTCATTCTAGCCAAAGGTCATTATATTTGAGTCCCTGTACTCTTTCTGATAGCTGATGCAAATTCTATGCACAAGGCCATCTCTGTGCCATAAACCCAAATCTGTAATGTAACATCAAATATTTCACAAGAAAAGCCAATGGAAATCTCTTTACCTCTCATGGTCCAAGCAGACAAAGAGGGACCTGGATGTCAGGGGCAGATGTTTTCTGTCCAGGGATACCTAAGGTGTCCCTAGGAAGACCTTCAAATCTGTTGAATGTGACTTTTAGTCAACTCTTTCCCCTTTCATGAGCAGATCCAAATGGGACTACACTAACCCAGACCCAGGTGCTCTTGGTGGCTTAGCACAGCTATAACTTGACCCAGCCAATCTTGTATGGGACAGGTTTAAGTTGGAGAGAACATGGGTCAAGTCTGACTGAGGACTGGGATTTGACTATTTTTATTATTATAGAATTAATTTTGTTCAAGTCCTGTGCATATTTCTTCCTTAGAGACAGAATTTATAAAGAGCCAGAAAACCTAGCTCAATGGCTTTAAGTGATAATGATAAATCTGATGGTTTGATTCAGAGCAAACTAATAAGAGTTTTCTCTTATTATTTTAAACTTCACTAGATTAAAAATACAAAATATATGCTGTTTGTAACAAGTTAAACAGTAAAAGAGAGCTATAAAGAAAAATGATCACTCCTCCATCCTCAATCCCATCCTTTTTAGGTAAGCAATAGCAAAAAAAAATTGTACACGTCTTTCCACATCATTCTGTTTTGAACAAATACATTAAAACATGTATATCACCTGGAGTGGTGGTACACATCTGTAATCCCAGCACTCAGGAGGCTGAGGCAAGAGGATAGCAAGTCCAAAGCCAACGTGGAGTACATAGTGTGAGAATCAATTAAAGTCAGGTCTTTTCTGTCAAAGGAGTTAATTTATAATTATCACTGTGTAGATGCCAGCTAACTGTTGCCTACATGCTTTGTGAAAGATTGCTTGACCTTGCAAGGTTCTTGTGGTCAAAGCGTTGTTTATCACCAAGTGTCCTGATCTCAAACTGCTTGTTTAAAGATAAATATTGCACAAAAAAATTTTCTTGTTCTCCCTGCTTCAAGGTTCTGCTTACTCCATGTGCTCCCTTTTCCAAGTAGCCAATAACGAAGATTATGAACCAAACCCGTCCATCAGGGTGCATGAGAGATAAAAACTAAGCAGACTTCCCACTGAGTGTGCTCACCTGCCTGACCCTGGTGGCCTTGCCCATCAGCTTTCTAGCACATGTCTGATTTGTAATTGTGGCAGCACCCCGATATTTCTAAAACATAGTGAGACCCTGTCTCAAAAAATATATCATGTAGAATTGTTTTATGTTTGTGCTACAAATATTACTCTGAAATATGCTTTATTTATTTAATGTTTTTGCTTAACACATGAAGGATATTTCTGCAACTTCTTATATAGCTCTGTAGAGCCTATCCATTATTTTTAGTAACAGTATAATATTCTAAAAGTATCAACCAAATATTCTAAAAGTATCAACCATTTTCTTATGAATGAACATTCAGGTTGTTTTTTTCTTTCCTTTTTTTAAAATTACTACAAACAGTGCAATAAATATTACTGTAAAACTCTATACTGGTGCACTTACTTTTGAAACTTTGTAGAGATCTCTGGATCAAAGGATAGGTGATGTACAGTATTCATTTTAATAGTTTCCTCCACAAAGTTTGCAGCAATCTATGCCCCTACCCCCTCCTCAAATCCCCCCCTGGACTGGTTGTTAGCAGTCTAATTTTTGCCAATCTGAGAATGAAAAAACGTAACTTAACTGTTCTCTTTTCTCCATTTCATTTTATTCTTCACTAAGTAGACAGGGTTCTTTTGAAACACAAATCTTTCTATGTCACCTCCCTTTTTAAATGTCTTGTTTTCTTGTCACTCTTAGGCTGAAAGTCAAAATCTTTGACACAGTCAGAAAGCACCTGTGGTCTCATATCTCACTTACCTGACTCTCTGCCAGGAAGAGCTTTCTCAAATCACGAAAAAATGATGACATTACAAAATCATGATACATATTGTTTGCAAGAACAAGTATTGTAGGGAGCTCCACCTTTCAAAATGTGACTAACTTATGCCTGAAAGGAATAATTATTTCCATTTTATTTGCCTTGATGGAAGTGTTTTTCCAGTTGCTCCGGGCAGCTCATTTAGAGTACACAGGGAAGTACAGGACTTGTCAAAAGACATGTCAGGGCGACACCTTGGCTCCCAAGGAATAGACAGAAAAAAAAGAAGGGCTGATTGTAAATGTAGGGGGTTTTTGCTTCTCTCAGTTTTAAGTTAGACTTTTAAAGTAGAAGATGCCTTTAATGTGCTGGTTTGCGGAACAGCAAATCTGATTTTCAATGTGATAACACATTCTTTGACATTAACCAGTACAGTTAGGTTTTTAATGACACTTTCATCTTCAAAGCCCTTTGCCAACACAGATGGATTAATTATTCATTTTTTAGTTGTTTGTTAAAAAGACAAGTCTTCAAAGCCAGGTCCCTCCTCCTTGGAACTGGGGGTCTCCTTTTTTCAAACGTTGCTTTCCTGTTCTCCAGGGAGAAAATAAATTGTATTATTTTAGAGAGAAGACTATAATGGGAAAACTCTTGGTATATGGAAAGGTAATGTCCTTCTCTCCTGGGTGGGATTAGGAGAGGTCGGGAAGTAGGACTGAGGTGGTGTTTACAGTAAGCATTGTGAGAAATACCTGGCTAAAAGTGTTTGTTGCTGTTCAGTCTTTTGATGTGCTCTTTAAAAGTAGTATCCAGACCTAAAGGGCCCTGCGTTAAGTCTACCTTGGAACATAATCTGTGGATTCTTAAATTTGTTTCTAAATTGTACATATTTTTCTTGTTTCCCTCAAAAAGTGTATCTAATTGGGTTGTTTTTTTATTTGGTCTGTCAGTTTACTTATTTATTATTTATTTATTTTTGTTCATATGTGCATACAAATGTTTGGGTTATTTCTCCCCCCTTCCTCCCGCCCCCTCCCTTTCTAATTGGGTTTTTAAAAAAGATTTGATTCTCGAGAAGAAAACCTGGCGCTTCCCTGGGGGCCCTCCTTGACTTGACACATGTTCTAACCACAAGAGAGCAGTCTTCCCTTTGATGCGCGCCTCCCTCCACCTCCCCAGAAATGAAAGAGCAAGTGTAAGTTTGCAAACACTCTAAAAGCTCTTTCTATTAGACCTGGACGCAGGAAACCACAAAGGGCAGTCAAGTTGTGATTTTCAAGGAGAAAGCCTCGAGTGAACTCTCGCTCCGCAGCTAGGAGATCTGTAGGTTCTCAAATCTTAAAGATTCCCAGGCGCCTTGAACCTCTTCTCTCTTTGCTAGCCAGACCGATGGATTACAACAATTGAACAGTTTTGGTGGCTTTGGAAGATTTCCTGTTTGGGGTGCTCTCATATATCCAGCTAGAGGACCGAGTAGAGGAAATCCCTTTATCTTTTGACATAAGAGGACCGGAGGGGAAGACGGGCTTTCAAGCGTGGATGAGGAAGAGCCTACATCCTATATTTTTGTCTACCAGATCGAGACGTGCAATGAACTTGGGAAACCATGCAAAGTTTCCTTGAAGCCAGTCCTGGAAGCTCGCTTTGGGACGCGGCCAACTGCGGTCCCAAGCAGTCTGGATGGACCAGCATGTCCGCGACCAAGATTTGCAGTCTCATCTTCTGTTGAGAGATTCGTCTTTTGGGTGAGCCCTCGGCTTGCTTCTCGTCGGATGATGGAGAAACGGAAGCAGGAGGGACTGCTGACCGTGTCCCACCCGCTGCGCACGGCGCCCTTGGGCACGCCGGGGAGCCTGGCCCGAGTCCCCTCGAGGGATCCGATCAAGGTCCCGCTGCGCCTGGACGCCGCAGGCTGGGAGCGCGCGCACCGGGGCGGCGAGCGGAGACGGCCGTGGCCGCCGCGGCCGCTGCACGGCGCCTTCGAGCCCGCCTTCCTCCGCCAGCGCAACGAGCGCGAGCGGCAGCGCGTGCGCTGCGTGAACGAGGGCTACGCGCGCCTCCGAGACCACCTGCCGCGCGAGCTGGCGGGCAAGCGCCTGAGCAAGGTGGAGACCCTCCGCGCCGCCATCGGCTACATCGGCCACCTGCAGGAGCTGCTGGAGCGCCACGCGCGCGCGCACGACCGCCCGGCCCGCGCCACCCCGCAGCGCAGGGCCGACTGCAACAGCGACGGCGAGTCCAAGGCGTCCTCGGCGCCCTCGCCCTGCAGCGAGCCCGAGGACGCGACCGGCTAGCGGGCGCCCGACCTGCCCCGAGGCTTGGCGCGCCTCCGTGGCCGCGGCCTAAGGAAGATCCTTGCCCGAGGGGCTTTGCATTTTTCATCGGGTTTCTTCTCTAAGCCTCAATTTTCGGAAAAAAGAAATGAGTGCTTTAGGGGGGAAAGGGGTGTTTGATATTTTGGTGGGTCACTCCCTGCCTTGCACTCTAGTTAGCAACTTGTACTCCTTTTTTTTTCAGTAGTGCTGGGGTCTGAACTCAGGGCTTCATGCTTGCTACGCAGGTGCTCTACCACTTGAGCCACTCCACTAGCCCTTTTTTGTTTTGGGTATTTTCGAAAAAGGGTCTCACGAACTATTCCCTTCTCTCCCCCGCAGGCCTCGAAACGCTATCCTCTTGAACTCAGCCTCCCAAGTAGTAAGGATTACAGGCATGAAACCTTTTTTCCTTTATGTGCTTTACCGCTTAAGCCACGCCCCCAACCCTTTTTACTATGGTTATTTTGGGGATAGGGGCTCGTGCTTTTGCCTTGGTTGGCCTGGAAAAGCAATCCTCCCGACCTCCTGGGATGACAGACATAAGCCACTGTGCTGAACCAAGGAAAACTCTTTAATTGTACTTCAAGATTCTGAGCACCTCTAAATACGATTGTTCTGAAAACTCAAAGGGCGGTGGCAACTGGAATTTCCCCACACTTAGTGATTTGGGTAAATTATATACATGAAAATTACACCTTAACCCGAAAAGAATGTAACCACACAGCACACACGTGTGCACAGGCGCACACACTGCGGGCTTTAAGATGAGAGGAACTCATGCATCCCTTCCTTTGGGAGTTGTGTTAGAAATCTAATTGACACCGCGCTGTGGGTGAAGGTGGCTAAGCTGACAGCACTTGCTGCTGTCTATGAATCATGGGATAGAGGAGACTTTCTATGTTCGACACATCCTAGGTGGTGGACGTTTGGTTTTCCACTTGGAAACTTTGTAGTATTTAGCAGGTAATAAAATGTGTTAGTGTTAATGGCCTCTTTGGAAGAGAACCCAGATTTGTATGACAACCTCTTCTCTCAGTTGTTTTTGTCCACAGTTTTCATTTCCCTTTTCTTTGCCTTCCCCTTTGCACTTCTCATTCTACCTAACCTTTGGTTAAAGTGACATTGTCTTTAAAACTAAAAAGGAAATCAACAGGTTGGGGGCATAGCTCACTAGGTAGAACACCTGCCTAACAAGCTGGGGGCCCTGAGTTCAAACCCCAGTGTCACCAAGAAATACAAAAATAAAATAAAATATAAAGGAAATTTATTTCGTGCCTTTTGATGGTTGAACTGGGTGGGAGAAGGGATGTGGGATGAAGGGGACGGGTGCACTCGAAGTTTTGATCCTGAAGGCCTCTATGTAAATTGAAATCATCCAGTGAATTTGGCTGCATTACCAGCCCTTTAAAAATATTTAATTAATCCTGGTCATTTTTTTCCCTGAGAAACAATTAGGAATTCAGTAGATAAGTTTAGGTGCTTGTTGACATAAGAAAATAAACTTTCTAAAGTTGCTGAATTTCTTTCTCCCTGGGTGTAGCTTTGGTAAGGGGAGTGTGTGGGAGTGGGGACAAGGGACATGAGTGACCACTTTCCAAGTTTTTCCCTTAATTCCTTAAGGGCTCTTCAAGTGCGTCAACTAAGGGACAGTATTCTTCAGTGAGTATCTTCTACCTGACAGGACTTCGGTCGTGTGCTTTTTACATTCTGTCTTATTTAATTCTCATGAATTTGTGGGGTGGGCATTACACATATTTTGCAGCTAAAAAATTACAAAGCTCAAAGAGGTTATATACCTTGACCCAGTGTTGCTAGGACTGGTTGAGTTGAGACTTAATCCTAAATCTATCTGATCCCACAGCCCAGGATTTTTTTTTTTTCTGGTTTTCTTTTTGGTGGTACTGGAGTTTGAACTCAGGGCTTCCAACTTTCTAGGCAGGCTCTCTACTACTTGAGTCTCAGCCCTTTTTGCTGTTGTTATTTTTCAAATAGGTTTTTTGCTTTTTGACTGGGCTAGCCTCTGACTGTGATCCTTCTACTTATGCCTCCTATATGGCTGGGATTACAGTTGTGAGTCAACATGCCCAGCCCCCCAGGATTCTTTCTCCTGTACTGTGCTGTCTTTCACTGTCACTGGCTAGCCAGGTGACCCAGCACATGTGACTTGCCCTGTCTGCTACTGTCCTCATTGCTGCTATTTCCCAGGAGATGTGGAAATGAAAGGCTGTGGTCCCATTGCCCAGAAATGATAACTTAGTGTTATTTGGAGAAAGTCCTGTGCTATTTCTTATTTGCGTGGAGAGTAAAGCCTGGTTAAGAATAACTTGTATGAGGAGGTAGTGGGATTTCTTCAGTGTTTCAAAATGGCAGAATAACCACCTCCTATCAGGATTTTGCCTTCTTTGGTATGGTTCTAGAAGACATGACCTAGTCACTGGAATGCTGAATCCATGTTAAAACATGTAACTGCTCTCACTCACAACAGTGACACTTACAACACGATTCTGTTCCTTTGGGCTGCACAGAGATGCCGTGCAATGTTTCACAACCGAATTTTTCCTTTTTCAAAAGAACCGGGGTTTTGGGGGTTAATTTAGCTATTTTTTTCTTATGCATTACTCAGTTAAGTCACCACCAACTCCTCTGTTTTGGTCTCCAGGCAGGTTGTTATTCCAAATGGGGGCTGCAGAGGATCAAGACTAAGGGAGGTGTATTTACTAATTAGGACAAAATGAGAAAACATCTGGTTACCTTCCAGGATGAGTTGGAAGGAGAAGGTCATCAGTCAGTTCACTGGGAACTTTAAGGTGGTTTTGTTTGAAGCTCTGTTGAGAACAAGGAAAGATTTGGGGAAATGCTTTGGAAAAATAAGAATAAAATCCTCTCTCAATCATACAACCTCTTTTTTTTTTTCTTTTTTTCTTTTTTTTTTTTTTGATGGGGCTGGGGTTTGAACTCAGGGCTTCACATTTGCAAAGCAGGCACTCTACCACTTGAGCCACACCTCCAGTCCCATACAACCTTTTCAGAGAAAGAGAAAAAAAAAAAGTCAGGCAGATTTTCTGGAACCTTCCTGATGACTGGAAAAGCACAACCCAGGAATGAGAACTTTTTTAAATGTTTGATTTTTCCCTTTCCTGTGATAAACCCTTCATTAACCCATAGAACAGTTGGCTTTCAAAAAGAACATGAATTCCCAGCAAGTTTTGTGGAATCAGTGGAGTGCAGGTTGAAATATTCATGAAAGAAGATTTTCCCAACTTGATTCTTTGTTTGCCACCTGACCCAAACATATCCTTTGGTTATACTTCATTGCTTTCAGAATACTCCTTGGGATTCATAACCCTGAGTAACTGCCATGACACTCCATTCCTGAGTGCAGAGAAGGAGGACCTGGGACAGAGTGTGCGCTGGCCTTGGGATTGGATCTCACTGACTCGGTGACTGTGGGCAAGTCCCTGACTTCTGTAGTCTCGGTTCTCTATGCTGAAATATGTGGAGATTGGATTGCGTAGTCTTTTAATTGCTTCCGGCTCCCAAATGCCATTCATCTGACATGTGCAAAGCCTTCACTGGGGTAATAGGCATGTCCACTTCCTGCCACGTAGCACAGTGGTTTTCAATCCCTGTGTCTCTGGTTTCCCACTAGAATGATCCAGCCTTGGAGCTAGCTCTAGCCTACTGTTTTTCTAAGTCCTAGTTGCTGTTACCATGCCTGTTTTTGGTTTTTTTTAAAGCAAGCTTTATAATTTTTTTTTGTTGTTGTTGAATGGAGCTTTAAGAATCTTACAAACTAGTGAGAAAACACACCCAATTCACCCCAATGTGAGGAAAATGGCAATAAGTAGTAAAGTGCTGTCCAAAATGAAAAATGCTATGAGAATACCGATAAAAGAGGAGTTTGTGTCGGCTTCAGGTGAGCAGAGAACAAGGAGAAAAGGACTTTGGGGCTGCAGCATTTGTCAGGGGTAGAATGAGAACTACAGAGGGCATTAGGGAAACGAGGAGGCAGGAAGTAGACTGGAGAATGGAGGCTGAGTAACAGGCGACTAGAAATGACAAGGTTCCAGAAGGCATCAAAACCCATGATTAAAAAAACTGGAGCTTTTTTTTTACCCAATAAAGAACTATTGAAAGAAGCATCGTGCATATGTATTTTGGAGAAGGGTGAACTGCTCAGTGCTGCAGTAAGGATCCCTCTTTTATAATGGCGGGAAGCATCAGGCCAATGGGATATTTCACTAATTTAAAGGAAATGAGGCCAAGGCTTAAACTAAGGCACTGCAAATGGGAAGGAGGGAGGGATTGAGAGACAATGTGGAGTAGAACTGACTGGTCTCAGTGGCTCAGAGTTTGGGTTGGGGGATGAGAAAGAGGAGAAATTTGAAGACCACCCTAGTGAATTCCCATCGACTGAAATCAGAATGACAAGCAGATTTAAAAGGCAAACATCTTGTTTTGGAGATGATGAGTCTACAGTACTGATAGGCCACTTACTCACATCCACAAGAAAGTGGAAATGCTAATGTCAGGGTCAGAGGGAAGCCATGCGTGGCTGTAGATTGAGACCCAGTCACGTCCAGGTAGTAATAGGTGTAGATGAGCTCTCCAAGGGAGAATATTCTTTTTTATTTTGATTTTTTTTTTGGTAGTACTGGCCCTCACACTTGGTAGACAGGCATTCTATTGCTTGAGCACTCCGCCATCCCTAGAAGGGAAAATATTGATGAGAGAAAGAGGAAAAAGCCAGGCAGGCCTAGATTAAAAGAAAGGTCTTTAAAGACCTTTCTGCTCCAAGAAGCAGGAGCCAGGGAAGTTAGAAGGAGAGCCAGAACTCGTGTGAGATCACAGCAATTAAAGCAGGATATAATTTTATATGAGGAAGGGAGCAGTTGATAGCATCATATGAATCAGAGGTGTCAGGTAGTTTAAGCGTGAGGGAAACTCATTGAGTTGAGCCATTAAAAGATCAACAGAGACCTTCTTAAGTGCCCAAAAGGCTGAGTGTCTTAAAGAATAAATGGGAATTAAGAAGTAGAAATAAACTTGAAGGTTGATCTTTTAGGATACTTGGTGATAAAGACCTGGAACGACATGATAGGGACCCAGGTGGAGGGAAAAAATAGTATACCAGGGATCTTACAGGTTTAACAGTTCCAGTTGATTCAGAGGCCCACAGTGAGAAGGGAAGGTTCAAGGAATCTGAACTCAAGTGACATTTCTATACTTGGAGAGATTCAAGAACTGGGAGCTCCCTACTGGAAGGCAGGTGTTAAGTCATTAGCTAAGACTAAGGTAGCTGTTGAAGTCTGCCATTTACAGAAAATGGAGATGAAAATGAGATAAAGGTTGTATAAAAAGTGTGACCTTGTATGTTTAGTATCATTCCTTAGGTACTGACCAATTTCAAAAGCATTGAGTTAAAAGTTTTTAATGACTTGGTGAAAAATTTGTACAGATCTCCTCTGTGATGACACAAAACTTTAAATGATATTTATATTTATTTCATAGTTTAAAGTTTCATGGCTCTAAGTAGCTGGAAATTTCCACAGTGTGTATTATGGGAGGCAATGATAATATATGCAACACAGATTACCCAAGAATTTGGCACCAATAGTACAGGCTCAATAGTTTATTGATTTCATTTTATCTCCAGTTCCTGGGGTTAAAAAAGAATACCTTCTCATTTAGAAGAGCATCAACAAAAAAACCAGTATAGAGTGAATGCAGTAGATTAAGGGCTAGAGAGAAAGAAGAAAACAGTACTTTATTTTCTTTCCTCTGTGGAATTCCTGGGGATAGAAGAAGAGTAAATAAACCAAGAAAGAAGAACAGAGTTTGAAGGGGAGTAGAACTGAGATGCCCTCAATCCTCCAGGTCTGGAAAGATGGGATCTGGCCCTTTCCAGAGTAGCATTTGATCCAGGAGCGACATGGCTTCAATCCTGGGCACTTGAACTTAATTCTTATCTGCCTGACTCCAGATGCTATAAGCCTGCAATGAACTGAATGTTTGTGTCCTTCCCCAAATCATATGTAGAAATTCTACCCCTGAATGTGGTGGAATTAGAAGGTGATGCCTTTGGGAGGTGGTTAGTTCATGAGGGTACAGCCCAAAGAAGGCGATTTTCCTTATTAGAGGCCTAATAAAAGCCCTAAGAAGGAGTGTTTTCTTATTAGAGAGATTGCAGAGAGTTCTCTTATCCTCTCTTCACCATGTGAGGATACAAGAATCCACAGTCTTTAACCCAGAAAAGGACTCCTGCCAGAAATCAACCATGGTGACACCCTGATCTCTAATTTCCAGCCTCTAGAGTTGAGAAATAAATGTTTGTTGTTTAAACCACCATACCTAAGTAACTTCATTATAGTGAACTGAATGTGACAAAGCCTTACCATTTGAGAGCCAAGTCCCATCTGGCTAAGAAAAGCACATATAGGATGTGTCAGTTATTAGTGCTATAGCCAAGTGCACAAGGCAGCAGATGGATGGTACATGTCATAAGCTTTCTGAACTGTTTCTGTCTAGACAAAGGTTTTTTTCAAAGTTCCTAAAGTTACCCCTGTCATCTCCAAAAGTGGATAGCAATCCCATTTGTCACCCTGGCAATGAGACTTTGGTTCGAAATGTGGAGCTTCAGAATCCTCTGCAGAGTGATGGCTGGGAGGCAGATTCTCCTGCTAGGCAACCCCTTCAATCTTTCTCTATTGGCTATTCCCCATCTTTCATCTCTGCTGGGAGAGGGCAGAAGGCCTGAAGTTGCTTTATATTTTCTTTAGGCTCACGAAACTGTAAGATTATTTCCAGCTCCTTGCTTATTATCCCAGAGGGGCATGTGTGTGTTTTCTTTGCAGGCTCTCTGGGTGGTGAGATTGGTTTTTAATTCTCTCATAGCTATTTAGCTATGTCCTTTGGTGAAAACCTGTCAGCGGCCTTTTCATGTTGGGTTACTCACTGTCATTAACCATGGCCAAAATGCAACCACAGGTGCTGCAGAAGGATATTCATCCAGACTGCAAAACTCTCCAAACTGGTTTTTGCCTACAGAGCAAGACTGGAGGGTGCCACTCCTGAAGGTGTTTCACTTTTTGCTGACAATGGGAAAAAAATCTTTGAGGAGTTCTACCTCCGAGTCATAGGACCAGATAGGGCATTGGGAAATGACCTGGTCAGACTCCAAGAGTTTTAGAGAAATGATACATGCAACATAGATTACCCAAGAATTTGGCACTAATAGTAGAGGCTCAATGGTTTATTGATTTCATTTTATCTCCAGTTTCTGGGGTTAAAAAACAATTCCTGTTCTCTCTCAAAGGCAGGAGCATACCTGTTCTCTCTCAAAGAACATTTGGAGATGGTTTCTCCCACCAGCAAACATTTCCCAAGGTTGGACTGCAGTGCAGATGAGCCCTTGTGTCATTATTCTCATTTGATCTTCACTCAGCCTACAAGTTATGAATATATTACATATCACTTTTATGTCTAAAGACAGTAAACTGAGGCTTAGAAAAGTGATAGAAAGCTGTGTCTGGTTGCAAAACCTGTGCCCCAAGCCTGTCCTCCATCAGTCATTTGGTCTTCATCCATCTGACTAACTGCATGTTCATTCATCAGTCAGCATCTATTTACTGACTGCTTGCCTCCAAGAAGCTCCAATCTAGTAAGAGAAGAGAGTCTATAAACAACCTTCAATATGTCATTTTCAGATGGTGATGATGGAGAAGAAGAAAAAGCAAGGATTTTTGTAACTTGATTACTTTTCTCCTTTTACTATTCTGAGTAGATTCAGATGAGATGGGGTGCATTCAGGGTGGTATGGCTGCAGACCTGAGTAGATTCAAAGGACTAGATAGCTTTGAATCATGACAGCATATATATATATATATATATATATATATATATATATGGTATACAGACACAGTACTGAGGTTTGAACTCAGGGCCTTGCACTTGCTGAGCAGATGCTCTTCCACTTGAGCCACTCACTCCTCCAGCCCAAAACAGCATATTTGAAGACACAAAATCCCACTGCATGCTCTTCTTGTCTGAGACCCAGGTTGCCAGTCATGGCTCAGTATATTTGTTTAAACAAAAAAGGGATAAGCAGAATAAAGTGCATCTTGGGTCCCAGCTGATTAAGGGATCGTCATCAACTTCCATTCATATTCATAGCAACCAGGGTTGATTCAGAACATTCCCTGGTATAATTTTGGTTTGAAACCTGAAAGGAGAGCAAGGTATTCTCTGCAGAGAGCCCAGGACCTTAGGTATACCTGAATAAGGTGGAAAAAAATCTGGAAAGCACCTGAGATTCTCGTCTTGACTTTTGTACTTACAGACTGTATTCCTTTGACAAGTTATGTGGTCTCTCTGAACCTGTTTTCTCATTTGTCAAAATAAGTATTGTAACATCTATTCCATATCACAGTGTGGTAAAGGTGAAATGAGATTGCATAAGCAAAAGATCTCTATAAGCCATAAAATGCTATTATCAATATGAATCCATATGCAAATAAACCCTCAAATAGAAGCCTGGGAGAGCTTCGCAGAGAACTGCTACTCTATCTGGCCTGAGGAAAAATTTGTTTCAACATAAAGTCAGTATGGATGAAGTTCTTAGTGATAGTGTTGTAAATAGTAGCATATTAGGCAATTTATTGTGTAACAAGCCACCCCAAAGCTTACGGCAACAACAATTTATTATTTCTGCCAGTTTTGTGTGTTGACTTGTGGGTCATCTGTTGGTTCTCTGAGGCTCACATCTGTGGTTACAGATGGAATATGGCAGACTGGCTGGTCCAAGATGGCCTCACTTACGTGTCTGATGGTTGGGTTTCTCTCTCTATGTGGTAGTTCAAATTTGAGGAGGTCTGGACTTCTTCCCACAGTGATCTCAGAACAGCAAGAGGACAAGAGGGAAGGTTGCGAGGCCTTTTAAGGAAAGGCAGAGGAATCACATAGTGTCTGCATTCTTTTGGTCAAAGCAAGTCACAAAGCTGCCTAGATTTGAAGGGAAGGAAACTAGATTCCAGCTCTTGATGGGAAAGGCTGCAAGAGCGTCTGGGATAGCAGAAATTGTGGCCACATTGACAAATGACCTACCACAAATACTTTGAATATGAAGTGTCATTATTTGTTTTTAAAATAATTTCCAACTTACATTAGAATTTCCAGAGCAGTGCAGAGAACTCTCATACCCCTATTCACCCCCATTTCCCATACTTAACCTCACTTGCTTTTTTGCCCTCTCACTGTACACACTTACTAAAGATCCTGGGTTGTTTTCTGAATCTTTAAACCTGCCATCCCATCACCCTGTAACACTCCAGCACGTATGCCCTGAAAACAAAGACACTGCTGTACATAACCATGAAATCCAGAAGTCAACACTGGTGCCTCTCTACTGACCAACTCAGATTCAATTCAGATTCCAACAGCGGTCCCAAAAGACACAGTTTTACTGTTTCTATCCCCAATTCTTTGCAGGAATATATGTTGCCTTTCATTGTCATGTCTTTCTATCTTCTTCAGTCTGGAACAGTGTGTCAGTCTCCCCTGTCTTTCATTTCCTGACAACTTTCAGCATGCAGGCCTTGCATTCTGCAGGAGATCTCTCAACTCAAGTTGTTGGATGTATGCCTATGACCAGACTCAATAGGAACATCACAGAGATGGCACTGTGTTCTTCTCAGTGCCCCACACCACAGGATGGGACTTTGCTCACCACTGGTCATGTCATCTTTGTCCTGTTTTTGGCTGCCAGCTTTCTTTATCTTAAATTCACCATTTTCCCCATTGTAACTGGTTAATGTTGGTCATATTATTCTAATAGTATGCCAATATCCTGTTCTTCATCAAACTTAACACCAACTAGCCTTAATATTAATTAACAATTCCCATCTGTATCACTTGGCAAATGTTGCCAAATGTTGATTCTCTATTTCCATTACTTCTTCCATATTTATTAGTTGGCATTTTCCTATATGGATGAGTTCCTCCTCTTGTCTCATTAATTGATTCATTTATTTATATTAGTATGGACACATTCAGTGAGTTGTAATCTATGAATGCCATTATTTACTTTTGATGTTTATAGTGTTTCTGATTTGACTAGGAAGGACCTCTTCATGCTGGTTCCTTTTGGCATGTCCCTATCATTCCCTGAGAACTGGAGGTGTGACTCAAGCGGTGAGTGCCTGCTTTGCAAGCATGAAGCCCTGAATTCAAACCATAGTCCCACCCCACACCCCAAAAAATGCATCCTATCATTCATTGAGCTTTTCATTATTTCCCAGCACAAGAAGATATTCCAGGCTCTCTCCCTCCCTTCCCTCTCTCTCTCTCTCTCTTACACACACGCACACACACACACACACAGGCTTAATAAGGATGATTTTAGCAAACCCTATGAACTTTCATGCACATTTTTCCTGTGAAATGGTGCATTTTTCTGGGAAAGAGGACTATTACCATCTCAAGGAACTATTTGCCATTTTTCATATCTGCCCTTTATTGGCTCCCTAATTATACAGTACCTTGGAGTGGGCCCTAGCCTTCTTCCTATCTCAGATGCTATAGAAACTTATTAAGACAAGGAGGGAGGGAAGGCTACTGTGTTTTGGGCAGGTTGAGGGGCAGGTGTTGACTCTGCAGTGTCTCAGGTGAAAGTCTGTCAGGTCTTATGAAGTAAGCCGTTCAGCCCTGGAATGGGAGACTCCCGCCCGACAGATTCATCTAGATGGCCCTGGCTTCTTTAGTGCCTGCCCCCACATGGCTGGCGGTGGCTAGTTCTTTCAAGTAAGATGGGGAAATAGGTCTTTATGCAGAACTACTCACCCCTCAACACCTGAGGGCATCTTGCTCTCTCTTTCCTGGAAGACCACAGCAGGCACTGTTTCATCTCCAGTGAGTCATGAATTGCCTTCTGAAATTCATTTCACTTTACTATTTTCTGAAAGCCTTCTAAAGTCAGGACTAGGGCTTGCTTTTTATATTTTGATCGTAAGACATTGTCATATGTGAGAAAAGCTTTCATCCAAAAGTGAGAGCCCTTCACGCTGGCCCCAGCTTCTCAGCCGTGAGCTGTGTGCCGCTGGACAAGTCACTTAAGGTCTCTGGACCTCATTTTCTTGTCTGTCACAGAGAGCTGAATTATGGGTTGCGTAACTTCCTTCAAGCTCAGCATCTTATAACTCTATCTCATTTAGCTCTGTGTTATTCCACTTTTCACATGTGCATCCTGTTTGTGTGTGGAAATGAAGAGCACCATTCCAGCCTGCTTCTTCTGTGAGGTATGGAACCTGTGCCACTGCTCTCCGCAGGATTCCCCAGGACTCAGAACGGTACTTTCCTGGGAGCAGGCACAGAGAACAAGAGAAGCAAGATCCAGCTCTCATGGAGCTCATGTTCTTCTGAGAGAGGCAGAAAACAAGTAGAAAACTAACCAGGCGGCCAGACAGTGATCAGCGCCAGTATGGCCTGAATGTGTCGCCCAGAGTTCAGGTGCTGGAAGCTTTAATCCCTGTAAAGAAGAGGGACCCTTAAGAGGTGATCATGAGGACCCAAAGTCCTCATGAATGGATTCATGCTGCTATCAAGGGAGTTGTTTCCTGACAAAAGGACGGTATGTTAGTCAGTTTTCCGTTACTGTAATAAATACCTGAGATAATCCATATATAAAGAGAAAAGGTTTATTTTGGCTCACAGTGTTGGAGGTTTCAACTCCTAATCAGTTGGCTTGCTTGCTTTGGGGCCTGTGGTGGGACAGCACGTCATGGCAGGCCCTCAACTGGAGGGGCTCTAGCTCTCTCGCTACATCAGTTACTTCCAACCTAAAAAATCACTAGCTTATAGGAAATGCTCTCCTAGCTTATAGGAAATGGGCATCTCAGCCTCCAGAACTGTAAGAAACTGATCTCTATTCTTTATAGATTACCCACTCTCCAGTATTCCATTATAGCCGCACATGATGGACTAAGGCAAGTGCCTTGTGGAGAATTCAGTTAGGCTGTTGGGATAGAGTAATTGTGTGTAACTGTAGTCAGGAAGGCCTGCCTAAAACTGAGAATCAGAGCTGTATCTGTTCCCAGCAGAGGAAATAACACTTGCAAAGGACTAAAAGCAGCCAAAAGAGAGGATAAAGAAGACTAGTGTATCTGCAGTTAGAGGGGAAGAGTGAAAAGTAGTTTAAGAAATTAGAGAACTTGACTGTAGTCAGATTATATGAGTTCTTAAGGATAGGAAATACTTGGGATTTTATGCTGAATACACACAGACACACAGATGGAGGCTGTGTATGTGTGGGCAAGGATATGGAGGAAAACAATGTAAAAAGAGATAGCAATGAGGACTGCAGAGCAGTGAATATAGTTGGGATACATTTTATAGGTACATTGGACCTGCCAAGAACTGGATATAGTATGCGAGGGAAAAAGAAAGACCAGGGATAGTTCTATCCCTATGGAAAATGGTAGGACTGATACCGCTGGACAAATAAGTGTCTTTGCTGTAGTCTAGAAGTGTGCAAACTATGGCTCATGGATGACTGCTTATTTTTGCAAATAGAGTTTTATTGGAACACAGCCATAATCCTTACTTTGCCATTTGTCTACAGCTACTTTGGTACTGCAATAGCCTTTTATATCATAAGCCAAGTCTGGAAGACTAGACCTTTTCCAATTAAAACCAAAGTCCTCTTAGTTAAAAAGAGGAGAATGGATAAGGAAAGAACAAGGCAGCCATGGGGGATCACTCCTAGAGATGGTGTTCTTGCTGGAATAGGGCTTAGGATTTTTAGTTTTACCAGACCCGGGTGATTCTGATGATCACCCAGTCTGGGACCTACTGGCCTAGTAATGGGTATGGCTCCCTTTTGTAGAGCAAAAGGGAGATAAAAAGAGTGGGTAAATTGGGCAGGAATATGACATGGGCCCACCTGCACATACCTTATCCAGAATTCTCATGAGCTCTGGAAGTCCCTGTGTGTGCACAGGAAGAGAAAGGGAGAGAAAAAAAGCAGGTAATAGCAGAAAAATATGAGAGGTTGGAAGATAAATAATCTTGGGGCCTTGGTAATTAATGTGGCAAAACCTGTACCCAGCAAAGATGAATCATTACTGAAAACTGAGTCAGCAGTCTTGGGCACAGTGTATGAGAGGAATGGCCCTGATGACATTCTCATTAAAAAGCTAGCCAGGAGCCTTTCCATTGCATTCCTTGATTCTCCTGTCGGTTCATCTGTTTGTCTACCTATTCAGCCTATTCTCATTGAGTGCCTACTACATTGCCAATACTCTTCCTTACTAGAGATTCAACGTACTGACCTTTGCTGTTTCCATTGCACCTGCATTATCAAAGTAAGTCAGACCATGCCTCTCTTAGCTTGAAATCCTTCAATAGTTCTACTCTGTGATATAAGGGAAGATCTGAGCCTAGCCCAAATTACCTATTTCAGCACCTCTTGTCTCTAGAGTTGTGCCTCATTCCTCCTATGCTGAGTTCAGTCCTGCTGGATGGCTGTCAGTTTTTTCTGATGCTCCAAGCTCTTCCTGCCATACTGTTTCCTCTGCCTAGAAATCTTTCCACTCCATTCTTTGTCTGGTAGCACTGGGGTTTAAACTCAGGGCTTCATGCTTGCTAGGCAGGTGCTCTACCACTTGAGCCACTCACCAGCCCCCATTCTTTGTCTGGATAAGCTTCTATTCATCTGATGGGTCTCTGCTTAAATGTTTTTCTTAGGGGATCAATTCCTACCCCTAGACTAGGCTAGTTATCTTGTGGTACCCTGTGCTTTTCTGCCATAGCACACAGCACAATGCAGCTTTTCATGATACATGTTCCTCCTGGTCACTCGGAGACCCTGAAAGCTTCCACGCTTGGGCTTTCCTGGTTCCAAAGACAAGGGAACCTAATGTGCTTGCTCTTAAAGCTTGTGTTTATGACACATCACTACTTCACACATCTCAAAGGCCAAGGCTAATTTTTGGCCATGCTGAGTACTGTGTGGTGAGAGTCTCATAGAGCAGATGCCCTGAATAATTGTGAACAATTATAGGGTCTTATCATCTTGTTTGGGGAAAGTAATGGTCAATCTCAAGAGGTATTTTGGAGTTGTCTGGATTATTCTTTTACTTGGCCTAAATGTTCTGGTTACAGAAGTACTCAACTTTTTCCTTCTCAAAGCGCACAGAGCTGACCTGAGTATGGCTTTGTGATGCTCCCAAGAGAAAAATATGGTTCCTTCCAGCGAAAGCTCAAAAAGGTTGCCATGCTTGGTTGAAGTAAAGACTTTGAAATATTTTATAATAGATGTTATACAGATGCAAGTTCCCTTTGCTTGTCAACTTTGTGGCTGGTCCAAATCACTTTGGGGAAACGACTTAATCTTCCCATTTTCTTATGTCTCCTTTCCTTCTGTTAACATGGACTGTGTTGGTTAAGTAAAATGGGACTGAGTTGAAAGAAGAAAACCACAGTGAAGGACACTGAGTGGAAGCACGTAGAAGGATAGTGCACAGAATAAAACATGAGCTTCTGAATATTCTTCCACTCAAATTTTGACTCCGTCACTTACCTGTATGACCTTGAGCATGCAACTTAGCCTACCTGAGTCAGTTTACTCATCTATGGACTAGCAGCACTACTTTGTGCTAGAGATGTTGTTAGTAGGTGCTAAAGAAATGTTAGATGTTGTTCTTGCTATTTAAAGAAAGTCATGAAAATGGCAGCTTCAGGAATGACAGTGATGGGTGGCATCAGATGTTCTAAACCTGGTGATTTCCCTGGCATTTTGCCCTTCATAAGCTTGTTTATAAATATGTAGAACAGCGATCCATCAGATGAGTCACTGTTGTCATTGCATAAACCCTCCTTTTGATCTAGTTGCTGGAGGACTGGAATCAGTCCAACAGAAAAGTACCAAGGCCTGCTCAAAACAGACCTAATGAATGGAAGGATTCAGTCATCCTTCTATGCTTTGTGTGGGACAGGGTCACTGAGAAGACCAGGTGATGGGTTTGGATCCTGTGGAGTGGCTGTCATACCCAGATTGGCTGCAAAGGGCTCCAAAGAGCTACAGTTCCAGAGGAGCTGAGCAAAATCTCTCCAAATACACAAACTCCTCTGAGAATGCTAGACACCAAAGGGCCATTTCCCTTTCCAACACCAAGGATACAACCAACCCAAGGTAATTTCTTTCCAAATTCAGTTGCCAAGTTTATTTGCTAAATATCATCATTTAATAATCAATATAGATATTTAAAGAATATTCTTTAGTTGAATCTGCATGCAAGTTGAACTTCCTGAAAATTTTTTTCATTGGTTTGTAGTCAGCCAAAATCATTTGACAGTCACGTGAACACTGTGTTGACGATCTTGTCAACTCATGTTCTTCTCAAAGTTTGGTAAAACATTTACTCTTCTTAGGTCAGGCAGGTGTACAGTGAAAATAGTACACAAGATGGGTAGCATCTATTTCACAGGATTGTTTTGAGGATAAAGAGTTATTGTATAAAAAGTTTCGACCACTGCTTGGGACACAGTAAACTCTATTATTGTTTTTTATTAAAATAGCCACTTGCCCAAATATACTTCTGGAAATAGTGAGTTACAAAACATAAACACAGTGGTTCTTTCTCAGGTCTCTACTTCTCTACAGCACTGAATGAAGTCTATTGAGATCCTTGCTCTCACTTCTGAGTCTACATGGTTTCATATTGGTTTATGTATCTGTTGCCTCTAAGCCCCACCAAACTGTGAGCCTTGAAAGTTTGTACCATGTCACTAGCTCCAGCATTCAATACAGAGCCTGGCTCAAGGTAGTGCTCAGGAATTACTCAATGACTGAGTGAGCTACTAATGTGAAGTTGGTTGTTTGCTAGTGTCCTCACCTTGGCTTCTTTTTCTTCTCACACCATAACCAGTTATACCCTAAGTTTCATTCTCAGCCTTCTCCTTTTCTTTATGTCAGCTTTCTTGGGAATCTCATTTGCTCTGAAGTTGACTGCCCATTGAGAACCTCTTCTGAACTACTGTGATGTGTTTCCACGTGTAGCTGAGATGCCCTGAAGCACCTTAAACTCAACATGTCCAACTACTAAATAGCCCACATCCAGTGGGAACAATTTTCCTCAGTACTTCCCTGTTTTTCAGGGGAACTATCCTTTTAGCAACTTTGTTGCAAAATTTTCAATTCGCTATTGACTCTTCTTTCCATACTGTTTTCTTAAAATCATCTTATTCAATTGTGTCAGCCAGAAATCTCTGGTTGCAAGAAGACTCAATTCAAAACTGGCATAAGCACAAAGAATCTCCCCTGCTTCCCTACTGGGAGGTCCACAAGTGTGGCACAAGCAAGCCCAGGAGTTCAAGTCTCATGCTGCAGTGCTCCTGCTTTTCCTGCCCCTAAGCTGTGGGTTCTGTTCTCAGGCAAGTTTGCTTGTGTGGTGAAATGGCTGAGAACAGGTCCAAGCCTACATCATATCCTCTTAGCAACACTGGGGGAAAGATGGCACCTTGATCTTGGGCAATAGAGAAGCATTTCCAGGATTAGCTGGATTATGTGCTAATTCTTCAACCAGAAAATGGAGGTAGTGATGCTCTTGAGTATCCTAGTCTGAGCCTGGGACAGAGTCAGTCCACTCAAACCACATGAAATGAGAATAGGGTTCAGTTCTCTAAGACACATGGGTTCAGTTACCAGAAAAGAAATAGACTATGAGGAGCAGGCTACCAGTTAAGGAGACACTTGCCATAGTCTGAGAGATAGGAAATAAGCATGACAATAAAAATACAGGCACTGAAAGGAAGAGGGGAAGGATTTTGGTATTCAGGAGTTAGAAATGACAAGACTTAGGTGAGAGTAGAGGAGAGGCAGGAATCAAAGATGACACCAATGTCTGGCTTAGCTGATTGGTGAATGGTACCGTCTTCTCCAAGACTGGGGTTATTATGACAGATATGGGCTGCTTAGATAAAATGATGGTTGAAGTTATGATTGTGTGAAAATGACCCTTAAGGAATGTGCATAAAAGGGTCAAGACATAGTGTAATAAACACATTTAAGGGAGTTTCTTAGCTAGGGGCATGGCTCAAAGGGTAGAGCACCTGACTATCAAGTGCAAGGCCCTGAGTTCAAACCCCAGTACCACTCCCAAAAAAGTATTCCAGGAGAATAATTAATAGCATCAAATATTGCAGGAGATAAAGAAATACTAAAATTAGCCCATCTGATCAGCAATAAGGAGCTAATTGGTAACTTTTGTATAGTTTCATTGGAGTGTGAAAGAGCACCATCTGGATTAAAGAGAATCAAGGGTGGAATGAGAGATAAGGAAGTACTCTGAGGATACCCCTCTCAAGTAGCCTGGCTACTTGTTCAGATGGGTTCTAATTCAGTGTTTTTGCCCTACAGAATTTACTTTGTGCCTACCAATCAACACTTCAATTGCTTAGAATTACTTGGTTCACAGGTATACATATCTGTTCCATATTCCCAACTAGACTGCAAGACCAAGTGTTACAATCTGTGTGAACCCTTAAGGACCTGGTCGTGCTCTGTCCACAGAATGTTTGTCAATATGGTAAAGCAATGACTTGGAGTCTGGAGCACAGAGGTCTGCTTCTTTCCATAACTTGGGCAAGTGTCTTGGTGTTTTGATTATATTGTTTTTCTCCTGCTTTAGTAAAGAAACTTGTAACAACAGATGTAAGGCAAACTCCAGGAAGACCTCAAGCTAGCACTGACTGGGGAGAATCATTTGGAGTGCTGGAGTCTTTGGATAGACCTCATTGTTTTGAGAGCTACCTGGAATTTATTGAGTTGTGGGCCATAAAACAAGGCAGGAGAGGTTTGTTTTACACACAATCATCAAGCAGAATAAAATCATTACTCTTCATCACAGAACGCTTCATCGTGGTCAGGATGTCTGACCTGCCTCAATTAGAGCCAAACAGAGAACCAATCCCATTGAAATGAAATTTTTATGAGTGCTTCACATTAATTTAGCTTCAGACTGGAACTAGCTGGTTCTTCTACTGAAGAAAAGCAGCACAAAATGAGTGACATAAGGAAGCAGCATTAAACTTAGGAGACACACTATCATTACTGGGTGCTGCGGGCAAGCTGACCTTTTGAGGTTTTGTTCTAATTTGCAGTGAGGGGATGGTATCTCCTTAATACCTCATTAAATTCCGGTGCATGGCTCACATAATCCACTCTCCCTCCATCATTCATTCATTAGCAACCAAAATCATGCATTAAAAAATGGTGATTTTTAACATTAACCATCTACAAAATTCGTGGCACTGGTTTCATTTACTCTATTTGTGCAAAGTATGTCTGAGATCACTGCTCACTTCTTTGTAACATGCCCACTTGTAATTTCTTAACTTCTTGGATCCACGGTGTTTCAGTGTTAAAGCAAGAATTTTGAAAGATCAGAATGTATCAAAAAGACTTGGCATACTCCAAGGTGCTTGACCGAAAATGAACAGCCTTCATACTTAACCAGTTCACATGGACACAAATCTTTCTAGCTTTCTGGACAACATGAAAATCCCTATAGTCAAGCACTATTGCAGATGCAAAAAAGAACAGTACACAGTAAGGACAGGTTGTGCAGTGGAACAACCTGCAAATGTTTCAGCAACATTCTTTCTCAAAAGGACAGAAGAAAACGTAGTCATTAGCAGAAAACAACAGGAAAGCTTAAAAATGCTTTATCATGTACTTAAGTTTTCAAGGTTTACATGGACTATCATTTGAAAACCAAAATGGTAGCATCTTGGAAGATTTTATTATTTAAACTTCATTTCTTTGCTGCTTTAAGAAACAGTCATAAAAGCTTAGTGAGTGCACTAATTTTGTTTATACTTTATGATTTCCCACCTCTATGCTGATAACAGGAATGATATAGCCTATTATAAGTGTGTGAATGTCAATGGTTTTGAGACTATTAATTGTAAAGTTAGGCCGTTAAAAGGGAGGAGGGAGGGGTGTGTAGCTCAGTGGTAGAGTGGCTTCCTAGCATGTGCAAGTACAAAGATGTGCACAGAAGTGACTCATCCTTCAGGATGGAAGGAATCAAGACAGTGATCCCTCAAAGGGCGTTCCTAGCTGCACAGGTATGAGGTCTTTCTTTCCTTGGGGCAATAAAAACAGTTGGTTACTTCAGCTTCATTTGAAGATTTATTGTTAAGTGGCTTTTTCTCAAATGGGAAAATAACATCTTTAGAAAAAGAAAAACAATATATCTTTAAAATATTAACCATTACTTTCTAAGGTCATGAACAGGGTCAAATTTGCTGGAGAATATGACATATAGGCAGAATTTATTAATGCAGAAAATTCCACTGCACAAACCATTCTTCCCTTCATTTCCCTTACCTCACCAAGAGTAGCTTTCAAAGCTCCTAATAAAACTCAACTTACGTATTTAAGGTGATCTACAGCACTTCCTGTGCTGACATCAGTTTTGGAAGGAGACCTGCTTTGAATTAGTTGCAAATGCCATGTCATTAAGCAAGCCCAGGTACAGTAAGCCTGCAGACACCCCAATGCTGCTTCATTTTCAGAGAAGCTACACCCTTCTAGAAGCCTGGTTCTCATCTCTAAATGTCCTCTGGTAGACATGTGTCCAATACGCTCAGTAGTGGTGGCCTGTTCTGAAGGTATGAGGTGTAGGTCATAAGCATTACCCTAAGAGTTCTAACTTTCAAACTCTACCAGCAAAAAACTGAAGTTACTGAGCACTCAGAGTAAAGAAGTGTTATTGCTATTTCATACCTCATACATTTTCAGAGGAAGTCTACTTTTCTTTGGTTTTCAGAGCAGCAGGTTATATAGAAAATGCCCTGTGGGGGATTTTACTATAAGCTGAGGAGTAAGTTTTAGAAAACAGTATTTTAGGATGCGTCTCTAAAGTCACCTGGGAGGAAATCTGAAAACAGCAACAATGTCCAAAGTTAATCAAGTACAAAAACTAATTTTCTTATGCTATAAACTACTGAGCAAAAAATACAGACAGCACACTGTTTAGCTTTGTTAGACTCTTCTATTTTACTTGCTGTCTGCTCTCAGCCAAGGCCTCAGTACCTACAGCAATGGTCCTTGAAGTTCCTTGAGATGTCATCATACAAAACCTGAAATCTGGTTAAGTGGCATAAGACTGTCAACATAGAGCAACTGTTAATGTCACAGCTGTGGTCATTTAATGTAATGTAAATGTAAAGATAGCGGTTTTCATGTGAGGTTTCTTTGCTTTTGCCATGCAAAGCATCACTCAAAAAAGTCTGCCAGGTCAGGCCTAATAAATGACAGACACCAGCAAATATTGTGCTACAGACGAGGCAAAACTTTGCCTTGTATTTAGAATATGAAAGGCAGCAAGACTAAGAAAAATTATTTTCTCTTTTGGGCCCCTATTCCTTACCTCCCCAATACATCCTCCTCAACAAATCCCACTATCCACTCATCTAATGTCCTGGGTGCTCTCCAGGTGAGAAGGGGATTTAAGATTTTGCTCAGTGCAGGGGTGGCTCATAGATGGACAAACTCAGCAAGTCAAAACCTTTATATTTAATAGAATGCTCTAATGACACCTACTGGGATATAAACAGAACTTGGTGTAAAGAATAACCGAGGAGGAAGCACATTCATCCCTTTCCTGATGGGGAAAATAGCCCCTGAAAGGCTATTTTACAACATTGGCTCCCGGAAGCGGCAGCCTCCCTGTCAACCATTTTGGCACGGGGCAGTTACAGCTGCACACTTTGGAACCTGTCTGGTCTTGAGTGTGATGTCTGAGAGTGTTTCAGTCCACTTCCATTTTGTGACAGTTAGTGGTATCCGAGGGCCTGTTGGTTAAAGTTCTACCCTTTGATCACAGCGATTGGTCTCAGTTTTATGGCCTTCTTGCTGATTCCAGCGTCATGGCAGGTATTCACCACATCTGTCACATTCTTATAGGACTCAGGAGCCTACATGGGAGGAATTAAACACTATAAAAGTTGATCAAAAAAAGAGGATCTTTCAAAGCATCAAACTTCACTTGTAACTGTAAGAAATACACATTAAAGCAATACTGAAGGCTTCTTTTGCTTATCAAGTTAGCAAAACTTAAAAACATGAGTAAGTTCAATGTTGGTAAGGGATAGTGACAGAAACACTCTTACTTCGTTTTATATTTTTTTCTGTGTTTCTAAAAACTTCTTTGAAGAACATGTATAACTTGTACAATTAAGAAAAACAGTAGTTAAATAAAACATTCACACCAAAACATGCCAGGAAGGAAATGTGCCAAACCATGTTCGTGATAATTATCTCTGAATAGTAAAATTGTTGGTAATTTTTCTCTTTATGTATTTCTGCAACTGTCACAATTTCTGGGATAGCTATGTATTAATAACTTTCTCTTCACAGAAAAAGTTACTCTGAAGAGAAAGTTATTAAATTCATATATATAATTAAAACTATGTGTGTGGATATGTGCACATACTCTCAGAATCTGTCTTAGTCCTTCCTTCCTACCCTCATCTACACTCTTGCCACCATTAGAACTATCTCACTGCATCCCCTCTCATCTCTATTCATGTACAAGGTTAGGGTGCCCAGATGGATCCCACAGGGCTCTGTACATACTCTTCTATCCCATCTCCCATTCTCTCCCAGTTTCTGAAACTTTCCCATTGTGGGCTCTGATCTCCTTCCAGTGAATCAAGTGCAGAATCCTTTCCTCCCCTTCTTTGTATACTCCCTTACTTTGCTTTCACATTCGTCTCCCCTAAGGATATTATTTTTGCCTCCAACTTTCTGAAAGTAGCACTAGCTATTTTCTCTAACAGGGTCATGCTACTGGACCTGGAAGTAGAGTAAGGTCCTCCTTGCTCTTCATGGCTATTTCCATCCTCTTTCCTTCCTCTTTAGGCACTTTCAGCTTTGAGTCCTGCAGTAATATTATACCAATCACTACCTTCTACTGCAGTTATCTGCTACAGTCTGACTCACTCCCCAATGTTACTTGAAGATTTCTAGCTCCTGGCTCACTGTCACCCTCTCATGCTATGGTTCAGAATGATTTAGTTATCCAGGAAAGGATCCTTTCGGTATCTTTGCTTCTTAGTCTCTTGATTTGTGGTCCTCCAATGGTTGCTGCTTTGTGTGCCTCCACCATTCACTCTGAGTACTTGTCATTGTGACTACAACTCCTCCAAAACCTCATTTTCAATCATCCCAGGTGATTACAGCCTGCATGTCCTGCTCCCTCCCTTCTGTCCTCCATCTGCAATACTCTTAATTTCACTAGGCCCTATGGTACCTTTGTACCATCCTCAGTAACCTTGCTTCTCTCTAACTGTGCTGTAACTGTGGCCCTAGTTAAGGATAACTCAACACCTATTTTATGCCTGCCCCTTCAGAGTTGAATGTAGATGAAAACACCCAAATCACTGAATTGAACTCAAGTAAACCTTTGGTGCTGCCTGCCAATCACCCAAAATGTCATGGGTCATTACTCTCCCTCTCCTAGATGACTATTTCATACTTTCTCCTGTGCCTTCATTCTCAATTGCTAACCCTTCTTCTAATTATGCTCAAACCAAAATAAAATAGAAGCAACCAGTCAGAATTTTCAAGAACTCTTTCATATCTTTCCCACCTATCTGCAGAGAAACCTTCTCTCCTTTTATTAAGAAGGAATTATCTGTGCTCCGGCACAGACCAACCCCATTCACACATATACCAGATTCCATCTTGTCTCATCTTCTCAAACACAATGCACTCCAGTAAGTAATCTTCCCCTCTTTTCTGCATCATCTATTTTTCTGTAGTCTTCTCATCAGCATTCAAACACACTAGTCAGATCATGCCATTCTTTTGCTCAAAATCCTTCACTGGGTTTCTATTTCACTCAGAGTAAAAGCGAAAGTACTTTTGTAAAGTGGAAAAAAAAAAAAAAGAATCACATGATCTGGTGTCCCTCCCTGTCTGGCTTCATCCCCCTCTTGTGCTTGTCACACTTGTCCTATTTGCTCTCTTTTAACACTCCCTGCACAATCTCAACTCAAGTTTTTCTACCCGTTCTCTCTGCCTGGAAAACTTACCTCTAGATATCCATGGTGCCTTTTTCTTACTCCCTAAAGCCTTCCATGGCCACCCTATTTAAAACTGCACCCTCCCCACCGCTTCTTATGTCCTTTCCCTGCTTCATTTTTACTTGCTAGCACTTACATGGTCATTAACCCACTGCACATTTTACTATCTGGTAAGCAGTTTTGTTCACCATATTATCACCTAGAAGAGACAAAAACTACGTGATGCAAGTAAACATCCCAAACATCAACAGTGGTTAACTCCAGCTGGTCGAATTCTAGACGTTTTTTGTTTTCTTTTTTGTATTTCCCACATTTTTTTTTGTTGTTGTTGTTTTGTGAACTCAGGGCCTACAGCTTGAGCCACTCCACCAGCACTTTTTTTGTGATGGGTTTTTTCAAGATACTGTCTTGTGAACTATTTGCCAGGGGTTGGCTTTGAACTGCGATCCTCCTGATCTCTGCCTCCTGAGTAGCTAGGATTATAGGCATGAGCCACCAAAGCCTGGCTATTTCCCAAGTTTTTAATTAAAAATGTAGTATTCTTAAGAACAGGGAAAATTAACAGTTATTAAATGATGAGGCTTTGTCATACTCTGACTCAACAGTTCTACTTTTGAGACTTCAATCTAATTATTAAAGGACCTGGAAAAAAGCTTCAGGGACAAAAATACTGATTACAACTTAATTTATAGCAGCAAAATCCTAGAAGCTACTTAAATGTTCACTATGGGCAGAAACTAAGATCCTCAGCTGGCAGAATATTCAACAATGACTAAAAGGTACCACAGACAGTTTTATAATTACTAAATTTTAAAAAGAACAACAAAATGTCATACATAACTAGAACTAGCTTTAAAAAAATAGCACTCAGGGAAAAAAATACGGTGATAAGTATCTCGGCAGGCAGTCTAACCCTTGCGACATACCCCCAGCCCTTTTTTACTGGTTATTGTTGAGATATGGTTTTGTTTTTTACCCAGGCTGGCCTGGACTGAGATCCTATTAATGTTTCCCGCAGTAGCAGGGATGACAGGGGCGTACCACTGCACCCAACTGTTAGTTGAGATGGGGACTTGTGAACATTTTTGTCTGATCTGGCATCTAACTTTGATACTCCCCAACTCTGCCTCCTGAGTAGCTAGGATTACAGGTGTGAGCCACTGGTGTCCACTTTGCTTTGGTTACTTTTAAAATAAGGTCTCACATTATGCCCAGGCCAGCCTGCACTGCAATGCTATTTGTGCTTCCCCTCTTAACTGGGGATGACAGGGGTGTGCCACCACATTCAGCTATTGGTTGACATGGAATCTCATGAACTTTTTGCCCTGGCTGGTCTTGAAGCATGATCCTCCAGATCTTTACCTCCCAAGTGACTACGATTACAGGCTTGACCTATTGCACCTGGCTTTTTCCTTTAAATTTTTAAGAAGTTATGTGCATCTAATTTAAGTATGTATGCATACATACCTAAACAAAATGTTTCCTCTCTGTGAATCAACCAAAACTTTCTTTGAACATTTCCCTTTTCTTTTTCAAATTTGCTTTCCAACTGAAACAGAAGTATATAACTGTGGCAAAGCAAGGTTAAAATGCATCAGCTCAAACTATTTTTAAAGATTACATACACGGAGACTAGATATAGATAGTAAAAATCATTTTTATGGATGTGGCTTGTAATAAACCTCCAAACAAAGGACAACATAAAACCAGAATGAGATAAACCAAGGAAGACAAACTGAAATGAAGTCATTAATTTTTGCAATACCAAAAATTGCTGCCTCAAAATTTCTCTCACCTCTTCCATAACCAGTTTGGGTGAAGCAACACGGATTGCAATTCCCATATCTGCCAATTTGTCCAAGACATCTTGGAAATCTAAATTACGTCGAGATTTTGCTCGGGACAATGCACGACCCTAGAATGAGAAAAGAGATGGGGAAAGGAATGAAATTCACATAATAAATTCCAAGGTAAGTTTTATCTTTGACCCCAGCAATTACTTAAGCCATTTTCTTCCTTGATTGTACTTATTTATTCATTTATTTTTTTCTTTTTAAAAAAACTGTATCATTGTTATATTGGGGGTACACTGTGCCATTCACAAAAGTATACTTATCTGTTTTTGAGACAGGCTCTCAGTACTTTGCCTACAGTGTCCAGGCTGGCTGGACCAGCTAAGCTACTTGAGCGTCCAGACCACTGCCAAACTTGATACGTGTTTGTGTAGGTATGTATTTCAACTAAAAAAACCCTACCTTTCCTTACCACTTTATCATGCCTCTTATTAGAAGTCTTGTCATATCCTTTTGGAAAATAAATTTCTATCTAAAGGTTCTGAATTTAAAGATTTAGTTTTGAACTCAGCGCCTCGTACTTGCTGGGCAGGTGCTCTACCACGAGTCATGTCCCCAGCCCTTTTCTGTTTGAATTATTTTTCAGGTAGGATGTCTTGTTTTTTGCCTGGTGCTGGCCTCAGACAGCAATCCTACCGAGGCTCCCATGTAGCTGAGATCACAGGTGCATACCCTCATACCCAGCTTATTGACTAAGATGGGGGTCTCGTTAAGTTTTTTGCCTGAGCTGGCTTTGAACTCTGACCCTCCCCATCTCTGCCCCTTGAGTAGCTGGGATTACAAGTGTAAGCCACTACCCCGACCATGAATGTGAATGGTGTCTGTTGTCACAAAAGCTTTGTGCTCTTTATGATTTAAAATTTTCTGTACCCCACTTAAATTCTGAACCAGCTAAATCTCTGTTGTGGGACTGTCCTGTGTATTACAAGAAGTTTAGTAGCCTAGGGTCCCCTACCCACTAATATTGGTAGCACACTTCCCCAACCCAACCCTGTGAATCAAAGATGCCACCAGACACAGCCAATGTTCCTAGAAGGGTATTTCCCATTGCAACACTACCTAAGAATAGGGGCTGGAAAACTATAGCTTATCGGCCCACCACTTGTTTTTGTAAATAAAGTTCTACTGAACAGCAGTGGCCACTTACATAGTACTTACCGTTACTTTTGCACTAAAATGGCACAGCTGAATAGCTGGTACAGAGAACATATGGTCCCTTCAAGCCCTAAAATATTTACTACCTGGCCCTTTACATAAAAGTTTACTCATTCCTGCCTTAGAAGATGAGAAGCAACAAGTAAAATGGGTGTGCAGACTATATATAGTCTGATTTGCAAATAGGGCATGCCCCTCAAACCCCTCAAATCTTGAGCAGACTATCCATGAGAAAGAAGCAAATTCAGTGAATTGCTATTATAAACTATGACATATATTTACATCTGTTGAAGTTGTATCACTTAGAGACCACTTATAAATTCATCTAGAGTGATAACTTCCCAGTCTGGATGTTCTGGTGAGGAACAGCCCCTGGCCTTCCTATGACCTCACTAAGGTAGAGGTACTAGGTGACTTTGTTCAGTTCATTAAACAATATATATTATGGAGAATAATTTCTAAGAGAAAGCTATGACAGACACAAACCTCAACTTTGTTAATGCTCAATCAGGTACATTTATCTATCAAAATGCGAAACAATACGTAAACTAAAGACAGCATCTCTAAGAAAGTTCCATTTTCCTTACCGCTCCATGACAGGTTGTTCCAAAGGTCTCAGTCATGCCCTGTTCAGTGCCAGTGAGAACATAACTACAAGTTCCCATGGTGCCACCAATTAGCACTGGTTGTCCGGTGAGCTAAGGATGCATACAAACAAAACAGGTTATAATTTAGAAAAGCATAGGCCTTTTATGCTTGAAATTTAAATTTTCTTGCAGTACTGGGGGTTAAACTCACGGCTGTGTCCCTGCTAGGCAAATGCTCTACCCCTTGAGCCAAGCTCCCAGTCCTCTTATATTTCCTCTTGCACTGCAGAACTGTGAAAGAAACCTGGGCCTCTAAACCCATTGCTCTTACAATTATATTAAGATACTACTTTGATTTTTTGATAAGTGGGAAAGAAAGGAAGAGAAAGGGAATAAAATGTAAGGGTCATGAAGAACAGAGAAGACTGACTGTATGGGGAAAAAAAAAAATCCCAAAGTGGAGGCAAGTACTAGAAAAACCATCCTGAGCAAAGCACTTGCTATTTGTTGGCTTCATTTCCTTATCTGGAAAATGAGAGAGTGGCTGAGCCTAATCTTTATCCTGTCTTTCATTAATTTCAAGGCCTTAGTTCATGTTAGTGGAGTAAAGTATCGTCAGTGCAGTTTTTAGACAGCATACTGCAAGCACACATGATGCAGGAGGAATCCCTGCTGCACAGAAGACTGGCAATCTGTTCTCACGCATGACAGAGTCTTTTCTTTACACAGCTATTGTTTTCCTGCTTAAATGCATGCACATTTAGAATGACCCCTCTGCTGAAGAACAAATGCAGGGCTATGCACCTGGTAATCAACGGCAATGAGGGGGTGATGGGGAGGGAAGGCACGGGTAGAGCCCTTCCTGTGCACCAGCAGCGTCCGCTCCCTTCCGCCCACCACATGCTGCTCCACCTTGGCGATATTGTGAGAAACATCATAAATCACGTGCAGGTCCAAGTCGTCAGGGGTCGTGTTGAAGACCTTGGCAAAGGCCTAGGAAGAACAGCTTGTTAAAAGCATCCAGAAACCAGCTGTGCAGAACTTAACTTATTAACTATCAGCTTGTGTGTTCCTAAGGAGAGAGACTTCAGAGTTAGAAAAGAGCAAAATTACTGATCTTCACCTAAAGGAGAGACTACCCTTTAGGCCACACTCCAGTCTCTAAACTCCATCTCTGGCTGGAAGGCCGCCTGACTGCTCTCTTAATCCCACCCTTCAGAAATGCTTCTTTCTCAGCCCTTTTAATCTCAGCAAATGGTAATTCCATTCTTTCTGAGGCTGACAGCAAATTCAGGCAATCATTTTGGCTTCTCTTCTCTCATTTTCCAGGTGTGCCTGACATTGCTGATTTAGTTTAGAACACCAAAACCTTGGACACTTCTCCAGTACTTTTTTTTGGGTGGGACTGGAGTTTGAACTCAGGGCCTTGCACTCTACTACTTGAGCCATGCCCCTAGTCCCATCCCAGCATTTTGAATGTTGTGCAAACTTCCACAATCAAACTCCACTTCCTTTTATTTGACTACGACATGTTTTTAACACACTTAACTTCATGATGATTAACTCAGAAGATCAATTTTACTGTACCTGACGGGTTAAGAAGGTCATGGAAGAGCGGTTGACCCAGGCATAGTTCCCGGCTGCTGCCATTCCTTTTAGGTAGTCCTGTCCCTCTGCGGAAGAGATCCGAGCACATGCCAACTGACGGTCATTGACTATAATTTTGTCTCTCTTCATGGCCTTTTCCATAGCTACTAAAGCATCTGGAATAAGAGAGCAACAAGTCCTAACCAGTTAGGTTTCCTTAAAGAAATCTGCATAAGGGAAGACTACATTCAAATTTACCCTATAAGGGAAAAATATAACTTTCCTTTTAATATGTTTCTGAGTTCATCTATCTGCTCAGTCAAGATGTTTGTTGAGAATCTTCTCTTTCAGAATGGGTGACATAAACTATGTAGGGGTACAAACACAGCATGTGCTTCTAGAAACTTTAAGTGAGAATGAGATGTGTACATAAATACCAACAACATGGTCTATTCTCTCCCCAACATGTGAATGAATGAGTATAGAAGTAGTAATACACATTTTTTATTACCATCATGGTTTCTAAAAATAACTTTTAGTGCCTTAATATGAAAGAGCTGGAGAAAAGTTGCTAGATCTGTATGAAAATTGTATTCATGACAAAGTGCAGAAAGTTACTCAGCAGAAAGTTACTCAGCACAAAGTTCTGAAACACTAGCTAATGAATGCTTCATGCACCTGCTAGATTATACAGCTTTGAAAGGGTCAGGCTGGCACAAATTATTAATTCTCACAGGATGAAATATAAATACAAGGCTGCACTGCAACATGAAATTTAATGTTTATAGTTCCCATGTTTACATTCTTTTTCATATTCATTAATTGCTTCACATATCCGAGAAGCCATCCAAAGTCATCCATGTCCCTGCTTCTTGCTTTTGTTTGTGCTTTTTTGTCATGAATGTCCTTTGTGTGTGATTGTTCAAAGTGCAAGGCTCAGCTCAAATGTTCTATCCATGAAGCCATCTCTGAGGTCTTTTTCCTGAACATGTTATATTTATTTTCTCTTTCTACTACCTTTTATCTTTTTGTTTCTTTGAAACATGTCATTGTCATGAAATAATGACTTTATCTTAAGTCCTGCACAGCAGGAACCTGATACTTGGTCAATGAATGCCTACTTCATCAACTCCACAGCTTAGTCTTGCTCTTTCTTGGCAAGATAGTTAACAGTAACTCCTAAGAGTAAATGTAACAATAACTGGAGGTAACATTTATTGGATGCTTACTAAGCACTAGGTACTCATTTAAGTATTTTACAAACAATAATTCACCATATGAAATGATGATTATAACTCTTTTTTTTTTTTTTTTTTTTTAAAGATGAGAAAGGCCCAATGAAGTTATTTAGGTCACAAGTTAGAAGAACCAGGATAAAAACCCACGCAGTATAAACTACATTTTGGTGCCAAGTAAAAAAATGAGGTCTAGAGTATACCTGTGGCTACTTGGTGGCCCAAGCCTCTGCTTCCGCTGTGGATCATCACGCACACCTGTCCCTTGTGGTCAATGCCCATTTTCTTAGCTGCATACTCATTGAAAATCTCATCTACAACCTGGATTTCTGCATAGTGGTTGCCTGCTCCCAGGGTCCCCAACTGCAAATGTAAGAATGATAAAGTAACTTCTAATCTGGTTTAAAGAAGATCCATTTAAAAACAAATAGGTAAAAGTAAACACCATGACCAACAAAATAACCATACAAATAATGTTTTATGTAACAAAAACATTCTAAGCCTTAGAAATGCTTCATTCACTTAAAACAATATTCCACACAATACTATAGACCAGCTCCTGAGATCTATTCTCATTGTATATGTGAAGTGTACACACATAAAAAGCATCATGAACCAAAAAAAACCCCCTGCCATTAAATGACTCAAGAACATTTTAAACATCATTAAGGGTCAAATTCTACAAAGAATGACGGTGGATGCTGATTCTGAAACAAGATTCCAATGAGTTATGATGCACCTTTAAGTTCAGAAACACCCACCACTGAAAGAACATACCTATAACCAGGTATATTCTAGACAGGCAGAGAACAACAGTGCTGGAAGAGTCTCAAAGGTTGCCAAATTTTAACTATTCCAATTTTTCAATAGGAAAAATGAGCCCATGCGAGGTCAAGAATCTCACTCAAGGTCACAGTGAATGGGTGGTGGCAAACTTATCACAATTTCAAACATCTGGTATTCTTACTTCTTGGACACCACAATTGACAAGGTTATGTCTTTTTATCTTAGATGCCAGAAAACTTGGTCCTATCTACAGAATGTCAAAGTATGTCCATATATAATTTTGGCATGTTTTGTAAACCTTACAATCATATCCCATTTTTTCCTATCCACTTCTAATTTATGATACCTATGCTATTTTTTATGAATATTTGCAAGCTCCTGGAGTTTTTTTTATCTACTTATGCCTGATGCATAAGTAGATTTGCATTCTTTTTGATATACTGTGAAAAGTCCCAAGGGTATGGTTATTGCATTTAGCAAAAAGATATATAGATTTCTTCCCCCAATAAAAACTAAATATGGAAAAGTAACATGTAGTCCTTGAGAAGTCAGTTACCTGAGGAAGGCCTCTTTTCTTGGCTCTAGCTGAGACCTTATTGGGGTCAGCTTGCAGCATCCTTCCATACTCCTCGCAGTGTTCCTTGTCTTCAGCCCAGGCATAGCCTTCTCTTAGGGACCAGTCCACACCCATCTCCAAGGCCTCCTCCAAGTCTCTGAGTGAGTCATATAAAGTCTAGTTATTTCAAAGCAAAGTCAGATCAAACCTAAGAAGGACCACATCTCAAAGGGCAGAGAGACAGACTACAATTACCTCCTATGTATTAGGCCTGTGCTAGCTACACAGTTATGTTCCAGCACTCTAGTTGTAAGGAAAGCAGTCACATAAATATCACAATATAAACTGGTGAAAGTTTCATTTGAAATGGTTATAATTCTTCTTGACATTTATATAGTCTGCTGCACTTTTCAAATCTTTTTTTTCCATTGGATTTGCCTCTCCTATCCTGAATTCACTGAGGTTGTGATTAAACAGCCAAAGATTTGTAATCTTGATAAATTATCACTATTTACCACTAATTTTACTACTATACACCTTTGTTAATAATCCACAAAAAAATTACAGTCCAATAATAAAATGTAAACCTCTTCTGACACAAATTTTAAGGTGGATTACCACCTTTACAAAGGTATTATGTGGCTTTATTGCAACTGCAACATTAAATGCTTAGAGTGAAGAAGCTTTAATCTTCATCCATGGTCTACCTTCTTCTAAAACATGGTCAGAAGAGATTATAGCTTTCAATATTCCATTCCTTGCTACCGTAGGCACAGTCCATTTTATGTATTGTTAGGATAAAATTCCTACCTAAAATATTTATGAAGAGGCCTGAAATTCACTGTTGTTTTTCAAAGTGAGGCTACATGTTAGGATCATCTGAAATCACAGAATTAGTGTCTTCCAAGTATATCAACTTTATGTCAAATGTCTGTTTTTAAATATTTTCTTTTTTTTGGTGGGAAGGAATGTATAATGTAACAGGTAGTAGCTACAATATTTCTGTATGCATATATACTTGGAAAAGAAGCAAAATTCACATGAATTTTAAAGACAAAACAGAAGATACCAAAGGAACATTGTTGACTTGAACTTGTTAAGCACACTCTTCTGCTACTGAAGTACTCTGCAAAGTTTAAGGTGCAGTTTTGAGAACAACGACACAGTCCAGTCCAGTCAACGGCTATCTGAGAGGCGGCCATACCGTAACCTTGTATTTAATTCTCTACGCAGCTGAAGCACACATTCAGTATGTTAACTCAAAAGGAGGGTTGTGAGTAAGTTCACTGACAAAAGGGAGTGGGATTCAGAATACAGCTTCTGAAAGAGTCAAAAGATCTTTGGTTTGAATCCTGACATCATTTACTAAGTTTATTTATTACTTTCCTCAACCTCGACTTCTTTTCTTGTAAATCAGGGATACCTGAGTTATTGTTTAGATAAAATTGTACGATACCACAGTGCCTTACATTTAGGAAGTACTAAATAAACAGTAGTGGATATTATTCCATTATAAATATTATACTATGTCAAGGATTTTTCTTTCTCCCTTTATTTTTTGCAATGCTGGGGATTGAACTGAGGGCCCTGTACATGAAGTGTAGCTCTGAGCTACAACCCCAGCTTCATTCTTTCTTTTTTAGAAACAGGGTCTTGCTGTGCTGTTCAGGCTGACCTTGAACCCTTGGGCTAAAATGATCCTCCTGCCTCAGTCTCCCAAGTAACTTGGACTACAGGCCTATGCCACCACACCCAGCTCAAGGACTCTTCTAGTGAACATCAGTTAACGAATGTCTCTCATAAATGGGCTATATCTCACGCTTATAAAACCAACTCATTTATATTCATAAAAGTGACTGAGCAATCTCCATCTCTCAAGCGTCCACATTAGAAACAAAGCTGAGGGTCATGTGGTTTTTCTCCCATTCCATTTGCTAGAACTTGTGCTCTTACTTGGCGTTCATTGGGATGACACCTTTTGATCCCACCCCAACAGGAATGTGGTCAAACATAGCTTGGGCAAGTTGCTCCTTCACAGGCTGGACATCACTTTCATCTAAATTGGTTCTTAGTAAGCGGACACCACAGTTGATGTCAAATCCGACACCACCTACAAAACGTAGAAAAGGCAATTAGCAAAAACTGATGGTTAAGCAGTTGCTACCTGCAGTTTCTTACAATTAATATAGGGTTAAAAAGATACCCATTCTCCTAAGGTAGCTATCAAAGAAGTAGGCTGCTGAGTAAAATCTAGTGACACTGAAATAGTCCAAAGTAAATATGAACTAAAGGTACTTGATGGGCCAGTGAGGCCACAATGACCAATGAGGTACCACGTCAAACAGGGATGACAATATGAGTAATGCTTCTCTCTTTTTCTGACTCAGTTGCCAGGGGCCAGTGAATTCTATTGTTTTTTTTTTCTTTTTTTCCCATTTGTTTTTTTTTCAAATAACCAACTTTTGGCTTTGTTGGTCTTTTCTATTTATGTTTTAATTTCATTATTTTTGCTCTTAATTATTTCCATCTCTTTTGTCTTTTAGGGTCTAATTTGTTCTTTTCTCTATCTTGAGCTATTTCAGCCTTTCTTTTTCCCTAATTTGTGCATTTAAGACTACAGTGTATGTTTGCAGTCAAGAATAGTATTAATAGTAACTCAAAATTTTTCAACTTATTTTTAAAACCATTTTTTCCTGGCTTTATTGATAAAACTGACAAAACTGTTATATTTAGGTACATGTGATATACACAGATACTAAAATGATCGCCACACTGAGCTAATTAACATATCTTTTTCCTCAGTTACCTCTCTTTATCTGGTGAGAAAACCTGAGATCCACTCTCTTAGCAAATTTCAAATATTCAATATGTTACTGTTAACTATAGTCACCATACCACACGCCAGGTCTCCAGAACTTAATCATCTTCTAACTGACATTTTGAACCCTTTGACAAACATCTCCCAAATCACCTGTCTACCCTATAGTTTGGCAAGCAACATTCTGCTCTCTACATTTAGGTGATGTAATGTATTTATTGCACCCACCTACCCACATTTTCTTCATCATCTGTCAACAGGCACTTAGGTTGTTTCCAGACCTTGGCTATAGTGAAGAATGCTATAAAAAACAAGGCAGCACAGTCATCTCTTTGAGACAGTGACAGACTGCGACTGCTGGATCGAAGGGAAGTTCTATTTTTAATTTTTTAAGGAACCTTATCGGCTATGCCAATTCACGGTCCCCGACGGTGCACAAGGTTGTTCTTTTCTCAACATCCTCAATTTTTAGATATAGCATTTGTTATTAAAATTCAAAGTATTTTCTAATTTCCATTATGATTGTTTTGGACCCATGGGTTACTTAAAAGCATATGGCTAAAGTTCAAGTATACTGGCGGATTCTCTAGTTTTTTTTTAGCAGGGTCTGGGCTTTGAACTCAGGTCTCATGGTTGCTAGGAAGGCGCTCTTAGTGTTTGAGTCACACCACTGGCCCAATTTTCTAGTTTAAAAAAAGATTTCTAACTTAATTCCACAGTGATTCAATAATATTATCCATATCAGTGTTTCTTAAGTGTGGCCCAGAGATTTGGGGATGGTTATGGAGGGTCAAGAGCCTTTCAGGTCTGTAAAGTTAATTTTATAATAATGTTAAGACATTGTCTTTTTCATCTTTCACTTTTAATTTATTTATTTATTTTTGGTTTTTGAGACAGGGTCTCCCTATGTGGCCTATGATAGCCTTGAACTTACAATCCTCTTGCCTCAGACTCATGAGCGCTAGGAATACAGGAGTGTACCACTACACCCAACTTCTCTTTCACTCTTATTTTTTCATGAATATTTGGTAAGATTTTCCAAAGGCTATATGACATATTTTAACATGTTTGCTCTGATAACAAAAATGAAACATGTACTTGTTTTTGCATTTTAAAAATTTCTCAGTATTCTACTATTTGATCCAGCAATACCACTCTTGGGGATATACCCGAAAGACTGTTACTCCAGAGGCACCTGCACATCCATGTGTATTGCGGCACTGTTCACAATAGCCAAGTTATGGAAACAGCCAAGATGCCCCAGCACTGACGAATGGATTAAGAAAATGTGGTATCTATACACAATGGAATTTTATGCAGCCATGAAGAAGAATGAAGTGTTATCATTCGCTGGTAAATGGATGGAATTGGAGAACATCATTCTGAGTGAGGTTAGCCTGGCCCAAAAGAACAAAAATCGTATGTTCTCCCTCATATGTGGACATTAGATCAAGGGCAAAAACAAGGGGATTGGACTATGAGCACATGATAAAAGCGAGAGCACACAAGGGAGGTGTGAGGATAGGTAAGACACCTAAAAAACTAGCTAGCATTTGTTGTCCTCAACGCAGAGAAACTAAAGCAGATACTTTAAAAGCAACTGAGGCCAGTAGGAGAAGGGGACCAGGAACTAGAGAAAAGGTTAGATCAAAAAGAATTAACCTAGAAAGTAACACACATGCACAGGAAATCAATGTGAGTCAATGCCCTGTATAGCTATCCTTATCTCAACCAGCAAAAACCCTTGTTCCTTCCTATTATTGCTTATACTCTGTCTTCAACAAAATTAGAAATAAGGGCAAAATAGTTTCTGCCGGGTATCGAGGGGGTGGGGGGGACAGGAAGAGGGGGAGAGGGTGGTAAGGGAGGGGGTGAGGGCAGGGGGGAGAAATGACCCAAGCATTGTATGCACATGTGAATAATAAAAAAATAAAAATTAAAATAAATAAATTAAAAAAATAATTTGAAAAAACCCTTAAGAAATTTCTCAGTATTAATTTCTAGTAAGGTAAATTCTGACAAAAGTCTTTGAGATCAATCTTCAATGATTTTAAAGAATCATAAAGGGTTCCTGAGCCCAAAACATTTGGGACTGCTAATGATTTCAATGGTTTGAAATTTAGGACCTGCTTTACGGCTCAGCGCATGGTCAGTGCGTTAAATGTTCTGTGCGCACTTGAAGAAAGCATATGCTCAGCACGGCAGTATAGGGCACATATAACCATGCGCAAATTAGAGGTCAAGAAGTCAAGTTTGTAAGACTATTAGTTGTATGATACAAATCATCTGTATCTTTACTGAAAATTGCCATGACCTCATGAGAAAAACTGTGCTAAATATTAGGAGAACATATTCCTCTTAATGCCTTAGTGGTTTTCCTGTGCCTTCAGTTAGGGTTTTGCTTTTAAATTTTCAGCAAGGGATTGGTCTGTAACAACTTAGTCCACTATTGCCAGAGGCAGAATGCTGAAAATGTCATTTAAATTTTCATTTTGCATTCAGACTCTTTGAAAGCAAAAGTATTATTTCTGATATGGAATGTTTTCAGTGAACACATTCTGTAACCACAGAAGGATATATTTATATTTATATATAGAACTAGAGGTGAATACATACAAAAATGGTGACAGCAAACACTTACTGAGTACTTCCTATGTGCCCAGCACTGGCCTAAGTATTTTATGTAGCTGAACTCATTTAATCCTCACAATACTGCAGTGTGATAAGGTAAAAGTAACGTTATTGGGCCCTAAGAGGTAAATGTGTTACAAAGATACAAAATTCACCAGAGAAATGTTTGTTTTATAGGCAATGGCCAAATAATGCTTGATATATGGATGCTTTGTTTGATATTTTAATAGCTTCTAAGTGTCTACAACTAATTTTCTCAGTAATGAGAGGAAAAGAAATGATAGAATACAGTGAGACTGAGAGATGCACACAGAGAGGCAGTTCTACCTTGGGAAAGCTAATGAGCTACACATCTTACAGCAGACATGCAGTGAGTGACCTTACCTGGAGATACCACTGCTTCAGGGTCATTCATATCAAAGGCTGCCATATTCCCAATGGCAAACCCATAGCCTGAATGGACATCAGGAAGCCCAATAGATCGCTGGAAGAGAATCAGAAAGTGAAATACACCTGACTTACTTTGGTTGCTTGATGAACCTAATACTGATTGTCAAACAGGCTGCAGGCTGAAGCACTAGTAAAATCAAGACTTCTTTTTACATTTCTATGGTGGAAATTAGGTGTAAGAACTACTAATCACAAAGCCAATTATAGTGAGAAAAAAATCTTTTCATGAAGCCTTACTTTTAACCAAGGAAACCCAAAATAGAGAAGCCTCAGAATAACAAGATATGGGAAGACCATCTCTGCTATTGTCACTGCCCTTCTTTCCCAAGCATGTGCATAAGAGCTGTGTTGTTCCCGCTCCCTCCACTCAGTCCTGACTCCTACACTTATTTTCTTTATGTTTCTTCTCCAACTATCTTCTTGAATAGGGCCACAGTGAAAACTACAATTGTGGTGAACTGACCAAGGAATAATGTTACTATGACAAAGAAATGAAAGAACATAAAAACTTTGTTAAAGGTTCTCGAGTGCTTATAGATTCTACTAAAGGCAATCAGGAACTGAGATGCTAGCCAATTCAATTATTCCTTAGGTTTTATAATTATTGCTAAATGTTCAAAGGTCACTGTCTGAATGATATCACAGTCTGTTGGCGTGGTCATTCATGTATCTCACAAATTGTAGACAAGAAACAGAACCGATTAAACTTCTGAACTCTGACTCACATGAACAATACCAGGCAGTGCTGCCACGTTGCCAATCTGTTTCATGGCTGGTAGGAAACCACCAACACCTGAAGACAAAAATTTAGTCTTAGACATGTTGGATTTTCAGCATTAATTACATTCATGTTTCTAGACTTACATGAAGGGGTAGTAGTTAAGGTTACTAAAACAACAAAGTAAAGGACTGTTGGAAAGCAAGTGGGAAGGGAGTTTATTCAAGAAGAAAGCACATATGCAGGAAAGACCAAACCACTAGATTAAATACAAATATGTGTATACCAGGAGAAGTTTGCTTGCAAATGTTACATAGGAGATATAATAAAACATAACTATTAACCTTTATGTTGTCAATATTAAAATGTATTATTTCAATGTTTTACATAAAAAAGTTAACAGTTTTAATCTAAGTGACAAAGGGCAATGAGGAAGAACTGGGCAAACAATGCCTTCAGAATCAGGGGATGTGGGGGTCCAGTCCAGCTTTGTCACTTGTTAGCTGTGTTATTTTATTAATTTATTTACTTTTGGGCAATACTAGGATTCAAACTCAGGGCTTCACACATGCTAGACAGCAAATCTACTTGAGCCACACTTCCAGCCCTAGCTGTGTCATTTTAGACGAGTACGCATACCATAGAAAGTCTTTAGTTTGCTGATCTAATAAAAGAAGCCAAAATTACATGATTTCTATTCTACCATCATCTTTAGAATATTATCTTAGTGCTTCATAACATTTATCTCTAAACCTTGCTGCAGCTATGTGAGATAGGGGTTAGTAAGTCCTATTTTACAAATCAGACAACTGAAGTTCACTAAAGCTAATCAGGGTATTGGTTAGGAATACTGGTTTTGAGATCACTTTTGGGTTGAATTCTGATGCAGTTATCAAGTTATGACCACAAGCAAATTAAATCACTTATCCACACTGAGCTTTGACTTACACATCTGCAAAAGACTGACAAAGATACATGGACAACGAATGTAAAGCACTTAGGGAAATAACTGGTATGAAGTACAGGATAAATGGTAGCTCTTGCTACCATGTGCTTAGGTTAGCTGAGACACAAACCAGGCCCAACCACCTCCAAATTCTTTCTACAAGACCAAATGGTTAGTAATGTGATCACAAGTAAGGAAACACTTTGGTTCATTTCAAGCCTTTACCCTTCCTTTATATTTAAAAAATCCAAAGTATTTGGAGTTACTATTTACTCAGACTATATAGCTCCACTTGTACAAGTAAAACTAATGTTACTTACCACCACCCCGACAGGCATTCCTCAATTCCTCAAACATTAATTTCTCCAGCGCATCATTCACATAGAAAACTCCTTCAACCTGGTACCAGGAAAAAGGAAAACTATCTGAACACATGTTCTTGAAGTAAAGCACAGTGGACAAAACACACTGTATGTAGTATTTATTGTTTTACTTTGTACAAAACTTTCATATTACCTTAAACGACAACAACAACAAAAAAAGCCCTTCTACTCAGACTGAAAGATGTTGAAAAAGTTCCAGATTGTGGGGCATATTTGATTTGGAGTTAGACTAGGGATGCTCAACCAGTAGCTTCTATGTAAATATTACAAAATCTAAAAAACTCCAACATCTGAAACACTTCTGGTCCCAAGCATTTCAGAAAAAGGACAGTTATTCACCCTTTATCTTACAATCTTCACAAATTGTTTGAGGAGATAAGCTTACTCTGACTTGAACATTACACAGTGTATACACACTGAACACTACATGGTGCCCCTAGGATATACTCTTATTAATGTGCCAATTAAAAAATAATAAGCAAATGAACTCCCATTTCCCCACAGAACCGAAGGGAAAGTGGAGCACTGTTTTATCACCGTGGATTTTTTCACTCCTCAGTGTGTGCTGACAGGATACAAACATCTGGTAAGCTTTGACAATGCATCAGAGTGGAACGGTTAATTGGGAACCATTGAGCAAGACACAGGACTGCAGTCCTTACGGGATTTCAAATGCTACAGAGGCACCAAAACCTCACAAATGTTTTCTTCCTTCCCATTAACGGAAAACATAGCACAAATGGCAATGCAGCCTAGCAAAGGCAGCGAGCTCAGGGTTTCAGTCTCTGGTTTTGGGCTCCCAAGTCTCCCCGAGGGACACATCGTCGCCGCAGAGGGAACTGGACATGACGTCTTGGCCGAGCTCTTCCGAGGTGGGTGTAGAAAACCGTGTCACCTGCTGATCCTCGGGATCCTTCTGCGAAGAGCACATTCAAAACAAACAACCCGTAACCTGTGCCTCTTGCCTGTTGTGAGGAACGGAACCGTTTGATTGCAAACAGGGAATGAGAGTGCTAAAAGCGTGGTTCAGACAGCGATCTGCGGACTCCATGTTCCCCCCCCCCCCACTCCACCCAGGACTGGAAAGTCTGAGGACCCGAGCCAGCGCACATCCACCATGCGCTCAGGAGACCGGCGTGTGAAAACGCTGTGCAAACGCCCGCTCCGTGGGTCCCAATGTTTGGGGGCCTCTCCCGCGGGTGGGGCGGAGGGAGAGGGGTCCCGGGGGAGGAAGTGGTGCGGCACGGAAGCGGGAGATCCTGCAGCGGGAGAGTGGGGGAAGGGGCCAGGCGACCCGAACGCGGAGGGCCCCGCCTCACCTGCATGTTGGGCACGAAGCCCTTCTTGATCCTCCAGCAGTTTTTACTGATCTTGTCCAAGAACTGCAGCTCATCGTTATAGTTGCGACTCATGGTGGCAACAAAGTGGCGTAAGCACCAGCTCCCACTATGAAAAGTAGCTGTCGCACAGTCTGCTTGCGTGCACGCAGCGCGCATGCGCGGCAGGCCGCGCAGCCGAAGGGCGACGGCGGGCGCCGAGGGCCAAAACTCTTCGTTTCCACGTGCCAGTCGCTTTCCTCTCGTTAGACTGCCGTCTAGCGTTTGCTTTTCTTGGATCTCTGTATTTGTTTAAGTTGGCGAGGCTGCAGCTGAGCTCAACCAAGTAGTCATGTGTTGTTGTTTGTGTATGTTATGTTGTTGTTATGTTATGTTATGTTGTTTTTATTGGTTTTTTGAGACAGGGTCTTGCTATGAAGTTCATTTTGAACTTTCCAGTCTCCTGCCTCTGTCTCCCGAGTGTGAGATTACAGACTGCCCCGCCGTGCCCGGCTCCAGTAGGTTTTAGATTTAAGCTTGTTTTCTCCCCTCCTTTGGCCGTGTTGGGGTTTGAAATAAGGGTCTTGCATTTGATAGGTAGGCGCTCTACCACTTGAGCCGTGGTTCCAGCCCTTTAGTAGTTTCAGTAGGGTCTATTATCTTCATTTTGGAAGTGTTTCTGAGCAGCTCTTGAAAACATGTGGGTCAGGTTTAACTGCTCTAGAGAATACATGGCTTGTAGTTTACAACCGGGCTCTGAGGGGAATAAATACATGCCTACAGCTGAGAAAAACAAACATGTTTGAATAAACACCACACCTGAATATCTGTAATGTTTCAGAATAATCTGTGGATATGCATCAAGTGACTATTCTGTTAGAAAAGAGTGTCCCAAAGATGAAACATGACAGTTTATCATTTATTCCTACATGTTCTTGTGGGAACACCTATTATGACCAGACCTGGGCTGCAAAGATGAGTAAATTGCAGCCCCTATGGAAGGCCTGGGCTTCCTAGTCCAGCCTCCTTTGTGATTAGGGAGGGCCTCTATGATCATGCTTTTAAACACAGTGTCTCTTGTTCATTGTCATATATGAGGTTTAAGTGATTTCAGTTTGCAGCCCTGCCTCATGTAAACAACAGCAACTTTGGAATCAGGAAGACTTGGATTCGATTTCTGTGTCCTTTACAAGTTTTGTGTGATGAGTCCCTCTTAACCACTGTTTCCTCATCTGTGAAATGGGATCATTACTTTTCATAGAGTGGTTCTGAAGATGAAATGAAGTGACATGGGAGGAATGACCAGCCCAGGGCTTGGCCCATGGGAAGTACGCTGTAAGGGGCTCTCTTTCATCCTCCCACTAGCCTGTACATGCTGCACAAGCAAAGACTGTGGTTTCCATTAATTTCTCACACATCCATACTGGTTCTCCCCACTGCACCCCAGTTTACCCTACTGATCAATGACATTATTATTATTATCATTATCAACTATGAATTGTCTACATTTAGTACTCTGCACCACCATTTTAAGTCTTAAGACTTAAATGACATTTAAATGACATTTAAGAGGCCAGTTTTTTCCTTTTAAAATCAAACCTTTGACGGGTGTACAATCTCACTTTTTACCAATGTTAAAGAAATTCTCTTCCCTTTTCTCTGTCATATTTTGTTAAACTCAGGACAAAAGAAATATCTCAAAAAGAGACTGACATGGATAGAAAACAATTTATTAAACACAGGACAGTGACAGTGAATATAAAACGTAAAATCCAATATGCAGGTGGGGAAAACCTCTAGAGAGCTAAGAGGATCTCCACAGAAAACAACCAACATGAATGCAGGCTTAAGAGCTTCTGATGCACCTGGTCAGATGTACATGCCTGGCTCTTGTCCCCAGAATCTTATAAACACAGGCACAAAGCATACATGCATACATTCACATTCACCCCACCCTCCTTATCAAACCCTTTAGCCCTATCTGCCTCACTCTAGGTCTCGAAGGCCTCCAAAGGAAAACTTTCTGCCTAAGCAATTCACAAGGTCTTTAAAATCCCAGCATGCACTGCCCCTCCCCCGCTTTCTGGGTTTACAGTAGCTGTCCATTAAGGGCCTTTTACTTCCTGAGGTGGGTTGGAAAACAGTTGGCTTCTTTCTTCATGGTCCACTTATTTGCCATTAGGCAATCAAGAGGCTGGCTTCTCCCTCCACCGTCCACTTATTAGGTTCAAACTTCCCCAGCTATGGGAACTTGGTTGTTGCTTTGAGGACATTTCATGCTTCAGGTCAGTAGAAATCAAAAGGAAACCCTGTACAGGATGCAATGATGAAGATATTATCCAATTAGGGGTGTGTCTGGGTTTGCCTAACGGGTGAGGGAGAGAGGGTTGCTTTACCAGGGCTGAAGGCAGCAAGCCTTCCCCAATTCCTGCCCCCATTGTGCGAGGTCCTCAGATGAAGAAAGAGCCACTCTAGATGTGACTTAAGCAATGGGAGGTGGGGAGGTCAGAAGAGAGAAGAGGGAGGCAGGGAGGTAAGAAGGAATATGAAGTACCACAAAGATGTGAGATTCTTTCCAAAACTTATTTTCACCTCTCCAAACAAAAGGAATGTCAAAATAAAAGGGAAAAAAGGTATTATGATTTCCTGGTTAATAATGATTACCCAGGAAACAGCTTTCAGTAGATCCCTGAGCTTAGAGGAGGGTCTGTAGATGGAAGCCCACTGACTGGGAGAATCAGAAGAGCCAATCTGGCCCTAGCCATCCCTTTTTCTTTTTGTGATATTATTGTTGTACTGGGGGTACACTGTGACATTTACAAAAGTGCTTACGAGGTACCATAGCTGAATTTGCCCCCTCCATCATTCTCTTTTATTCTCCTCTCCCCCCATTCTGGCATAGTTTCAACAGGCCTCATTTTTCCATTTCTATACATGAGTACATAATATTTTTTTTCCACCATATTCACTGTCATACAACCTTTCCTTTATCTTCCCCCTCCCACTGGTAACAACTCCCACACAGGACCTGTTTTACCTTCCTGTTCTCTGTTTTTGGAAAAAGACATTTCTGTTTGTTTAGCATAGCTATACAGGGAGTTTCATTGTGACATTTCTGTGTATATATGTATTATATCCTGAATTAGTGTATTTTCTAGTCATCCCCTTTTCTAGCTAACCAAGCCATTTCACCTCTCTGTGTCTTACTTTCCTCATCTATAAGAAGAGATTAATAATTCTACCTTACAGCTTGATTTATGGAGCAAATAAAGTGCATTCAAGAGTATCTTTTGGTACCATAAAATGAATACATTCAGCTGCTAAGTGATATTGGACTTGGTCTGACTTAAACTACATTGTCAATTGCAAGCTTTAAGAGCTAAAAATTTTGTTTGTAAAATTCTTTGGGGTGGGAAAAAGCAAAGCAGAAAAACAACAACAAACAGTAACAGGCTTATTTTATTGTGAAAAGAAATGGGCCAATTAAGAGAAGATTAAAAATCTTACCTCAAGAACTTCAATATCTGAATTGACGAATGAGATTTTGTGTGGGTTTGGAAGAGGAAATCCTTGCTGCAATTTGGCTAAAACACAGAAAAAGATATAAGATAACTGGGTCCCTGGGCACAGACTGGGGTTTGAATTCAGAGCTTCTCACTTGCTGAACAGGCACTCTATTGCTTGAGCCATACTTCTGTCTCTGGCAGACTTTTTAGCAAAAGACAAATAAGCAGTTTTTAATAAGTTATCTTTTCATTCTTTCTGATAGTTTACCACAGTGTTTTCCTGGAAGAATTATTGATTAGTCTGAATTTAATAAAAATGCATCAGCAATTATGTGCTTTTGGACACCAGAAAAATGCTTGCAAAATTTTCTGTATTCTCAGCTTATATTTTGAAAATACCTAATTAGTGAGTCCTGGAAACATTTTGAGGTCTAATATAAAAAATATTTTAACTGAGTCAATGTCTGAATGCTGCTGTTTGTGGATAATCATAGTTTGGGGAGAGATCCAGGATTATCATTCATTAAACTGTCCAGACAGCAGTACTTGCATAAGAACCACAGAGATGTTTCCTGGGAAATCATTTCCTTTCTAGTTGACCTCGAGGAGACTCTCTGTCTAAGGACATTAGTTTCAACCTTCTTAATTCAGCCAGAGTTGGCAATTCTTGTTACTACCAATGCTTGGACCCTGAATAACTAATTTTGCAAGTCTGTGGATGACACTGTAAATTTCTGGTTCTGGCCTGGATTTATAATACCACTCTAAAAGTACAGATTTCAAGGCAAAAGGTCCCAAGCCAGCCCTAACATTTAGCCAACGTAAAAGTCACATTGTTTCCCGAGAATCCCTTACTGTTGGCCAGTGGGAGGACTCCAAAGTGAAGAATGGAGGACAGAATATTCTCAAACCTCAAGACCTGAAATGAAAGAGGAAACCCAATCATTTGTCAAAGCAAGGCACGTTGAAAGCCCTGTGCCTGGTTTGGATGTGTACTTTTCTAGAACTTACCTGGATAGAAAGCAGTAAGTACACTTTCCCAAGATTTTATGTACTAGCTTTGTGGGAAGCCATATTACAGAGTGTTCCACTTTTCCCCTTGAGGATGGACACTTCTGTTGGTGACAGCAGAGACACAGGGATCACATGGCAGCAGCAAATGTAGTAGCGTAGATGTCCACCAGGCAAGATGCTGGAGAACTAATAGATTGCTCACTTAGCAGCCTTCCTTCTATTTACTGGAAACCTCAACACAGGAGTTCCTTTGCATTGTATTATGTGCTGAATTTAATGGCATCTGAACACCCAATTTATAGTTAATAAATGGCAGTAATTGGATAGCCTAAGCAAAGTGTATGTTTCTTAGAAAATTCAGGAATTAAAAAAATAAATGGGCCAAGATGAACATCAATTCATTCAGTGTACACTTTTTATCATCTATACACTTTTTGCAGCTTAGCAAGTATGCCTTTTTTTTTTTTTTTTGGCAGTACTGGTGTTTGAACTCAAGGCCTTGTGCTTGCAAGGGAGGAGCTCTATCACTTGAGCCACTCCTCCAGGCATTTTTGATTTAGTTATTTTTGGGATAGGGTCTCACATTTATTCCCCAGGTTGGCCTGGAGTTTGATCTCCTATTTTACACTTTTGCACCACCAAGCCCAGCTTTTATTGATTGAGATAGGGTCTTGCTGACTTTTTGCCTGGGCTGGCCTCAAACTTTGATCCTCCTGATCGCTACCTCCTAAGTAGCTAAGATTATGGGTATGAGTCACATGCCCTGCCACCTGATGTTGGGAAAGTTACTTACTCCCTGGGCCTCACTTTCTTCAACTGTAAAATAAAGATAACAGTAGTAATATGTAATAACAGTCTCACGGTTGTCAGGGTTAAAGAAGTCAGTTGCTTAAAATGCCTGGTATTAACCATTGCCATTTTTCCCTTGAAAAAACACTGTGTTGTTGATACTAAGCAACACAGTTCACTGAGCTTAGAGGCGTGTGCCACCACACCCAGCCCCAATACTGGTATTTTAGACCTTTGTGTTTTTCATGAATGATCCGATCTATTATCCATCTTACAGACACTGTTGTTCCTGGCTCTTACTCTTTCTGAGCTGAAAATCAGCATGGTGGCACCCTCCTGGGATCCCAGCTACACAGGAGTCCATAGGTATGAGGATCAGGTGTGAGGTTGGTCCCAGGCAAAAACATGAGGCCCTACCAAAAAATAAGGTTGGGGGTGTTGCTCAAGGGGTAGAGCACCTGCCTAGGAAGTGTAAGGTCCTGAGTGCAAATCCCAGTGGCATAAAAAAACATCAAATGAGTCAGTAAACAAACATCTATTTATCTGCTTTGACCTACTGGCTAAATCTTCTGACTTAATTGGCCAATTTTTCTCCTAGATATATTCCTATCTTATAGGAATGTTTCTTACCATGTTTCTTTTGAACAAATGACTTGTTCAAGGGCACACAGCCTATAAATGGGACGTCACTCTTAACAATTTGATCTCAGAGTTTATTCATGAAACTATTATGCTATAATATTCTTTGACAGTAACTGAAATAATTATTATAAATATAAAACCAAAGGCTATCTTTATTTAATTCTGACCAGGTAGTCAGTGTGCTAAGTAGATTCTTATAAAATTCCAGTGAATCCTCTCAACATCCCTGAGGTTCTAATCCTCGGCTCCACACCTGCGCTCACTGTCTATTCTAATTGCTTTTTCTCTATAATTTTTCTCAGTACATACATTGTATATTTGCTTATTGTCTGCACCCTTACCTGATCACACACGTATGTGCACTCTCTCACACATTCTAGAACAGGGTTTCTGAGTTGCGGCACTGTTGACCTTTTGGGATGGATAATTCTTTGCAGTGGGGAGCTCTTTTGTGCACTGTGGGATGTTTGGCAGCGTCTCTGACCTTTGTCCCTCAGCATCCTCTTCCCACCCCAGATTGTAACAACCAAAAATGCTTCAGGTATTGCCAGGTGTCCCCGAGGGGCTAGCTAAGTGGACCTGAGTTGAAAACCACTGCCCTAGAATGTAAGTGCCATGAATGTGGATAACTTCTGTTTTGCCTACAACAGAGCCAGGATCAATAAGTGTCTGTAAATGAGTGAATAACTCTAAGAATTAATATTTATGTAGGGCCGAGCATGAACTTGGCTTAGCTTTACCCAGGCAATTCTGGTAGCAAAACCCACACTCTTAGCTTCTCTATGACAATGCTATCCATGAAAGCATGCAGTGATTTGGCTGATGTTCTTAAAGTTTGGGGGAAGGGGACTCCCAAGTTGCTCCTCAGGTGTCCACTCCCAAGCAGGGGTCACCAGGCTGGGCTCCCCCACTCACGAAGGTACCTATAGTGCCCAGCCTTGACCTAATGTTAAGAGATAGGTAGAAAGCAGGGAGAACAAGTCCAGTCAATGTCTGCTAATTTGCATATAGCCTCTTTCTTTTGTAATAAGTATAACTCGAGGATTATTTGATCTAGAAAATAAAAGCTCCATGAGAATCTATTTACCTAGCATTGCACAATATCTTCAGTCTTTTCAAATTCTTTTTAAAGCCTTTCTGCATAAATAAAAGCACATTTGAGAGTTAATGGGCTTGCTGCACAAGTAGCTACATGGAGAATTTCAAAGCTAAAATCTAGAGTCATGGAACACTCAAGGACTCGGACACACAGGAACCAATCTACCTATGCTTCTGTATAGGAGGTTTCTCATTCTTTCTTTGCCAAGGAACCCTGAGAGCTCTGACTCCTACCTTAATATCACTGCGATTAGACTCTGGCAAAGAGAGGCGGAATCTGAAAGAAGACGGGAAAAGGTTAAAGGAGGCTAGATTTAAAAACAATACGAAATGAAAAAAGAAAGTGAATCTTTTAGCTCAAAATTCACTTTTTTTTTTAAAACACACACAAACTTGGCAGGTAATCATGTCTATTTTATGTTTTACCCCTGTATTTTGCTGCTTATGAAGCAGAGCAGGAGGGCTGCGGGCATGGCTCAAGGGGTGGAGCAATTGCCTAGCAAGTGTGGGGCCCTGAGTTCAAATCCCAGTAATGTTAAAAACAACAAGAAACAAACATAAAAAACTAAAAAAACAAAAGCAAACAAACACAACCCCCCCCCAAAAAAAAAAAAAAACCCAAAGCAGAGCAGGAACTAGCAGAAGCTTTGGATCTGCCTCCAGTGTGGCTTCCCAAGTGCATTTGCCTACATATGGGACTTACTGTTGACAAGTTGTAACATTGCAGGACAATGTTAAGAAATAGTTTTCAGGGCTCCTGGCTCTAAGTTCAACCTTAAAACTCTCTTGAGTCCTTATTGTAATACCAGTCTACTTGCTGGAGAACCTCAGTCTAGGTGTTCCCTCATCTGAAATAATCCCTGGTCTGAGGTGTCCCCCTCAGTCTAGGGGCCACCTCTCTGAAGACCGTGTCACCCACACTATTTTTAAAGCTGTTCAATCATAGCACACGAAGGAACACAAGCTAGGAAAGCTATCTGATGGGAACAGCGGCATAGGATGATGGTTAGTGGAATACCTGAGTCTGAGCCCCATTTCTGCCTATAACTCTGCAGACTTCCTAATCTTTCTGGAGCCTAATTTTCTCTACTCTGACACACATGTACAGGAAAGCAATGAGAGTCAACTCCCTGTATAGCTATCCTTATCTCAACTAGTAAAAACCCTTGGTCCTTCCTATTACTGCTTATACTCTCTCTTCAACAAAATTAGAGATAAGGGCAAAATAGTTTCTGCCTGGAAGTGAGGGGGTAGGGGGGAGAGGGAGGGGGTGGAGTATTAAGGGGGGGGGGAAGGGGGGAGAAATGACCCAAACATTGTATGTACATATGAATAAAATAAAAAAAGGATATGAATAATATGTGCCTATTGACCCATAATGAAAATTGAATGAGATAATGCACATGAAATGTTTAGAATTGTGCCTAGCATGTCCTTACCATTCTAGAAATGTGAGTCGATTTTATTATGAGTAGAAATGCCAAAGGCCAGCACATAGCATCTTTGATATTCTTTGTAAAATACCAAGAGAACAATGGCTGTAGGTCCAGGGGGTCAGAGATCCCTCTCCTTGCCATATCCCAGGTAAGAATGGATGGCAGTATGACCTGATGTTTATATTTTATGGGGATTTTCATAAGAAACCTACAGGCCATCATTCCCTTCTTCCCAATTTTGCTTAAGGGCTGATCCATATGTAGCCCTCCCAATAGATAGGCTTGGTTTTCAATGCAATAGTACTGGTAATAGGAACAAATAGTAAGTAGTAGGGAAGACTTCCTGATTTTGCAGGTGGGGAAACTGAGGGCCAAAGAGGGGAAATGTTAATGGTAGACTTGGGACAGGAACTCAGGTTTCCTGATGCCCATCCTAGACACCCCTTTCATTAAAGGATACTATCTCATCTTGCTTTCTCCCTTAGCTTTGAATGGCTCATTTTTGCCCAGGTCTAGAGCTACACTTGTTTCAACCTTCAACTGGCTTTCTCTTGTCTTCAGTCTTGATCCTCTCCAATCCATCTCCTACACCATCACCAAGTGAGATGTATTCAGGCATGTCTGGTGAGAACACTTCTGATCAAAATTTTTAATGGGCTGTGTTAAAGTCCATTATATGGACTTTATATGGCATATGAGACTTCCTGTACACTCATGGTTGCCTCTTCTGCCTCATCTCTTGACTTTCTACCCTGACTTTTATCCTCCCTAACTCTGAACTGCTTCATGCTATGCTGTTTTATTTATCAGGCACTATAGTCCTGAGGTTAAAAAGGTATTGGCTTCAAAACACATACCAAAAACTCCTAAAAAATTATGTCTGCAAAAAGTAACATTATGTGTCATTGCAATACACCACTGCTCATAGCTAGACAGAAATTACACTTAATGTAGACTGCATTTGAAGATATGCAATATATTTTAGGTCAGAGTCTCCAAACATTAGAAGGCGCTGAAGACAAACTTAAAGCAACTGCAAGTCATTTTCTTGAAGATTCCATGACACTTTTGACCTTCCTGCCTTCATGCACTAAGTTCGTTTTTTCTGGTCTTTGGTCTTTCCTTTTCTCTTTGATTAATTCTCCTTTTATTCTGCTAAGACTTAAATCAAGTGTTACCCCATCCAAGACTCTTTCTATGACTATGTTTTCTGAGGTACTGAGTTTGAATTCAGAGCTTTGCACTTACAGGGGAAGGGCTTTACCAGTTGAGCCATGCATGCATCCAGTCTCTATGACTACTTTTGAAGAGCAGATTTTCACAGAAGAGGTATGTTTGCTTATTATCTGCCAATGTCATGTTTCCATGAGTTAGATTTGGAGATAGCTTCAAATTGATAACTAATAATAAAAACAAGAAAAACAGTCTAGTCTGGCAAAGGATCAGAGATGATATCATTAGCATTGGGAAGGGAGGACCAGAATCTGCAGGACATATAGAAGGTACTTGTGAGGAACGTGAGGGGATGCGTTCCCCTGGCCACACTGTCTTAGGATGGGCAAACCTAGTTATCTAGTTTGCAAATTCAACCTACATAATGGTGGAACACACTTGTGAGTTTCCTTCGTTTTCTCTCATTTACAAACCCAAGCCACACCTGGCCACCTCAGGACCTCCTGCTATGAGTAACTGTGCTTGGGGTTCCCCATGACCCAGGCTATCCTTTTCTTCTGGGGCCAGATTTATTTCCTAGTTCTCTAGGCACTCTTACCTATTTGTTTACTAGTAGACTTGTTACTAACTGCAGAGAAACAGATGGGACAAAGAGCCAAGTCTCCTTGCTCCTCAGCCCGCTAGGGGGCGCCTGACTGCAGTCCTTTGACTTCATCTTCTACCAGGCCAACTTAACTGTGTAAAGCCCTGTTATTACAGAACCAGAGTCCTTGGGAAAGAAGAGAGCTCAAATAGCCCTGCCTTGCAGATGTATAATAGTCTATCTTGGGCTGGGGTGTAGCTCAGTGATAGAGCACCTGTTTGCAAGCATGAGGTTCCATCTCTAGCAACAACAACAACACATACACACACTCAGCCAATTTAAAACATTTTTTTATAGAAGATTTATTGCTTGGATTGAAAAGCAACCCAGAGCAAAAGTGCAAACTCTTAAGCACAGCAAAACATCATTCATGATCTTGGTCAAAATGACAAAAATAACAAAGGGCATGAGTCAAGGTCAAATATCACAGGTATTAACAGTGTTACTCCTTCAACCCTGTGCCCAGGGAAGACACCACTCAATACCCTGTGGAATTTTGTTTCTATCTGCCTAGACTACAAACTCCTTTAGGGAAGGGATCCAGTCTTAACAACTCTATTCCCAGGACCGGGTGCAGATCTGGCTCACTCAGGCACTAAGTGTGGATTTATTAATTGACCATCCAGAAGGTATTTCTTTTCTTTTTTTTGAGACACAGTTTTCTATGTAGCCCAGACTAGCCTTGAACTCACTGTCCTCCTGTCTTGGCCTCCTGAGTGCTGCCTTTCGGGTACATGCCATTATACCTGGCCAGAAGATATTTCTTGAACACCTAACACAATGTCACTACTGGGATGGATGCTGGAGACATGACTGTAAGCAAAACCAGTCACAGCCACTGTTCTCACAAAAGCTCACTGCCTAGTGGGGGGCAGTCAACAGTCAAAGAATCCCACCAATTAAGGTTTAATTACAAATTGAGATAAATGTCCTGAAGGAAAGAAACAAGTTCATTGACTCAAATGATAGGGGAACTTGACTTGACTTGGTAGATGTGGGAAAGTTCCCAAGGAAGGAATAGTCAAACTGAGACAGGAAGGATAAGTAGGATTCAAAAGGCAAAATAGTGAAGAAAGAGGGAAGAGGTTAGGACAGGCTGCAAAGGCCCCAGGGAGGGAAAAGAGAGCGGCAGAGAGCACAGTAAGATGATACTGGAAAGGCAGACAGAGTTGACCAGGCTGGGTAAGTCTCATCATGCTGAGATTTTGATTTTGATTTGAAGAGCAAGGAATCCACTGAAGGTTTTTCACAAGAGAGATGAGGGCTGTGTTTTGTAAATCACACTCTGGCTGCAGCATGGAGAAAAAGACTGGCAGGCTAAGGGTTTTCCCAGTGCTCATTCTATTCTCAGTAATGTGATAGGCAATGTAAAGAATTTAATTTGTGCTCATAATTATGAGGGATACAGAGAAGCCATGTAGGAAGCAATTAGAGGACAATACAAAGCAGTGTGGACTCCAGCATTCCTTTGTGGCTAGAGGAAAAGTCTTGGGTGGGGGAGAGAAGCTGCCTTTTGAGAGAGGTGCTCTGTGTATACCTCTAGCATGTCCCTTAGCACCTAGTCTTGCAATTGCCTGTCGATCTGAGTTTCTTTCCCAGCTTGTGGGCCTGGCATGTAGGAACTATTGTCCTCTCTACTGTCTGTGTTTAGAACAGTGCAGGGCACACAAGGGTTGCTCAATAAATTCTTATTGATGGATGCATAAAGAGGTGAGCAGAAAAAGGAGATGGGGGGAGTACTAGAATGTGGTTCATGCTGAAGTTGAGGCTGTTGAAAGCAAAGTGTTCATGCCAGGCAAATGGGGAAGTTGAAGAGCTTGAAAATCCCTGGCTGTGGATTTAATCTGCAATGAAAGGTTTTTGGTGTTCTTTTGAGGATACTAAAGTACCCTTGTAGTAGGCTAGAGTTCCCTTGTGTTTTAACCTGAGTGCCTTCTGCAGCCTTGAAATTCTCCTGAGTCTGGGAGAAGGATCCATTTGAGGTTTTCTCTGCTAATGGAGGCCACCCCACCATAGCATTTCTTCTGCCCTGGCTTTGACAGTGACTCAGGGGAAGGGTGCAGGTAAGGGTCAGCCAGATGCCCAGTCTGAGCTCCAGTGACCTGTCTAGAGAAGCACTCCAATAGAAACTGTGAGCCCATGTTGCCTGCACATGCCTTTTTTCCTGGGTTTCTGTCCAGATGGCTCATGTTGGCAAATATTTACCTGTTCACATTTCAAGGAGTGGAGTTAGGCGGTGATTCCATCTGCTGCTATCCAGCTGTTTTGGCATTCTCTGACTATGCTGCTTGGGAGAGGTTGTAGGGTGTGTGTGTGTGTGTGTGTGTGTGTGTGTGTGTGTGTGTGTGTATTGTGTGTGATAGTAGTGGGGCGAGGTACAGTTTGGGAATGTCCAGAGTTTCAATCATAGCAATGTCAAAAAATGTGCCTCGAGTTTTGCATGTGATTAAGAAGGTTAGATTTAAGTCATCTAGATGAAGACCAAAAAAAGGAAAACTGTCATTGAACTTGGTCTCTGAATTACTCTACAAAGTGTCTCCTATGTGACCCAGCCTGAGCTGGAGGTGCCTCCAAACAGAATTGGGTTTGGAATACAAGACTCCATTGCAGATACAGCAATAAGAACCTGCTTTATGACTCTGAGGGGCAACTCAATAGCTTTTTGAGACCGTCCTGATTTGTCATGTGTCTGGGGATCAGTTTCTCCCTCTTATGTGGACAAGCTTGGATCCTAGAATGGGAAAAGGGAATGAAGTGCCATGACCATAATCAGTGTCTGCGCTGGGTGTTGGGCTGAATGCTTTACATGAATTATCTCATGTTACTGGTACAACAGCCTGATGGAGAGCTGTGCTGTTTGGCTGATGAGGAAACTGATATGTAAAGAGGTGAAGTAATTTGCTCAAGGCCACACAGCCAGCAAGTAACCAAAGCAGAATCCAAATCCAGATATGCCTGATTCCAGAGGCTGTGCTCCTAAGCAGACATACCCAAAGAGAGCAAGTTCAATATTAACATTTCTAGCTTTTACCTTCTTTGTCCTTTCCTCCTCTTGATTCCAATAAGAAAAGAGCTAAGGGCCTTTTCCATTTCAGGACACCCAGTTGCATCTCTTCTTTCTCTTTTTTCAATACTCAGTACTGAGAAGGGACCTGTTGCCTGTTTCAATTTTGCATGACTCTGTATTCATGGGTTTCCTCTTTTGAGTCAGGATATTTATTTCCTAGGTATTATTTTCTACGTCTTACCTTTTCACTATGTCAAAGGCAGGATAACATAAGAATTAAATACTCATGAATTTGAAAATGGGTCCAACTTCTGGCTAGGCCATTCAATAGCTCTGTGACCTTGAGCTAATTGTTTAACCTCTATGCACTATCAAAGGGGATAATAACACCCACCTCCATCCAGGATTGTTCATGTAATTTAAAGCCACTTATATGAGCACTGTGTCAGGTTTTGGGGATGCAGAGTTGTAAGATTTAAGTTAAATAATATAGGTGTTGTGCTGAGCACAGGACCCAGAAGACAAGCAAGGCTCAGTAATAAAGAGGAGTCACAAATTGTGTATTTCTCGCATAGCCAGGAGACAGGGGAGTGACATGTCTTCTGAATAGGGACACCCTTGAAATGCTCTTATAAGGAATGAAGGTGTAGTCTGGTGATAGAGCACTAATCTAGCCTGTGAGGCTCTGGATTTGATCCCAAGCACTGCTGGGGGAAAAAAATGACCTTGCTAACTCTGGCTGAGGCTAGCCTGAAAATTCTAATAATAGTTATAATCAACATTTCTTCAGCACTTAACATGCATTTTACATGTATAAACTCACATTGTAACAACAACTGCCTGCATTAGAGCACAGCATCATTTTGTAGAGGAGAAAATGGAGATCCAGAGAGATCAAGTAACTTGCCTGAGACTACACAGCTAAGAAAGGGTAGGGCTAGAATCTGAACAGAGCTAGACTGACACCCAAGCTTGTCATCTCACTGTCTGTCTAAAGCCACCCCTTTTGAGTTAATCTCTGAATTCTTCACTTATGTCTATGCAGCCAGCCCTGAGTGCCTCCAGGAAGAGACATATTGAGGCACAGGATGGTTAGAAAGGCTGTGCTATGCTATTATTTGGAGACCTTGCCTTATCTGGTTCTTCTCAAGATTGTCCCACTGATCCCCACCCACGTTCCTTCTTTCTAGCTGCATCCTCTGACATTAGCCAAGACCAGACTAGCTCATCCTGAAATGTAGCATTGAGAGTCCAGGAGTGGAGGAGCCGGCTGGGGCAGCTATGTGGGAGGCAGGGCTGCTGCTCCCTCTACCTAAGGCCAAGGCTGCCTTTCAGCACAAATTCAGCAAGTTTGCAAAGTCTTGCTCTCAGGTTGGCTGCCTTGGCCTGATGAGGCCTATTCTGCTACAACCACCACTGCAGAAGCCATTCTCAAATTCAGTGCAGCCTGTACAATGGGACAGGCCTTATCTCAGAAGGACCCAGGACTTGATTGAATGCCTTACAGTCTCCAGCTAGAAATTTCTCATGATTTTTTGAAGCAGGGAGTCCCACATTTTCATTTTGCAGTTGGCCCCCCAAATTATATAGCCAACCCTACTCAACCCACTAAGACATCAGGGCAATGGGAAGCCTCCCAAGTCTTGAATCTCAAGAAGCCCTCCTAGGGAATGGACCGCAAAGTAGGAACCCTAATTTCAGAGTTCATGTTCATGAGGTCAAAACATGTTGAGAAATGTAGGAAGCTGGAGAATGAATTCACACATTTCTTGTGAATTTAGTGGATGAAAATCAGTATTTTTCTAATTACTCCCATAAATAATCACAATACCTACTGATTGCCCTGTTGCTTCTAGTAGGAATGTTAGAGAGGGTTAGATTCACTGAAGAGAGAAGGAACCTGGTCTCCCTGCTCCTGAAGGTCTATCTACCTGCTTGCCCCAAGTCTAAAATCCCATTCTCATGAAAGCCTTCCTTCAGATCCTGCCAACAACACAGACAACTGCTCAAACATAGGCCTTGCTTCTTTCTACCTTTGCCTGGATAGCCTCATCCCTCCTCTCTCCACCCCTCCAGATTCCAGCCTCTTTCTCCTATCTGCCCTTTCCCCTCTGTCTTCCATAGACTGAGGACTCACCTGTACTCATAGCTCAAGGCTTAGGAATATCTAGTCTTATTCTCTCCCCCCCTTTCCTCTAGCCCACCTCTGATGCTGCCAAGTTCTCACTCTGAGCCTTTCCCTCCTTGTCCTTCTGCTTTCCATCTTCCCACCTATTAGAACTGCCACATGGAAGGGCACCCATCATGGCTTCAGTTTCATCAGCCTGGTCTCCTATAGACACAGGCACCTTACGACCTTTGAGCACCTGAGGCACTTTTGCCTCAGGAGGTGTGTTGTTTCCTTAATTCTTTTTGAAATTCTATTTCACAATCATGTTCATAGAAAATAAATATAATCAAATTTAGATTGTATTATTTTTTCCCCTTTTTTATGGCAGTAGTGGGGTTTGAACTCAGGACCTCATGCTTGCTAGGCAATCTACCACTTGAACCACACCACCCATAGTCCTTTTGACTTTTGCTTGTTTTCCAGACAGGGTCTTGAGCTTTTGCCTGGGCTGCCCTTGGGTGGGATCCTTCTACTTCTGCTTGCCAAATAGCTGGGATCACAAGCATGTGCCACCAAACCAGTCTTTATGCCTGGCCTGGCCTGGAACCATGATCTTCCCGTCTCCACCTCCCTAGTAGCTGGGATTGCAGATATGCACCACTGTGCATGCCCTGGGTTGGTACTTTTTTTAAATTCTTATTTTAAAATATATGAAAACATTTTCATGGGTCCTTAAATCATGGCTGGCTTCAGGTGCTGTGTCTGCTGAGCCCCTTGAAGAAGTCAGCTCTGCTTTCAGGGTAGATAAATTTGAGTAAAACCTCCTGGGAGCCTTTCTCTCTGGGAAATCATACTACAAGTACTTTTATTGTATTCTTTTTATTGGAAAAAGTATAGTTACAAAGAATATTTTTATGAAAAAGAAACAATCTTATAATCCTATAGCTTGATTCTTTTCACTTTCTTGTTCAGTTGTGAAGCTATTTTATACAATTGTTTATGTAGTTGTAGTCTGTTTTTTCAATTGAATGTGATTTTATTGAAAACATTTTCCATCTTTCTCCCTTCCTTCCTTCCCTTTTCTTCATTTCTTCTTTCTTTCATGGTACTAGGGATTAGAACACATGGCCTTGCACATGCACTGAGCTACATCCCCAGCTGGGGCTATTGCTATACAGCTCAGGCTGATTTTTGAACTTGCTATGTTGCCCAGGCTGGCCATGAACTTGTGATCTTTCTGCTTCTACCTCCCAAGTGCTAGGATTATAGGCATGCATCACCATTCCCAGACATGTTCCATGTTTCTACAACAGTTTTCATAACTACTTAGTTGACTTATGAAGACGGACTCACTTTCCCTCTATTGGTTTCCCAATTATTTTCTGACTCTGCTTTCAGTCTACTTTATTGCTTTCTTTCTTTTTTCCTTCCATGAGTTTAGTTGGGACCATGATCTTTCTGTAAATTCTCCCCCACATAGTTTGACTTATGACTTCAACTGTCAGCATTATATCTCTGAGGAAAACAGACTTTTAGGATGGGTCTTCCAAATGGAAATCAGAGTTCAATGACCTATGTGTATGACCTATTTGTGCCCTCTCACACTGTATCACCTGCTTTTGAAAGCCAACTTGGCCATAGCCCAAGATCCTGTTAAAGTCTAAATCCTAGTAATGGGACCTGATCATCCTGTAATAGGATAAAACAAATTCAAAATTTTATAACACAATTCTTAGATAAGTGCATACTTTGAAATGACCTGGTTCATTACAAACAAAGTGCTTAACTGGCTCATTCATGTTCACACTCTTCACTTGCTCCCTTAATGGTTACTTGGTCTCTAGGGTTTGTTGACTTGCTTGTTACCAAAGTTTCCAACAGTTAAATCAATTGATCTTACCTGTTCAGAGACAAGGAACAGATCAGTCTTTGTCCCAAAATAGCCAAGCCAACACTGGTACTAGCAACCTGCAGACATCAAAAGCACTTGTTACTAAGATGAGTGACTGCCCGTTGGGACCACAGATACGATTTCTCGTAGTGAAAACATCATAAGCTCTATTTCCCTCATAGTGAAAAAGATGTTGGCCAGAAATAGCTCTTGTGGATAGGAAGAATAGATGCAAAGACTTACTACTTGAAGATCTTATTTAAATTAATATTTTCTTTCCTTCCAATCTTTCTTCTGTATGTACGTGTTGGTGTGTATGTGATTTTACTTTTCTTCTGTCAGACTACATTTAGGACTTCATCAAGTAAACGAGTTCTACCCTGATTGCTTTATTTCAAGGACAGCTTCAGTTACAGCTATCCATGTAACTGAAGTAGTGGGACAGGCACATGGGAAGTAGAGAGTAAGGAGAGTTTTTTATAGTGCATGGAGAGATGAACTGTAAAACCAAGGGAAACTTGGACCAACCATCTTCCTGAATAAACCCCTCTAGACTTCACCCACCCTCAGTTAAGACTAATTTCATCTGCTCTTAGTTACTTGCTTTAGTTGCCAATGGATAATACCTCTGGTAGGTGAGGCATGATGGTAAAAATTAGTAAAGTTTGAGCCAATCAGCTTTCCCCATGCCTCTGCCCATAAATAATCCCAAACCCTCTTTATGGGGAGGCAGGCTAGAGACTTGTTCTCCCATCTCCTCCTGTGGCTGCTCATGAATAAACTCATTCTCTTTTGCAAAATTCATCATCTCAGTAATTGGTATACTGCATAGCGGGCAAAACGGGCTTGGTTCAGCCACACTCCCATCTCTACTCTATCTTCACTCCTAATTGGGGAGCCCCCTCCACTCCAAACACTTCGAAGTTACTGGTTAACAGGAGTGGCATCGCAAGGTGCCCTCCTGTCTCTCCAGACTTACGAAGTCCATGGAGACGATGTGTTGCATAGTTGAGTTCTCGGGCTGGGTAAGCATGATAATGGAGGCAGGGATGTCCAGGGTGAAGTTGCCTGGCTGTAAGTTGATCACGGGAGGCTCTGTGGCCATGATCTTCAGTATGAATGGCTGGGACAAGATGTATATCTCTGCGATCTGCCCCGTGTAGAGAAAGAAATAGAGATGAAGAGCCATGAGTTCATAAGGGGAAATCACAAATTTAGGGTGGCCTGTGTTCATCAAATCTTGCACCACACAGTGAGAACTGGAAAAAGCTCTTCAATAGTAATAGCAACAACACAACACAACTCTCCTCAAATCCTAACAGCTGACATTTACTGCATACACACTGTGTGTCAGCTACCATGCTAGGGTCTTTATGTATTCTCTCATCTGATCTTCACAGAATCCCGAGACCAGTCCCATCAGTATCCCTGCTTTATAACGGAGCATGTGAGCCATAGAGGGGCTAGGTGAATTTCTCAGGATTCCAGGAGAATAAGCTCTAGAACCAAAATTCACCTCTAGGTCTGTCTGACTTGAGCTCCTGTCTTTAAAACATCTTTGTCCCCTAAGGCAAACCTGAACCTGTGGGTCCATTATGGCTGATACTTGGTATGCTAAGAAGGTGTGATATTAATTGCTTTAATAATGCTATGTAAGGATTAAATTCTTCATTTAAACTAAAAAAATCCTTTATTTAAACTAATTATTTTAAATGTGGTGGAACCTCATGAAAAGGGTGATTTATTTTATGGACTTACACTACCTTTAATTTTATTTTAATTTGTACTTTATACTTTAACATGTACTGCTTAGGAAGTATATATGGATATTGATCAAGAAAAAAAACTCTATTAAGAGTGGAAAGATGGACTTTTGCTTGGACCAAAAGGAATATAAATAACCCACAAGTGTCCCAGAAGTAACAGCAATGGACATAGGTCAAACCCAGAACACTCACCCGGGAGAGCACATTGCCAAGACCTTGAGAGTTTTGAACAAATTGGTGGGAAATCTGAAATGTAAATACCATCACATCAGTGTAAGGTTTTTACCTGAATTATCTTTTCAGGGAAAATGTAGTAGTCCCTATAATTTTATGAATTCCGAGGCGGTTGCACCATAAAATGTTTAAGCAACTTACCATTTTATAGCCCAACCACAGGGAATCTGAGGCCCAGAGAAGTAAAGTAACTGACCCAAGATCACAAAGAAAGTACCTTTTGAGAAAGTACCTTTTAGCCTTGGGAACACTGTACATGTCGTCTACGTACAGTCCGTGTGTAAACAATCTACAGGCATTGATAATAAGTCTTGTGGTTTTTTTTTTTTATCATTTTCAGAGAGAACTGGACCCAGCACGCTTAAGTAGTTTACCTTCACAGGCGAATGTCTTCAAGTCTAAAGCTAGAGGTGGTTAATGCTTGGCCTGTGAAATAGGCGGTACTGTCACACTTACCACCTTGAACATAAGATTTACAACAACTTGTATGGTTAGGACGTATAGAAGCAGCAGATTTAAAAAGGATGCTCAATAACACTTTTGGTTGAACTGCTGGAGGGAATGATCTCATTATAAAAATGCAAAGAGAATTAATGAGTATTAATTAATGAGCACTAGTCCTTATGACTATAGATAATAAATCATTTGTAATTAGGAGAAATCCTTATGTGGCATGACACAGGGATCAATAACAGTGATGATGACAAGCAATTGTCATAGCAGTTATAACTGTTCTGGATGCTTTATGTGTATTTAAACCTTTTAATGCCCATAAGAACTTTGAGACTGTAGAAGTCTCATTATTCCCCTTTTCCAAATGAAGAAACTCTGGCACATAGAAGTGCCAAGCTGAAACGGCCAAGCTCTCAGGTGATATATGGTGGATGGGAGTCTTGGCATTAGTTAAGAACAATCTGGAACAGTGGTCAGATAGTATGGAAAAAACTGAAGTTAGAGGAACTGGAAATCCAACAACTCCCTAATTGATGACAACAGTCATTTTTTAACTCCCTCCTTCATTGTCCTACTAGAACAATGAAGGACCAGGAATCAAAGCTAAGACATCCCATCATGAAATACTTATAAAAGGTTAAACAATGGTGCCACTGTCACCATCTGGAAACTCTGCTTACCTCCTTGGTGGAGAGTGTGACACTGAAAGCCCCAGCCGTGAAATGAGCAAAGGAGGCTGATCTGAAGAAATACTCAGAGATTCCGATGTAGAGCATGGAGTCCCTAAGTGCTGGGAGCACAAAAGGAACTGGTGAGAAGGGGGGATCAGTGAGGTTTTCCAGGGGGTAGAATGCGCCCTGTAGGAAAGAAGAGAGAAAGGTCGGTTGTCAGGTGAGAACGCAAATGCAAAATGAAGAAGGTGGGCCCTCTCATACACTCTGGCTCCTTGACCAGTAACTTTGATGATTTGAGCATATCCTTGTGTCTGGCCACCCTGCAAGGTAACTCATCCAGAAGCAACTAGCTGGTACCTTTCTCAGATAAAGGATGGATGGCTAGTTCCTGAGGTACCATTAGAGTGTCAAACTCTTGACCTTCAAAGTATATGACAGCTGAATACTGGAGAGTCACAGAAACACTCAGAAGAGCCCAGGACTCAACGGCTTAAAGACTTTCAAGGCGTTCCTAGTGCTGCTCTCATTAGCTATTGGTCTTGACAATATTGAGCTGATTTCAAAGAATCTGGATGAGCAAAATATAAGTCAATATGCCTTTTACTTTTTTTTTTGCTGTATCAGGATTTGAACTCAGGGCCTACCCCTTGAGCCACTTCACCAGCCTTTTTTTGTGCTGAGGTGTTTCGAGATAGGGTCTCTCAAACTATTTGCTCAGTCTGGCTTTGAACTGTGATCCTCCTGATCTCTGCCTCTTAAATAGTTAGGATTACAGGCCTGAGCCACTGGCGCCCAGCTCAATATGCCTTTTAAAAGGCATGTCCTTTATGAGGTGATTAGGTCATATTAATCTTGAGGTTAAACTGAGCAGAAGCACAATGTCTGTTTTTCCAGGGTTAGTGAACACCATTTCCATGTCATGTCAGGTGTCATGACCCTGCAGAAGTCAGCAGCCCTCAATTAAATACACTAACTGGAGAGTGAGGTATGGAGGTACTAAAATGTGCAATCTACTGATATGTTACATTCGAATAAATGCAGGCCACTGTACTTGCAGGCTCGAACCGGCCTCAAATCTATTCCCCGAGGGAAAACCGTCCCAGTACTTCTCATGAAGAAGGCAGATGTGCAACGCAAACAATCCTTTGCCCGTGAAGAAATGGAGGAAGATTCTTTTGAAAAGGCAAGAACTTGAGGGAGTTTCTTGAAAGAAAAGTAAATTGTTTGAAGAGCTTGTATAAATATTTGCTTTGGCACATAATCGTGGCTGTTGACGGTCAGATGAGGCTTCTAAGAGTGAAAAAGTTACCTTCAAATTCAGGTCAAGACAGTGCTCAGTAATTTCTGGAGAACTGATTAGGGAACAATCCAGGAGAGTATAGTTGTCAATCTTGGTTAAAACTAAATGATCAACAAAGAAAAAATTATATTCATTAGCACAATGTCCAGAAAATAATTTTAATTCTATGTATATAATACCATGCTCCCCCAACTCATAAGTAATAGGTGGATACTTTTGAAAACTCAGGAAAAGCAGCTGAGTCAAAAGATAAAAGCAAAAATCATGTTACCCTGAGAAATTTTGGTACACACCTTTTTAGGCATGTACTTGGAGGTATGTCCATGTGTGTGAACACACAATGCATATGTAATTCTTTTTAAAAAGGAAATTAGCACAAGGGCACTTACCAGTATTAAACCAAAACAATGTTTAAGGTTCATATTCAATGTTATAGATTTCTATGTAGTTAAAACATGTTTTTAAATGGGTATGCATTACTATTGTAACTGTAAATACTTAAAAAAAGACATACTATGTGATAGAGAATGAGATTCACCAAGTTAGAGAGACCAAGGAAATTCTGATGTGCAATGATATTAATTCAATGAATTTTTTTGTATTAGCATTTTCAGAATAAATGAGAAGGGACCAGATGACAATGGTAGGTAGAGATCTGGGAAAGAAAGACTTCAGTGTCTGAGACCTGTGAGGCACAGTGAGGCAGCACTCGGGTTTCTGACTTGGCTTTGGAAGAGCTGCTTTCCCAGCCACCATCCCATGTTCTGCAGTTTGAAGACTAGTGTCACCTCTTCTCTTCTTGCATATTGTATTTGGTTTATTTCATAGATGAAGGTGAGAAACAAGAAGAGATGAGGTGACTGCCAAGGTAGGGGCACAATACTATCCTATGTCACTATAGTTCTTAAAATGGGCTCAAGCTCCCCATCTGAATGGACCTGTCCCCATTCTGTGTGGGAAGCAGGACAGGAATCTTTTTACTGGTGAGGTGAGTGAGGTCAAGGTATATCCAGAATCTGCACATATCTTCTCATCTTTGTCACTCCGCCACAGGCCAGCTGCTATCACTGCACATGTGGGTCACCGTGATTGCCTCTTAAGGGGTCTCTCTGCTTCCACCCTGTCCCCTCTCTTTCCTGTCTACTACTAGCTCAGAAGCCAGAGTGATTGCCCTTATGCAAGCATTGCTCAGAACTCTCTAGAGACCTCCCATCTCAGACTAAGAGGCCCACTTTGCAGGGCCCTTAGAGCCCAGAAAATCCAACCAGCCCCTTCCCCATTTCTGACCTCATCTCTTTACTCCTCAGTCCCCCACACTTCCTCTGCTCCTAGTACAACCTCCTTCTAGTTCCTCCAACAGTCTTGGTATACTCCTGTTTCAGGAGCTTTGAGCATGTGGTTTCCTCTGTCTGGACTGTCTTTCATGAATGCTATGGCTTGAAGGTCCCTCCAAAACTCATGCTGAAATTTGACTGCTAATGTAATGATATTGGAAGGTGGGGGCCTCTATGAGGTGATTAGCTCATGGGGTACTGCCCTCTGTCTCATGTGCACTTACCTGCCCTTCCCCCATGTTATGACTCAGCTCAGGGGTCCTCACTAGATGCAGCTTCTCACTTTTGGACTTCCCAGTCTCTAGAACTGTGAGATGAATAAACGTCTATTGCTTATAATCAACCCGGTCTGTGACACTCTGCTATAGCAGCAGGAAAAAGACTGGGGCCACTTAGATCTGGGAGCGGCTCAGTCGCTACTCCCTTCAGGTTCTACCTGTAATGTTACCTGCTCAGCTGTGCCTTTCCTGGTGACACTATCTAAAATGGAAGTCCCTCCCTACCTCTTCCCCTACTTTATTTTTCTTCTTATGCTTATCATGTCCATATCATAGATTTTACTTGTTTGTCTGGCTTGCTTTCTGATTCCTCCCACTGGTCCCATGAGGGCGGGAGTTCTGTCTCCTAGACTCTTAGAACCAAGATCAGCACCCAGCCAATTTCAGGTTCTCAGGACACCATCTGTGAACCAATGGATGGAATACAAAGAAAGAGAGGTATAAAGTATGAAGCAGTCATAGAGAAGGTGTCACTTTGTGGTGTGTGGGCTGTCAGATAAGATTTCTTAGAAGACACCATGGCTGAGCTGAGTCTTTAGGATAAAGAGGACAAGGGAAAGGTTGAGGGATAGAGTGGAAGGAATTGTAACCTGTGGGGATTAACAGAGTACTGGTATAGAAATAGGCACTCAATAAATATGTATTAATGGAATAAATGCATGAAGGGAAGGACGCTCTTCAGGCTGTGGACAGCTTGAGGGAAGTCAAGGAGTGGGGAGTCAGTAGAAGCCATTTGACCACTGAAGCAGAGAAAGGTGCAAGATGAAGCAGAGAGAGTAAGTAGAGTCAGAGTACAGCTGGTCTTATAGTGCAGATGAGGGTGTGTGGACTTGATGCTGCAGGCAGCACTGAAGGGGTCAGGGCAGGGGAATAACTTGGTCAAGGTTATAAGATGTATTGATTTAGAGCCAAAGCTGGTATTAGAGCTGGTGAGGTTTTAACTCCCTGGCCTGGCTCTGGTTCTCTGGAGCTAGCCCCCCGGTGGTTATGAAGTTGGTTAGTAGCCATCAAGCACTTGCCCTTTGCCCGGGGCATGTCCTCCCACGTGAAGTCCTGGGACTTTAATTTACAAGGCAGAAGGAAGGCAGAGTGAGGAGTGGGGACTCTAATGCCCTGAAAAGCAAACCAAGGGTGGGACAGCAGGGTTTGATGGTGGGAAGAGAATCACCCAGAAGACACAGTTTTACGACTCACCCTCCAGTGCAGTGAGGTTGATATTGAGTGCTTCCACCTCATTTGAGATAATAGGACACAGCTGTCCACAAAATGAATAATAAAAAAAGCATGTTACTACATTGAAACCAAGCCTTCTCGTTAGGAGACATTATCCCTTTGGTCATGATGACTTTCCCTTAAATTAGTTGATGATCACAGTGCTAGAGCCTTGTATATATGGGCAACATGTCATTGAATGTCGGATAAGCTTCATATGGGACCACACCCACTTGGCCCCATAACAGAGCAAGCCCTTGACTTTTCTCTCTGTGGCATGTTAGAACATGTGTGCCTTGTTGCTGTCACACCTGAGGAACCTGTTACTAGACCAAATGTGTCTTTCCTGATTGCTGAGGGTGCCACCTGCCTCCCATTGCCTCTATCCACAGCTCCATACCCTGCCTGGGGTCGTTAGAACTGGACCTCTTACTTTCCCCTATGCTAGTTGGAGAGCCCAGGAGATCTGAGATCTACTTGGGAATCAAATTGTTTCCCCCTTTTTGAATTGGATGAAGGCATACCTTTAGGAAGGGGATGAGTACCAACACTGATGGAAGGGGATGAGTACCAACACTGATGTGCCTGCTGTGTGCTCCTTGATGTGCTCAGTGTCATGATTATAGCAGAGGCCAGCAGACCGGCACTTTGGCAAGTTACTTGTACTCTCTGACCCATTTCCTCTTCTGCAAATTGGGGGCGAACATTCTATCTACCTCATCAAGCTGTGAGTAGAAATTGAAGTAATGTATATAACATCACCCAGCCCATAGTCAGCATTCAGTGTTAGCTGTTGCTCCCTTAACTCCATTTCATCCCCACTGAGCCTTGAGAGGTAGGCACTACTGTCTTCTATTTATATATAGGAAAAACCAAAGCTTAGAGAGGTTAAATGAGTTGCTAGGGGTTACACACCTAGGATTTGAAGTCTGCTCTTGCATAACTAGACAGAGTGGTCTGAACATTCATTTCTGTTTTCCAGTGGCCCAGGGAGCATCTATTAACTCTAAGCCATGTATGAACTCTAGGAAAACTCAATGGTTGGCTGCTGTGACATAATTCATTCTTCATTGACCTCCTGTCTGAGGTCAAAAGACCATACTCCATTTGTTAACAGAGGAATGATCAAGTGTGAAGGTGACAGCACGATTTCCCAGTCACTCTTCAAGGTGCACACTCACTGGAAATCAGCAGCTGTCAGAGAGGGATGGAGAAAGCCTATGAAGCTTGAATCCCCTGACCAGCTCTGCAGTCTCCTTGGGCAAGCGGCTTCATGTTTTAGAGTGCCGATTTCTTCACTGACTTTTTCTAAGCACCTACTGTTTACCAAGCACAGATGTGAGCACTGGGGAGATGAGAGAGCCAGACCCCATCCTTGCCCTTCTTTTCCTCTTCTCTCCGTGCCTATCCTTGTCTCCCCAAAATATGAAGAAAGGGTTAGGGAAGGTATGGTCAGGAATGAAAAGAGAGTTCAAGGCCAACTCCATCTTTCCCTTCTTCAAATGCTGACTTCTAGAATAAACATACAGATGGCCTTGGAAGGTATCTCAGCACACTCTTCTTAATTTATTCTTAATGCAGTTCTTGGAAATGTGTTGGCTTGTCCTCCATTCTTTATTTATCCAATCCTCACCCATGCTTCAAGGCCCAGATTAAGTTCTGCATCCTCTAGAATATATCTCCCAGGACACTTCCAGTCTCTATTGCTTTAAAGTTTCCATTTCTCTGAATCCCTGCAGTTCAATATAATCATCATGTAATGTATTACATTCAAGATCTTATTCAGTTATTGTTTCACAAGCCTGAGTTTGGGTTTTCTACATAGACAAGGTTGTTTCTCCTGTTCCCAACACACTCCAGTCCAGTGCTGGGCATACAATAGGTACATAAGAAATCAATTCTTGTTGGTTGCTTGCTGCTCTTATGGTGAGAACCTTGAGCGGCGGTGGTGGGGAGGAATGTAGTTTTATGCATCTCTGTATCCTCAGCACCTGCCACAATGTTGGCATGTAGTACGCACTTGAGACATTGTTATTAAGTAGAAAAAGAATACTGTGCATGAAAGCATTGGATGGTGCCTAGCATACAGTAGGTGCTTAATCAAATTTTGCTGATTAGGAATACATGATGGTAGACCTGCTGCTGATACTGTTTTATTAGGCTGTCTAACCTCTTATGACTTACCATTTCATTTATGTTCCTTAAAATGGGTTTCTCCATGGGCTCAGCAAAGGAGTTATATAGGACACTAAGAAAAACAAAAGAAAAAAAAAAAGAGCTTACTTAAAGACCACAATCTGCCAGTGTTAAACTTCTGGGTGCAGATCAAGAATTTAGTCCCAGGCCAGGAGCAGTGGCTCGTGCCTATAATTCTAGCTGTTTGGGAGGCAGAGATCAGCAGGCTCTTGGTTCAAGGCCAGCCTCGACAAAAAATCAGTAAGAACCCCCCCCCCCGTCTCAATCAATGACTGGGCACGGTGATGCACACCTGCCATCCTAGCTACCTGGGGAAGCAAAAATAGGTGGATCAGAGTCCAGGCTAGCTTGGACATAAAAAGAGACCCTATCTGAAAAATAACCAATGCAAAAAGGGATGGGTAGTGGCTCAAGGGCTTGCTACCACCTGCCTTGCAAGCACAAGGCCCTGAGTTCAACCCCCAGTACTGCCAAAAAAAAAAAAAAGAATCCAGCCCCAGACTAGCCAGCACCACTATGGTGCTCTCACTCACCTGAGTCCTCCAGAAAATGAGACGTGGGCATGGCTCACTTGGGCATGGCAGTCTTGGAGCTTAAGGGCTGGGTGACCAAAGTCATTTCGGGTCAGGAGAATGATGCCAGTAAAGTAAACTCCAGAGAGAACCAGATCAGCTTCTCCTACATCTTGGCTGTGCAGAGAAAAAGGATAAGGTTACTCAGGTCAAGTCAAGCATGAGAATGGATCTTGTTGATGTCACCAACCAGAGACTCTAAGCTCCTGGAGAGTAAGGCTCCTGTCATGCTCGCCTCTGGATTCATGGCACCTACAAGAGGTAGGAGCAGAGTAGATACTGAAGGAATATTTACTGAACAAATGAATAGTGGATATAATAATGCACAGGTTTGGGATGTTGTATTTATTTTTCTTGAGTGCTCTGGTTCTGGTAGTGGTTGAGCATGTGTTGAGCACCATTGATATACAGTGTTTGGAGAGAGGGCAAAGTTGACAACACCTTATTTTGTAGGAGCATAGATGGGGAAGGGGTACTTAGAGTCTGTAAACGCCTTTAGGTAGTGGGTTGCATGTTATTCATCTCCATGTCCCCAGGGCTTAACAGGTGGCATGACACAGAATAAGTACTCAAAACATGGTTGACAAGTCATCAAAGAAATGACTAAATACATGAATTTATGTTGATTGTGAGAAACATGTCCTTTCTCTATAATTTACAAGACTGGAATTCTTTTGATTGGAAACATGGTATACAGTAGGTACTCACTAAATGGTTGTAGAATGACCCAGTGAATGAATGCATGTGTTATCTTGATTGGGGCAACAATCAAGGCATAGCTAACCATTACACTTAAGACAGTGACTTGCACAAAGCAAGTGGTTTGTAGGCATATCTTGATTTTGACCCCTTCCTTCTATTTAAGGGAGAGTGGGCTCAAGCTGACTGCCATCTTCCAACCTCCATGTGAGGTAGGAAGCTCCATCTCCCATCAGTTGTTCCTGTTGATGGGAAGTGCATTTGACAGCTGGCTCAATCAAGTTCATTCAGTGATGTGTTGGTGGACCTGAAATGTTGAGCACATGACTGTTTCTCCCACAGTCAGGGACCTCTAATTCTAGGAAGTCTTAAGTGACATTTGACCAGTTGCTCTACTGTTAACAGAGAGATGCAGGGATATCCTGATTTGAATCTCACCTGGAAACATGCTCTTGAAAATGATTATTAATACTGAAAGAAAGAAGTCTGACAATGAAAACAGTGGTGATTTTTTTGTTTTTTTTTTGGTGGTACTGGGGCTTGAACTCAGGGCCTTCACCTTGAGCCACTCCACCAACCCTTTTTGTGATAGGTATTTTCGAGATAGGGTCTCGTGAACTATTTGCCCAGGCTGGCTTTGAACTATGGTCCTCCTGATCTCTGCCTCTGGAGTAGCTAGGATTACAGGTGTGAGCCACTAGCACCTGGCTCTGACAATGAAAACAGTGATTAACTTATACACTGTTCCATTTTTTGCTCCATTTCACCCCAGAGTAGCAAGAAACATTCAGTAGAATACTCACAAAAGTGGAGATCCGATTTCCCAGTGGGTGCTGATGTTGACAGTGCCATGGTTGGTCAAGGCTTTGATTCCCTCGCCAGCCACAAAGGCTAATGAAGTATTCGGAAATGACAAATCATTGACTTTTATGCTGTAAAACAAGAAACAAGAGCATTAGGGCAACTCTTCTGCATATGTCTAAGTGAAGCAAAATTGGAAACCCAATGGTAGAACTCTCTGCAGGGCAATCCTGAATTCCTGCAGAGGATGGATACTCCCATCTGCAGTGTGGTCTCTGCACTGCCTCCTGATTCTCCTTAAACTCAGCAGGAAGCCCCTGCAGTCTAGTTGAAGGGAGAAATGAGCAAGGTCAGAATTAAATTCTCAAGTGGTAAGCACTTGCCTAGTAAACATGAGGCCTTGAGTTCAAACCCCAGAATCACCAAAAAAAAAAAAAAAGTATTAAATTTAAAAATAATCAAGTACCCTACTTCTTTAGTTTCTTCAAAGACAAGCCAGGTGCAATGTTGCCATCATTAATTTTTTTCCTTTAGCAATTCCAGTATTTCTCAGAGAGTGATACTGATATTTTGGATGGAGCAGTTACTTTTGTAGGAGACTGTGGTATTCATCGCAGGACATTTGGTACATGTACAAATAGTGTCCTTTCCCACCAGTCATTGAGATGACCAAAATGTGCCTTTATCCTCCTGTTTCAGGGTGTTCCTATGTGGCTTGACACAGAATAAGCACTCAATACATTGTTGATGAGTCACCAGAGACATGAATAAATACATGAGTCTATGTTGTTTACGAGGGGAACATGTCCTTTCTCTACAATTTATAAGACTGGAATTGTTTTGATGGGGAAAAATGGTTTTACAAGACAGGAATTCTTTTGATGGGGAAAATGATACACAGCAGACAGTACGGAAGGTGCCAGCACCTCTTTTAGCTGAGAAGCTGATTTGAGAGAGTTGGCTACCTCTAGGATCCCCTGGGCTGTTGAACAGATAACTGTAGGTACTTGTGAGGCAGTGGGTTGCTTGTAATCTGTGTAGGCAGATGGTCACATGCATGATGACAAATTATTATGAACATCTATTGAGCAACTGCTATTGGCAGATGTGGTAAGCACTTTATGTGTAATAGCTTGTTTTAATCCTCACCATGGTCCTAGGAGGAACTTGTCATTTTTGCAATCTCCAGTTCGGAGATGAGACGATAAGAAAGTATCTGAAATCATATGTCAGTAGTGGAACTAGATCTAGACCCCTCCACAATCTGACTTCAGACTGGTCTTAACCACTAGGCTGTACCGCTTCATGCATTGTGCAAAGAGCACTCGACTTACAGCCAAGTTTTGTCCTAGCTGTATAACCTTGAGCAAAGCACTTAACCTCTTTTGGTCAATCGCTCAAAAGAAAGGCTATTCACAGGTAGGGTGGGAAGACAAAATGAGTTTATCTGTGTATAATTCCATGGGAGAAGGGCATTGTTATAAACTGAGATAGGGAAACAATTTAAAACAAAAATTTGATAGCTGATAAATGATTATTTGTATTTTCCTTTCTATGTACCTTTTTCCTTCTTATTTTCTATCATACGTCCTGAGTCCCATTGTGGGAAGAGAATGGCAGACATTCATGTAACATACCTTGGAAATATGCTCATTTTAATACATATAGGCTTCATCAACTCTTTATAACTGCTGCAGACTATTCTAATCAGGCTGTACCAATAAAAATTATTCTTTTGGGCTGGAAGAATGACTCAAGTGGTAGAATGCCTGCCCAGCAAGCGTGAGGCCCTGAGTACAAACCCCACTACCACCAAAAAAAAAATAGAAAAATCATTTCTCTTGTTGATAAACATTAAGGTCGTTTCCACTATTTCTGCATTATAAATAATGTCACAGCTCATATCCTCATGCCTACTACTTGTGAACAGGTATTTACCACCCCCCATACCTGTGAACCAGTCTATTTCCATTGCCCTCGAAGCTCTCTAGCTTCTGTAACTACTATTCTATGAGATCAACTTCTTTTTTTGGCAGGGGTTGAAACTGTGTGTGAATTCAGTGCCTCACACTTGCTAGACAGGGTCTCTACTACTTGAGCCACTCCACCAGCCCTTTTTGTGTTGGGTATTTTTGAGGTAGGGTCTTGCAAACTATTTGCCTGGGCTGGCTTTGAACTTCCATGCTCCTGATCTCTCTGTCTTCTGAGTAGCTAGGATTATAACCGTGAGTCTCTGGCACCTGGGCAGATCCACATACAGGTGAGAACATGTGGTATTTTTGTCTTTCTGTGCCTGACTTTTTTCACTTAACATAGTGGCCCTTAGCTCCATCTATGTTGCTGCAAATGACAGAATTTCATTCTTCTTTATGGTGAATAAAGAATAATCATTGTACAGCTACACCATATTTTCTTTATCCACTCACCCATCAATGGACACCTACGTTGATTCCATATCTTGGGTATTGTAAATGGTGCTGCAGTAACTGTGTGACAGCAGATGTCACCTCAACATACTGATTTAATTTCCCTTGGACATATACTCAGTGGTGGGATGGCTGGATCATATGGCAGTTCTAGTTCGAATTTTTTTTGAGGAAACTCCATGCTGTTTTTCATAATGGCTATACTAATTTACATTTGACCAACAGTGTATGAGAATTCCACTTACTCCACCTTCACTCTATTTGCTGTTTTTTTGTGGCAACTATTCCAACTGAGGTGAGATGATGCCACACTGATTTGATTTACGTTATCCTGATGATTAGCAATATTGGATTTTTTTCAAGTATTTGTTGGTCTCTTGTATATCTTCTTTTGAGAACTGTCTCAAGAAGTCATTTGCCCATTTAAAGATTGGATTATCTGTGCTTTGTGGTTGAGTTGTTTGAGTTCCTTATGCATTCTGGATATTAATTTTTTGTCAGATGAACGGTCTACAAATATTTTCACCCATTCAATAGACTGACTCTTTGCTCTGTTGATTGTTTCCTTTGCTGTACAGAAGCTTTTTAGTTTGATCTAATTCCATTTGCTAATTTTTGCTTGTCACCTGTGCTGTTGGGTTACATCCAAGATGATTTGCCCTGGCCGATGTCCCAAAGCATTTGTCCTCTATTTTCTTTTAGTAGTTTCAGTTTTACATCTTCTGTTTAAGCCTTTGATCTGTTTTATGTAGGATACCTATAGTTGATAACAATTCACAGGTATTCAAAATAGTAGAGAGGAGTTTGAATGTTTCTAAGACAAAGAAGTGACAAATGCCTGAGGAGACAGATATGCCAGTTAAGGATCTAATCATTACACATTGTATACATTATTGAAATGTCATGCTGTTCTCCATAAATGTGTATAATTACTGGTGTTAATTAAATTAAAACATACAAAATATTTTCTTGTAACATCAAGATGTAGTAGTATAAGAATTAATGAGCAATCTGACTTTCTTTTATCCCAAAATAAGTCTTCAAAATCTGGTATGTGTTTATTGTATACTCATGATATACCTCAATTCAGACTTTGGATTTTATCAGAAACACTTGATCTGTATTTAGATTTGATAAAAATTTCAGTTGCAAAAAGTAAATACACATACTCAAATTATTCCAAACACACTTAAAAGTTTTTCAGTGTTTCACTTAAAAGTTGATTCAGTTGAATCAAGTGTTGACATTTTAAAATTAAAATTAATTAAATGAAATAAATAAAAATGCACTGTTTAGTTCCACAAGTCACATTTCAAGTGCTTAGAGCCATATGTGATTAGTGTTGAAGGTTGGATAGGACAGATATAAAATTATTATATTAATTAATAAATCCAACATTGATATAGTGTTGGCACTCCAGCCAACATTGTACAAGAATATCTGTTTTTCATCTTTGCCAGTCCTTCTATAATGCTCCGTGTATCTTCCTGCAGTATCATTGTAATTAATTAATTAGTTTTACAAATATAATTAATGTCCATCTCTCCCGTTGGACATTAAGGGAAAGAGATATATCTATATTGTTCACTACACTGTCCTCTATGCCAAAATCAAAACCTGATATGCAGTAGGTGCTCAATAAGTACTTGAGTAGCTAACTTTGTACAGACTAGGTATTCATTAGGATCTTTATCGATATCATCATTTCTCCTTCTCCCACAAAGAAACCTGTTGATTTTATAAAAGGTTATCATTTATGGCAGGGGAATTATTACTCCGAAGGGTTAAAGTCACAGGGCATTTGTATTGGATTGAAAAGGTGTTGGGGAAAATTTGGGTCAGTCACACAGTACTCCTTATAAAGCTTGACTTTCCCATCTACTTTAAGGTTGAGCTCAAGATTGCTGCCTTTCTGGCTTTTGTTGGCAACCATGGTGGAGATTGCCAGTTGCTGTCTGAACATTCATTTCCCCTTCTTCCCTAAAGATCCCTGATTTTGACTGGGGGTGTGACTTAAGTGGGAGAGGGCCTGCTTAGCAAGTACAAGGCCCCGAGTTCAAACTTCAGTACTGCCAAAACTTTGTGATGACAAAATTATCTTGTTGAAAACCAATTTTCCTTGCTAGCAAGTGTAGCTATATGACTAAGTCCTGTCCATTGTTGTACAGACAGAATATTATTAGGGTACAGCTTCAGACAAAAAATGCAAACAAAAAGACTGACTCAGCTTATAAGAGCCCTTTACCCTTGCCTCTTCCTGATTCAGTTGCATGAAATATGGATTTGATGGATGGAACTGCAATAGCCATATTGGGCTATGAGGCAAACTTGAGAATAGATGTCAGAGCTAAGGATAGTGGAGCAGAAAAAGAAGGTGTATTTTGATTAAAATAATGAGATTTCCACAGGATTCCTCCATTGTTTCTTTTGCACTTCTTATATGCAAAACAAAAATGTTCTTTTCTTTTACTTACTTTGAAAAATTGTAGTTCACATAATCAATTTTTAGAAATTCTAGTGACTCAGAACCTTTTATATCTGGGATGTTCTTTTCCTTTACCATTTGCTCAATCATCTTCATTCCAACTTGAACACCTGTGAAGAAAACAAGAATGTGTTTATTGATAATAATAAAGATGATAATGAGGTAATATAATTAATCCTGACAATGCAACTTATTGAGTAAGACCTGCTCTTAGACAAGAAAACCGCATCCCTACAAAGCAGGTATTATTTGTTTCTGCTTTCTGCATGGAAACACTGGTCTTCCAAGAGGTTAAGGAACTTGGCCAAGATCACAGAGAAATTCTTATTATGCAGCCAGGGCTAAGGAGTTTGATCCCAGGACAATGTGATGGGAAAAGTGCACACTACTCCTTAGAGGATGCTGCTGTCATTGTCACAGACATTTTACAGGTGAAGAAACTCAGCACAGGGAGGTCAATTCTGGTCCAAACTGTAAGCTAAGATTGAGGTATGTGCGTGTGGAAGGGACTATTAGTAAAATCTGAACAACTTGGCTTCAGAATCTGTGTGCTATGGTTGCAACAAAAAGTTGCTCTGCATTCTTCTTTCTTTCCAGATTCTTTAAACTCAAGTATTTTTTCTAAAAATTTGCCTGAGGTCCATGGGCTATAGGGAATTTTGAACCATCTGAAAATTTAGTCAAAAACTGTGTGAATTGTGTGTGCCTATATGTCTCATTCTTAGAGGAAAGGATTCACATTTTCACCAGATTGACAAAGGGTCTCAAGACATAAAAATGATTGGTAATCATTACTTTTGTTTCCTCCCAGAATAACTCATTAACTTCTTTGTGTGGAAGCACCCAGAACATATTTGCCTGAGCTCATGGGGGTGGAGGGAGAGCACTCTTCCACATTAAAAAGCTTAAAAAATAGAAGTTTCCATAGTTAAGTCTTTTAATTTTAACTTCAAGGAGAAAATTTTGCCTTTATCCCTTACTTTTCAGTTTAAGTTCATTCCCAGTTATTTTATCCTCGTCGAAGATGAAGAACAGATGTTAGCATCTAAAATGACTACTATTGAAATATGGGGGCAGAAAAGAAATGAAGAAAAGAATGGAAGGAACTCTCAGAAAGTCCATGTTTGACTCCCAACATTGTTACTAGCTTGTGTGAATTAGCAAGCTGTGTCACCTCTCTGTCCCTTACTTTGCTCCTGAGACATGAGTGCAATAGTAACTGTGGAGAGGTCTGCTCACACATGTAAAATAACAATAGCTGATATTTTCTGGGTATTTTCTATCACCAGGTCCAGCTCTCATATACATGAGGGCATATATATTAATGTGTTCATTTCCCACAACAACCCCATGGGTGACTACTATTATTGTTATCTTTAATAAATGTCTTGCAGGTACAATTACTGATCGACACACCAAATCTTTTCTCTGGAAAAATGTGGGAGCATAAATAGTTGATGGGGTAAAAATAATAATAGTTAATTTGTTTCGAGTGCCTGTATGTACTAGTAGCATCCACACACTAGACTTGTTCTCTGCTTCCATCCTCAAAGCAACTCAACAACACAGGTATCATTATCCCAATTACATATAGGAGGCAGCTGAGACTTGGTGCGGGTCACTAACTTACCCATTAGCCACAGTCAGTGAATGTCATTAACCAGGTGGTGGAAGAATAAGAAAGCAGTGGGTCTGAGCAAAGGTTTTAAGATTAAGAAGAACAGACCTGTTATGGTTTGGGTCTGAAATATTCCCCAAAAGTTCATATGCTGAGGACTTGGTCCCCAAAGCAGCAGCGTTCAGAGGCGGGGTCTTTGTAAGTGATGGGATCATGAGGGCTCTGAGGTCATCAATGGACTAACCCATTGATGAATTCCTAGCTCAATGGGCTATTGGGAGGTGATGGAAACTTTAGGAGGTGGGGCCCAGATGGAGGAAGTAGGTCCTTCCTTTTACTTCCCAATTGCCATGAGGTGAGCAGCTTTGCTTCACCATGAGTTTCCTGTCTTGATGTTCTGCCTCACCCCAGTCCCAGAAACAATGGAGCCAAGTGACCGTGGACAGAAACTTCTGAAATCTGAGCCAAAACACATCTTTCCTTCTTTAAATTATTCTCCTCTGGTGTTCCGTCACAGTGAGGAAAAGCTGACTAAAACTAGACTTGGGTCCATATCTTGCCTGAGCCCCTTCTGGTGTGTAACTTGGGAAACCTCAGTCTCCACCTCTGTAATATGACAGCAGCTTTGTCATTAGGTTGTTGTTAGAATTAAATCAGCACGAGGCCCTAAAGAATATTCACAGAGCCTGGCATGGTGGAGGCTCAAGAAACAACTCTGACTTCAAAGCCTGTTCTGCAGCCCCGCCCCAAACCACATCCCAGGCTGTGTTTACACGGCTCATCTCACTTGCCCCTCATGTCACTCTAGAGGTAGGAGACACCACTTTCCTCACCGCTTTCCAGATGAGAAAACCCTCTTGGCCAAGGTCACGCATTGAGAAAAGGGGAAGAACAGGACTTGAGATCTTTGGTCCAGAGGGTAGAAAATCTGCACTTTAATACCATCACAAGATATCGATTCCTGATATATCTTCCTATACATATAAGCACATAAGTCAGACCCATGCATACACATTTATGGACATACACATTCCCTGTATGTATTTATATACATGCCACTGTTAACAGAACGGTGCAAGGTGGATCAATTTTAGATTCCTGTGCCCCATGAAGTATTGGGGAAAAAATAAGGAGTTGTCCCCAAACCAATTTTTCCTTCTCTCCCCATCCATCCCTTCCTCTTTTTCTTTCTTTCCTCATTTATTTGTTTTTTTTTCTGGTATAGTAAGAAAGGCATTTTCTTGGTTAAATTTAGGTATTTCTTGGTTGGACTAGTAGTGCTTTGGTTGATTGCTTTAATTAAATAGAATTGGTCAATCTGTCAATCTATATTCAGCTAGTCTTAGGAAAAATTTTATGGAAAGAAATAAAATCTATATGCTTTGATTTTGAAGTCTGCTCCTCCATCCCCCATTCAATTTAGCCCAAGGAAATCACATTCTAACACTTTTCTCTACCTAGTTTTATAAAACACTAATACAGTGTTTTTTTTTTTTTTTCAGTTCTGGGGATTGGATCCATGCCCTCACAGATGCTAGGAAAGTACTCCATCACTTGAGCCATGTCCCCAGCCCTTTTGTTTGTGAAACATGATCTTGCTACTACTTTTTCCAGAGCTGGCCTTGATCTTGAGATCTTCCTGCCTCTGCCTCCCAAGTAACTGGGATTATACATGTGTACCACCATACCTGGTTTGTAGTGGTTCTTAATCTTCCAGTGTCTCAGGACTTCTTTGCATATCTAGCAACTGTGATGGAACTTCTCTCAAGAAAAATGCCAATCACCATCCACATTAAATTTTGCACATGATTTTAGAGGATTCCAAATTCATTTTGAAACCGAGCACTTTCTGAGGCCCCAAGGAGTTGCTTTTACTCTCAAATTCCTTTCCTCTATCCTCAAATGCTCATTGTGTTCGTGTGCATGTGCGTGTGTGTGTGTGTGTGTGTGTGTGTGAGAGAGAGAGAGAGAGAGAGAGAGAGAGAGAGATAGAGAGAGGGAGAGGGATGGGGAGGAAAGAGAGGGAGAATCTGTGGTTGTGTTTGGGTATGCCTCTCACCAGAGTGACTTTTTTTAGGCAACATTTTCTTCCCAGCCATCTTAACAGCTCTGTATAAGGGAGCACTTGTCACAGTTATGAGATAGTCTAAGTTGTGAGCTGCTGCTGATTTGGGTCATAGACCACCCAGGTTCTACTGCTTGGCTTCTGAAAGCATCCAACTCACCATAGTCCAGTGCCTGCTGGGTAATTCTTGCCTTGATTCCGGGGTAAATGGTCCGAGAGGATGAGATGTGGAGATTCCACAGGAGGAAGCATCCCCAGAAGACTTGGACCTTCTTTGTTTGCATCTGCAATTAATTGACATTTATGGTTTCTTTATTTCTCTTGTCTTCCTTATTGGTCAATTCCATCAAACATTTTAGGCTTTGTCAGTTTAATTGCTCATTTCCAGAACTCCATTTATCCAACCACTCCACTGACCCACTATACATCCATTCAGTGATCATTTCCTGAACACACCAGAATGTTACAGGTGCTGAAGATGTAGAAATGACCTACACGTAGCCTACATGAAACCTCTGTTTCCCACAGACTAGGAGGCAAGTCAGGCGTGCATGTGAACACACACACACACACACACACACACACAATCATAACACAATGCAATACAATATGATAGCGTAATAGTAAATAACAATCGAGATAGACCTTGGGAAGGACACTGAGTGCAGTGGGGTGGGGATTCTTGACACTGTAGAATAAATAAGTCAGTCATTTAGCCAGATGGCCTTAGTGGCTAAAAGACAATCTCCCATCTGCTTAAAAACCCTTTTTCCACAGGGTTGGGTGTA